>NW_005054410.1:418053-436959 GCF_000277835.1 Geospiza fortis
TTAAGGTACTGCTTAAAAATATATCTCTATCTGTTCCTTTGCTAGTTATTAGAAGCATATCAAAGTGTTACATTCCCCTTACTTGCAGAAGGCTCTCATAAGACAGTGATGCTGTTGCAATAGCGAGGAGCTCAGATGGCTGCGGAGAATGAGGGCTGCCAGGGCCACAGCTGGAGCAAGAACTGCCCCTGCAGTCAGCCCTCAGCCATCATCCAGGCCTGCTTACCACAGGAGACCCTCCTAACCTGCCCTTAATTTTCAAACCAGCCTCTCCTAATGGTCCAGCCAAGATTTCATCCCTGCACAACTGCCCTTGTGCTTGATGATGCTGCTGCATTGGCACCCTCTGGGTGAGGGCAGCTGGACCTCTGAAAGGGCACTGCTTTCAAAAGTGAGGCCTTGGGAAGTCCCATCTGGCTGAGGATCTTGTGTTTCTGAACTACAGAGCTGATGTCAAACCCCATCCATACAGCAGCTCTCTTGAGTTTAAGGTGTGCTGGTTATGTGGAATCTGTGTCTTTCCAGATGCAGGATCCTCGTGTTACCTACACAAACCTTGCAAAAGGATTTTATGGTGACCCCCCTTCTTGTGAGAAATCCTCCTCTGCCTCTAAAGGTACACATTTAGAGAGCCTGTTTGGGGGTGAATAATGACTTGCTGGTGTCTGGGGCTCCTATCTAAAAACATAATTCTCACATCTAGGTCCTGGTTTTCATAGGTGCGAACTATTTTCTTTCATCGCTGGTACTGATCTTACACAGCTTGCAAATGCAAATTCGCATGCTCACCCTTCTCTGCCTCACAACAAGGCAGACTCTTCTCACAATGTGCAGTTTTCCTGGAGTGGAGTCGGGAAGAACATGGAAATTACTCGAAAATGGAAGCTTATTTTTGCTATTGAAAAGTGTTTTGGATTAAAAAAACCCAAACAAACAGAGGTGTGCCTAGAACCACAGGGCCACTTCCCTCATTCTCATAAGAAACTCTCACCAGGCACATGGCATTTCTGCAGTCTGATCTGCAGCATAATTCACTTCTGATGCTTCCCTGTCTTGTCCCTCTTTCCAAATGTGGGTATGTTTATCTATGGCTTTGTAGAATTTCTCTCGGGAGCGTTACAGGTTGCATATGTGGCCAGACTAATACAGATACAGATTTTCACTTAATTACTGCAGATTTGTCACTGGTGTCAAAAGTTTACTTGTAGAGACTTGGGTTTTGAGTGTGCTGCAGCAGAGGGCAGGAGAGTTCTTTAAGGGTTTTTGAATGTTAGTTGGCCTGTCTCTGTGCTGCTGAGACCACTTTGATTACAGATGGATCAATACCTCACTGTTTGTGTGGAGGTGTCTTAAGTGCTATTGCCCTCTGCTCAGGCTCTGACAAAGCAATTATTACTGTGGGAGTGGTGGGTTTACATGTGCTGACCATTAGCCACTCTCAGGTCACCCTGGCTTTTAAGGAGAGCAGCAAATGTCACTTACTGCAGTGGCACTGGCTGGGTTCTCTCTGCTTAAGGGACTGTTAATAATTCTATTATCAAGCTGCTGCTTTCTGGGACATCCAGCGCTTCCTGCAGAAAGGGTGGATTAACTTTGTGTAAGAGTATATAACCAGTGACACCTGCTGCTGTGCCACAGTGTCCCTTCTCATCATCTCTGCATTGGTTAAGCCCACAGTGTGCTTGTTACAGGCCCAGCATTGTCATTTTTAGTGACTGACACCAGTAAAAATAAAAATCATAACGAATTCTGGTGTCTCAGTGAGTTAATTTCTTCTTTCATCATTTCTTGTCCTGTCCCTCACCCACAGTACAATCCTTGTTTATTTTTCCACCTTGCCTATTGATTCCATACAGTCCATTCCTGCCTGGCTCTTAAACTGAGAAGGGTGATGAGCATCACAGTGCTCACCATGGCAGGCACTGGCTGCTTGGAGAAAAGGAAAAAGCTGGACACAGCACTGAGGGGAAGGGGCCACAGCAAGTCCCCCAAGCCTCCTGAGCCGAGTGTGCTGTCACCACCTCATACCCAGCTATCTCATGGCTGTTTTGCAGCTCCAGCAGGGGTTTCCAGGAAGGATTAAACTCCTTACTTTTTGCTACCTTCTCCTGTGATACAAGAGGAGGAGGAAAGCTCTGCTTTGCTTAAGGAATGTGGCTTCATTTGTGGCAGAGGGGTGCTGGTGGGGTTATTTTCAGCAGTTCTCAAGGGCTTTTGAATCAAATTTATTTTGGAGCAGCCCCTGGCCTGCTCTGGCTTTCAGTCAGGCCTCTGTCACCCACAGGATTCACAAGAGAGGAAAAACAGTGGCATGCCACATCTTTTTATACCCACTCCTCTCCCCTCCCCATCAAACTTGACGCAGATGCTGAATCAGGGGGATACATACCGTGATGGCCCTTCTGCTCTTTTTAATTGCCTGTGGCAGGTAATTAACAACACAAGGGTCTGGGTAATGAGGTGAAAAAATAAATGTTGAAATTTCAGCCATTTTATTCTGCTGCAAGATGTTGGTTAGAAAGAGTCTGGTGCGTTGTGTCAATCCTGCCCTTAGAAAAAAAGGGCTGCAAGTGTCGCACTCCCTCTTAGCCTACGACAGCAGATGAAGTTGGGATTCCTTTGACTGTCAGCTCCATGCAACGTGAGCTTCCTTTGCCTGTGAGCTCCTTGTGATGGCAGCAGCAGCAGCAGCAGCAGTGTTTGCCCCCAGACTGTGCTCTGAAGGAAGTGCTGTGTTTGCCTTGCAGGCGTGCCGATGCTCTCCGTACAGCCCAAGGGGAAGCAGAAGGGCTGCGCCGGCTGCAACCGAAAGATCAAGGACCGGTACCTGCTGAAGGCTCTGGATAAGTATTGGCATGAAGACTGCCTAAAGTGTGCCTGCTGTGACTGTCGTCTTGGAGAGGTTGGATCAACTCTTTACACAAAAGCAAATCTCATTCTCTGCCGCAGAGATTACCTGAGGTAAATAGAGGGACGTACTGTGGGCTCTTCCCCAAGCCTCTCGGCGTGCTGCCGGCTCTCTGGCTTCCTAAAAATGTAAAAACCTGTGCTTGTGCATGGCCAGAGGAGACTGGAGTTCCTTCCACTGTCTAGTCAGGGCTTTTTATTTGCCCTTAGCATATTTTGTAGTGTGGGAGGTGAAATCCTGCTTTTAGGTGAAGACACAAGGCGGAGGCCATGAGTTTTTATAATTATTATTATGGACCAACAAGAACAAACTCTGCTTGCTGAGTAAGTTAGGAAAAACTCTTAATTCTCCTTGCATATCTCTGATGCAATACTCCTGCATATTGACTGAGACCTGACCAAACCTTTTCCTTTTCCTTTTTAGTCATAGCTTTTGGACAGACTTCTAGGCTTGAGTAAGGTTGCTCCCAAGGGGCTCTTGTCTCTTTCCTAACTAAACAGAACAGAGCTCCAAAATTACAGATCAACTTCAAAAAATGTTTTTTTCTGAGGAAATCAGCAGAGACCATCACTAGCTTTGAGTTAGAACCATTCTGTCAGTGTGTGTCTGCAATACGTAACAACACATGGGATTTTTTGCCTGATGTGTATGGGGGTTTTGTGCAAAATACTTTATGCAAACATAAATGAATATTAATAAGACAGCAGGCCTAATGCAAACATTATTATGAGGGTCACACTGCAAAACACTCAGACTTTAGCTTTGTTTTTCCTTTGGAAGAATGTACTTGATCTCCTGCTAATGTATGTGTTCTCTTTTATTTTTCCTCCAAGCACTGATAGCATTTCCCAGGCAAGCTCAACCAGTAAAACATCTGAAGCAAAGCAAGCCCAACACACTGTTGTAAGATAGGGAGGTAAAATGCCTTCTAACCTTTCAGTGTTCAGAGGCTGCCCAGATTAGTGTCAGTGCTCAGATGCTTCGTGTGTTTCAATGTAAAATGTATTTCTGAAAATCTTCAGTAAATATTTCCTTAGTAAACTTGAACAAACAAGTTTCTCCTTCTAAAGATGAGAGATTAAGTGCTGAGCCAAACAGAAGGACTGAGTCTATCAGCTGCCATGTGGGAGCTGTCACCTTGCCCTCCCGCCCAGCAGTGCACAAGAGCATCCTGCCCACAGGAGGGTTTTAGAGCTGAAAGTCTTTGGGCACATATGAAATATCTCAGCTGAAATTCTGCCACACAGGCAGCACTTGCAGCTCCACCTCTGGTTAGGTGGATTGTGTCCCCACATCTAAGTGAGGAAGGAGGTGTTTGGGTGAGGGTGAACACATTGAGGTGGAAAAGACAAGATAAGCAGCCTTTGGAAAAATGGAAAGGGTGTGAAAGGAAAGAGTTAACTATCTTCACTATAATGAAATAATTTTTGTACCTTCCTTAAAACTGAGTATTTACTAATGTCACAAGTCACTTGTTCTGGAAGCATCCTTAACCCTGTCTATGCTAAGCTAAAAAATTAGCTCCAGTGTGTTCAAATTTAACACAGAGATTTCCACCCCCAAATTAGCATTTTGATTGTTCTTCTTCAGCTCAGCTATCCTCTTTCTGTGTTGTGGACATTATTCTGATGTGCCAGTGAAGAAAATTTCAGTTCTTGATCTTCCCTTTTTGAGGAAGCCTTTCATCACAGTATCACAATCAGGTCATGCTAGATACTATCACAGGGACCCCTAAAATCTCTCAGGAGAGCTACTTCCAGGAATAGGTTTCTTTCCAGGAAGAACAACTACATTCTTTTCGGAAGTATTTGTTTGTACTTTATCTTCTATACATTATCTTTTCTTTATCTTGTTTGCACCCAGCTTGCCAAGTGATCTAGGTCTCTCCATCTGTCATCCTCCACTTCATTATTTATCACTTGACTTTGTCATTTCTGGTGTTGAAAAAGTGTTGGGTTTGTGTTTGTTTTTTTTTTTAATTTGACCCTGAAGATAGATATTCTGCTTTATTCTCTATGTTGCAGAACCCTGCTAGAAATACTGAGCTGCACAGTGTTTCCAATTTACATTTGCTTTTTGAGACCTATGAGCTACCCCATGTTTTGTCCATTTAATAAGCACCATATTGATTTTGGTTTAGTCTAGTTTCATAACAAAAATAATGTGTGGCATCAAATCAGACATGTTAAAGTGCCAAAGGACAGCAGTATTGATGCTGTTAGGTTTAGAAGGACCTTTTTACCACTGGAGTTGTAGAGCACTTTCTTTCTTTCTTTGGTTTATCCCGAGAATGCTGCTTTGAGGTGGAAAAGCTTAACCTGTGATTTTCCCACTGGCCCCTAGATGATGGGAATTTTCTGGGGCACACCAGAAGCCTGTGCTGGAGAGGGAAAAGAAGCCAGGCATTGCAGACTCCAAGAAGTGGCCCATGTCCCAGCTTTGTGAAGAGAGGGCAATCCACGGCATGAACCATGGAAGGCAACAGCTGGGACTTGTGTTTGACCATGGCCATGCAGCCTCTGTCCCAGGACCAGTTAAATGTGGTCTCTGGAACAAACTTCTCTGCCTAGAAGGTGCCTTGTAACGCCTCTGTCTCTCTTTTCAAGGTTGGAATAGTTCCTGGCCTGACAGGGGGGAAGTCTGTTGCTATTTGTGCTACATGGTTAAACTGTGAAGACTTATGTGGCCTGTACATTAAGAATTTTACCTTTATCTGAATTTAGAGTGTTGGAGTTTTGACTGGTTTTTTGTTGGGAAGAACAGTAGAATTGTCATATCCTGGGAAATTTGTCGAAGACTCAGCTAGGAAGGAATAACATCAGTTCTGTAACAGCATTGTTAATTAGCCTTCAGCTATTTAGGCAGCTTTACAGCTATCATGATTTGTATTCTTACAAATAAGTAAATTTAGTTTATACTGGGGTTTTTTGAGGGATTCTGCTGCACTCCTGGGGTCTGTTCCCCTGATGCTAAGGAACAGACCCCAGGAGTGCAACAGGCTCTGAGGATAGGAATAAGGGCATTGCCACGCAGTCCCATATTTATAGAAGTATAAAGCAATTTTTTTTTTACTTTAAAACATCTTGTATTGGCTTCTACACATAATATTTCTTTCTTCATTTTAACTATTAATTCTATTAATAGAAGGAGTTAAAGTTGCCATCACGATCTTCTCTACTGTCTGTTCCTTCCTGGTAATTTGAATTTTTCTTCTTGATGAATTAACCATTCCTATCATTATATAATTCCTTCACATTAGTAGTTTTTAGAGTCTCTACCCACATTTTTTCCTCCTTGTTAAACAGCTCCCAGTGTTTGGTCTCCTAGTCAAATTTTAGCAGAATTCATCCCTAAAAATAACTTTTCACACTTCACACTGTGGTTGCACCATAAAGGGAGCACTTTACCTGGAGAACAGTCAGAGGAATTCAGTCAGAGGGCTCCTGGAATGTTTTGTTGTCAGTTTGCAGCTCTGGGACCTTCCTGAGGGCAGGTGTCCACGAGCCACAGCCACGGCAGGGATTGGGGCTGGGGATGGGCTTGTGGCAGAGGGTCAGGACAGTGGCACTGCCAGCGCCTTCCCTGCTGTGGCAGCGTCCCTGTGGAGCTGGCTTTGTCCCAGGCCCTGGGAGCAGGGTGGGCTGCCGGCCCTGTGTGCTGTTCCCCAGTGGGTTTTCAGCAGAAATCCTTCCAGCGTGTTCCAGGAGCTGCGAGCAGACCACAGCCTGATCATTTGTTTCAAAAGATAAACTGTCGTCATTGCTTGTGAAGGAACATTTGTTAACCTTCACTTTTCATAAAACACTTTCTTGCTCATTTTTTAATCATGAAAGATGAAATTGGATCTCGAGTTGTTATCCTTGTGGTATCACCTCAGTCTCCAGCTGTGTCTCGATGTATCTTTCAATACATTTCATCTCAGCAAATAGATTTACCATTTGTTTCATAATCGCAGTTCCAGCATTCCTACCTCTAATTATTTTTGATAAGCAAATGCTATTGAAGGAGCTGCTTCTGGGACAGAGCAGCTTAGCATGCAGGCTCAGATGGCTCCTCGCAGCCCCCACGCAGCGCTGTGTGTTTGTTCCGAGGCATAATTAAACATTCACCAAGCTCCGCTTCACAGGGACGGGCTGGGTGTTGCATCAGGATTTCCCGTGAGGAGCTGACAACTTAAATTTCACTGTGAAGTGCTGATGAAGAACGTGATTTTTCCTTTTTACTCAGCATGGTGCCCTCACACGAGCAAAGGCGAGTCGGGCTCGCTTTGAGAGGAGCAGAACTGTTGCTTCTGCATGTTTGATATGCTGGTGTTGGGAAAGTTTTTCATCATGTAAACTGATTGGGGCCTTAATTAGACTCCAAAGAAAGCTCAAAACCTGCATTTAAAAATGGTGGTGAATCAGTAAAAGAGAAGGGCTTTCTGGGAAATCCTGATGCTGTTCTCAGGGGCTTTCATGGCAGTTCTTTTCACCCACTTTCCCACATGTTTGGATCAGGGCTGCAAACCCAGCATGGCATCACTCTGCACATGGTGTTGGTGCCTCCAGGGAGCAGAGCAGCCCTCTGCATCCCACCTGAGGGACAGGGACCTCCTGGCAGGACTGCCCTCCCCTGTCACCCCTCAGCACTGTCTGTATCACAGAGGCCTGAACTCCAGCCTCGGCAGCTCCTACTTCCAGTGACTCAGATGCCAAGTCCTGGGGTTTTTGCTCTACTCCAAATGTCCCAGGACATTAATTCTGTCAGTGAATTGCTTCAGGAGCCCTTTAGGTGAGGTGTTCTGTATCTGGCAAATATGCAGGGTTGAATTTTCTTGTGTGGTAAGAGCACAAATGTGGGTGCCCTACTCTGTTGGCACAGGAGGATGTGGACAAATTCCCTCCTTCTGGTGGCCTTCCCCAAGTCAGGGAAGAGAGCCCTGAGCCAAACCACTAAACCATGGCTGGCTGTGTGAGAACGAGCCTTTGGGAACTGAGATGTGTGTGCCTCAACAGGCAGATTTTAAGTTAATCTCCCCACAACATCACTAATGCTCAGAATGTGGCTTTAACCTGCAGAAGCTGCAGCACCTTTGAAGCAGGAAGGAGAGAATTTGGGATATTTTTTCCCTCTGGAGAAGCACAGTGTGCATATGTGCACCGAGAGCGTGTCCTGCTGGATTTTCAAGGGCCATGTTTAGTGTGGGAAGGAGAGGTATAAATGCAGTGTGGCTGAACAAATGGTGTCTGCTCAGTGCCTAAAAATGTCACTAAGCTGAAGGGCTGCTTTTGCCTCGCAATAAGGAGCATCTTGCATGCTGCATAGGACACCCTCACTTCTACACTTGGTGTCTGTACAGATTAAGGAGGATTAATTAAGCTCAAAACACAATGTGTCTTGGCAGCATTGCTGTGCTTTGTGATGTTAAAATACAGATATTTTTTTTCCCCCTGCAGTACCTGGTCCAGGACTTTCTCACAGCCTGTGCCTGTACTTGGTTTGTTTGTTTGCTTTTTGCCCTTTTTTTTTCACCTCCACAACTTCTCACTGAGGAGGAAAGCTAATGGGGAGCAATTCTGCCTGGCTGTGGTACACTAGCATGCCTCTGGCACTTTCAGCTTTGCAGTTTTCTGGCTGCTGTGTTTAAACTCTCCTAAGAGGACGTTGTTGCACTTGTGTTGAGCAGTGCCAGAGCAAGGATGGGTTTAAGGTCAGCAGTTTCAGTTACACCCTGGGAAAGGGCAGGAGGACTTGGACTTCTCCTACCTGCTCATGGTCCCAACCCCTCTGTAAACGCCCACTGAAAATATGGAGGGAGAGGCCAAAGGAGGGAAAATAAGTGAACATTCAGATGTGTCCTTCAAGTGAAAACAGACTCCCTTGAGCAACCTTGAAGTTCAGGCCCAGCAGTCTCTGAACCAGTGCGGTCACTTGGCCAGGGGCTGTTTTGTACTGGTTCAACTCCCCCTGCTCTGCTGTCCTTGAATGCCAAACCCTTTGGCATGTGAGATGTAAATTCTTTGGGATTGAACTTGAAGGCTTCATGAGAGGACAGCTTGACCAACTTCATTAGTATCAAAATGCATTTCCTTTCCTTCAGCTGACATGACTTCCCACTGCAGCACTGACAACGGTGTCCTGGATAGGAGGCTGCACCAGCTAATAATCTATTTACCATGCTGAAGGATCTCCTACCACTGAAGCTTCCTCTAATATTACACAAAGGCTGATTACAACAAAGTTGTCTGAAGTTGCTTTTAAGATTATCCTTTTTGTCTTTTTAAGTGATGTTCAGGCTTTCCCTGCATTTATTGGTATATTCAATACTCCAGTCAAATCACACTTGTAGCTCAGCATATTTCTAATATCCACAGATGGGAAAGATATTGATTGCAGTATTTAAGAGCCACCCTCACTGAAAAATCAGTTGTTGGTTTGTCTCAAAAGGTAGGGGCAAAACAGTTCTTTTCATGAGGATGGGTTTCAGTTACATAAAGCAAGTCTTTTTCTACAGCAGGCCCTGATAAAACTAAGAAATAAAGAGCAGCAAGCAAATAGGGGAGGTATGTGGGAAAACCTATTTTACCTTCTGGTTGGGGAGGATATGAGCATGGAAATCCATAGTTCTTCTAAAACTTGTATATCCAGATAGTCTGGATATATAAATATGTAGAAAAATAAGCAGTTGTACATAATATCTACAAATGCAGATATTTATCTGTAGGTTAGTGTTTAGTCCTCCTTCCATTCATAATTCTTATCTTTCAGTGTTGACAAAAACTTTTTTTGGGGGGGAATTATCAGTCTCCACTCAGCTGTTTGAATTTTGAGCTTGTTTTGTTCTTGTGTTTAAAATAATCCAGTTGGCACTGCCAACCTTTCCTTTCTGTACCATTCGTTATTTTTATGTGCTTGTCCTGCTTCCTCTTTTTTTGTCTCCTATGAAGTCAACAGCTCCGAAACGTTTTCTGCAGAGGGGAGATTTTCTCCTTCTTTTTTGATTGCAAGCTGCTATCTAGTCAGACACCAGGCTAGAGGGGGCGAGAAGAAATGGGGACTCTCTCCTTCTAGGCAATGACTAAACCAGATTGTTGTTCCTAGTGGAGACAGAAATAGGCAAACAGGTTCTCAGTTTAGGCCCCCTGAACATCTTGGTTGAACAAAAAAATCTGTTAAAAGGTGCTAAACTTAACATTTTTCTATGAGAAGTTTCTTACTGTTTTCCCTACCATAAGAACCCTTTAACATTCTTTTTCCCCTCAAAAAAAACAAACAAAAAAAAAGACCCTGCAGGGTGCTGTGCCATTACTGTGGTTTGAATGAATTTGAGGTGTACTCACAGAGTTGCTGAGGTCTGGATCACCAAGCACAAGACTGATCTTTAGCCCAGACAAGACTACATAAAACCCATCCTTTGACAGTTGCCTACTGCTTCCAGGAGCGCTCCCTTCTTTTCCCATAAATTCATTTGCATTCAGGGCTGCTCCTGTATGCCAATTAGCTTTAATTTTTACTATACACACTGACATCAATGGCCAATGAGAACAGGGCATAGTGGGGTTTTTAGTGTGCCCATAAACTACAGAAAATTGTCCTTGGACAAACTCCTGCTTTTAGACTGGCTGACAACAATAGACATGGTTAAGTTCAGGCTAAGAGCCATTAAACATAATTACTACCACAGGGTAAAAGTTTAATTGTGCTAAATTTTAAATCTGCATAGTCTGTGCTTATTTACAAGCTGGCTGGATCTTCCTGTTATATAAAGGGGAATAAATCTGTACTTAAAAATTGTTGCCTTTTAACTTCAAAGGGAAGTGAATAAATAGGTTTTTTTTAGAAGAAGCAAAACAACCCCAAACTGAAAACTTTCTGTATTTCCAGCTTGTTTTATGCCAATGGCTCTGAGCTGGTAAGTAGAGGCTAAACATCTTCTGATAGATTTTTCTAATGTGCTTCAACTTTGTGTGTGTGAATGTGTGAGAGAGTGTTGCATCTGTTATGAAGGTGTCTGGGGGACAGAATGCAGATCAGTTTGTTCATGTGGGGTTATTTTAAATTTAACCACAGATGGGGCTTGGGGCGGAAGGCTTTTCCTCCTGCTCCTTATCTTCTCTCCCTCCTTCCAATAACGTTAAGCTCCCCACTTCAGGAAGTTTCAGTAGTCTCAAGTAGCTTCTGGATCAGGAGATATCAGAGGTGGCAGGTTTTCTGCAAGCAAACAAAAAAAAGGGCAAAAGATTCTGTTCATTTTGCATTTTCTTTCAACAGATTAAAAAAATGTCATGTTCACTGAGCTACAAGTTACGGCATATTTTTAGAAGCACGGTGAATACATGGGGCTCTAAATCACTCCCTGAAAAGCAGATTAAAATTAGGAGGTGCTAGAATAAGTGTGAAATGTTCATGTGTTGGGAAAGGGAGGGTATGGAGGACTGTGAAACTTGATAGAAGAGACAAAGATTAGCACTCTGACTCGCTGAAAGCCACGTTATGTAGACATTAGAAGGCAACATGATTTCAGCTGGACAGAACATAAGCTTCAGATCTTATGCAAACAGTCAAAGCTGTTTAACAATTGGTTTACCCCCAAAACCCCTGAAAGGAGACAGGTGAATACGATGCCAAATACATTTTTCATGTTTCTTAAGCTAACTGTTTAAATAGTTAAGTGAACATCTGTCCAAATTTCCCCATCATTTCCATTTAGAAAAGTCTCCTATTTGAAGGCTGAAGAAAAGCACCTGCTTAACAATGCAAATGGTGCTGTCTGGGGCCCCTTTATTTTGTTTAATCTAGATTGAGCTCCACACAACTGTGATGCTAATGAATAATGGATATTTTATACTTGTGCATGTAGCAGTGCTGGGCACAGAGCAAATCTAGGATTAACCTCCCAGTTTCCCTGCCTAATGCATTTGACTCATTTTTTTGAGTTTGCTGTGACTTGGGTACTCTAAAAACGGATGCCTGGCTTTATGGGAAATGGGAAAATCCTGGCAAAAGCTGTCAGGCTTTGCTGTGCCCAAGTGGAAAGGGGCAGCTAGGCTGAGGAGGGGAGGGATGTCTGCAGTAGTGGCTTGATTTGTGAGAGGGTGCTGAATGAGAGCCAGGGTGTTCCAGGGTGGAGACCTGGATGCTTTTCAGAGCTGCATTTTTCCAGTCCTGTCTGCTGGCGTTAGGCAGCCGAGGCCCGTGCCCAGCTGCCTCCCCTGCCTGTGGGGGCAGGAGCAAGAGGGGTCAGCTTGCAGGGAGAAAGGGACTGCCTTTTGCTGGTGCAAATTACACAGCTGGGATTTCCCTCTGCCTTTCAGCCTTCAGATGATGGAATCATGGGGGAAGAAATTTTGGTACTCCCTTTGTGGATTTTCCGTCCTGCATGAGTGTTTTGGTTTGTGTGATTTAGCTCTGAGGGAAAAAATGTAGTGCTGTTTCTTCATAGGAAGGCCTGGGATTTTCCAGCCAGGCTAATGAAAGACCCCTGATACCACTTCTAAAGAAAAATAAAGGTGGGCTTTCTTACAGCTGGAGAGCGAGCTGACTTTGGGAGCACTGTAGGAGGGTGGGAGAGTTGTGTGGAGGTTTCTATAACACTGCTGGGTGTTTTAATTCACAATTACTGGCCAGTAATAATTAGTATTGATTTGCCTGGCAAATTGCAGGTTTAGAAATTGGTTATAGATTTTCCTGATGCTTCTCATCTGCGTGTTGTGGAATCAGCCAGAACCGATGGCTTGAAACAAACCGCGAGCCCAGCTCTGTCGGCGGGCAGCGGCGTGTTGCATGCACAGAGCTATGGCCTGCAGGGATTGCATGTCTTGAGGCCCATCACCCCCAAAACACCATTTCTGTCATCCCCTAGGCCAAGTGACTAACCACATGTGACCAGAGGCTGGGGTGAACCTCGGTTCTGTCAGCCCATGGCACCGTGCCCCTGGCACACACGGGGTCTGCAGGGACACCTCGGGCAAGGGGCTGCGGGAAGGATGCCGCAGTCGTGCTCGAGTCCCCCGGCAGGAGCTGCAACAGCATCAGACATCTGGGGAGACAGATAGTGAAAGCCAAGATGAAAATGGCAAAGCTTCCAGTGCTGAAGGGCTGTCCTGGAGGGCGGGGAGCTGAAGTGGAACGGCTGAGCGTGCTGCTCAGGCCGCCGTGGAAGGGCTTAGCTGGCTCCCGGGAGGGCTGGGGAGGCACAGCCAGGGAGGAGGGCTTGCTCTCTGAGATGCCTGGTGAAATGCTGTGCACTCATTGCAAGAGAAGTCGTGCTTTCTCTTTTTAAGCAGCAGGTAAGTGAGGTTCTTCCTGAGCTCTGTTACAGTGCTGTCTGCCAGGATTGGCAAAGTTTGCAGGACTTGTGTGTCCTGCTGCCAGCCTGTCCCTCCGCCAGGCTGCGGCCAAGCGCAGCAAGCCCTCGCAGAGCAGGACGGGCAGCTCCCAGCATCTACCCCACTGCTGCAGAGAGGCAGATAGTTTTTGACTGAAATTTTGTGAGCCCCAAAATAGTGCTCTAAGTGTTTAATGCTTTTCTCCATTAGACAGCAAATTAGCCCTAGGCTCACAAACCAAATGAAGTTTCATCTCGATGATCGGAGCCTGCTCACCAGGCATTTTTATCCCAAGTTCCTGCATGCTGGTTGGTCAGTGAAATGGAGACTGCAACCTCTATTTATTGGTGCAATACAGTATTTGATACTGCTAATTACACTTAATTAGTCCTTCCACCATTTAATTAAAATGGCTTCTAATGATTGTGCTTCTTTGGCAGGCTCTTTGGTACCACCGGGAATTGTGCTGCCTGCAGTAAACTGATCCCTGCCTTTGAGATGGTGATGAGGGCCAGAGATAATGTTTACCATTTGGACTGCTTTGCCTGTCAGCTCTGCAACCAGCGGTGAGGACACAGTTATTGTACACACAAACTAATTTATACCTTTGCCTGTGAAACGGGGGAGATGTTTGATGCACACTGCCCAGCTTGGGCTCACAGCCTGGGGGCAGGGCTGGGGCTGGGCTGCCAGGCTGACCTGGGGGATCCGTGTGAGTACCTGTAGCCCTTTTACTGCAAATCCCCTTAGAGCTGCTGGGAATTGGAGGGGCAAGGGGGAGGACACAGATGCAGACTGTCCAGCTGCTGCTGAATAAAACAAACTGCTCCAGCGTCCTTTCAGGAGCTGCCCTCTTTGCAGAAGGCAGATGATGGAGAATGGACTTCCTCTGGCAAACTGACTTTATCTCACTTTAATCATGTTTCTGACATGCTCAGAACTGGGGGTGGAAAAGAAGAAGTATAAAGAGAAGGGACAGGAAGGAGAAAAATACTCTGGCAAAGCCCTTTCCAACACTAGGAACAAATCCATTTAGGTGCTGTGTAATTAATAGGGGATCTTGGTGGCATAATTTTGAGTGGGGCTTATTTATTGCTGCTGGGTGGAAGATGGAGATCAGGGAGTATAATAAAGGGCCATGTACAGTGTTTTCACTTGAACTACCTGTAGCCAGCTGAGTTTGGGAGGGCTGTGAAAACTCTTCCCAGCACCATGTTTGTTGATCATCATGGGCAGAATGGAAGCCCACAGAACCAGATGTGATACTTTGTCACCTTCTGATGCATCCAGCTGTCTGTCCTTGTCTAAGATGGACCTGGAACTGCTTGCAGGTCTTACTGCTTGTTTAGTCAGGCAGTAGTGACTGCCCAAGGTTAAGGGCTGTGCTGGTGTTCCTGTTCTGGATCTGTGGTTGTGTTTCCCAAAGATGAAACTAGGATACAATGCCTCATCCCATGGGAAAGTGTGAGAGAGATGACAAAACTTGTGGGAAGATGGAGAACCCAATTCTGTAAAAGTCAAGCTAAAATCCTGACTTAAACAGTCTGGACAAGAGTCACAGTGGGATCTCTCATGAAGCAGCCATACACGCGTGAATGCAAGCCGCTGCCGGCTATCCCCGAACTTGGGAGATCCTGTCCGACTCTGCTCGCGCAGCCCCGCCAGTGGCTCAGCCTGCAGGTGAATTTGGTGTCGGCGGGGTGGGCAGAGCACGGTGGAGGTGGATGAGGTGCTGCTCTCGCTGGCAGTGCCTGTTCCAGGTACAAAGCGCCATCAGCGCTGTCCCCGCACGGCCGCGGTGGCAGTGCCGGGGCGGCAGTGACATCTAGTGGCTCCCGGCCCTGGGCTCGCTGCGGGATCTGCCGGCTGCCCCGGCTTGTTCCGAGACTCTTGAGCTCAGAGCTGATCCCACCTCATCCCCCGAGATGCCCATCCCGCCAGTCCGTTCTGGGATTTGTCTCCAGACTCGGGAGTGTGGCGGGTGCTGCCAGGCTCGGCCCTCAGGATCAGCTCTTTTCAGCCTCCTGATGATTCCTGGGCAGGAGAGGGGTGCCCCCAAACTCCACACCAAACCTGGGGCTGTAAATGTCCTTTCAGGCAGAGGCTCTGGGCTAGCAGCACAGTCAGGAGTGCTGCTTGGCCTTGGAGTCTGCAGGCTGAGTGTCTCTCATCAAACCCCTACTTCACCCTTCTTCTCTCCCAGAAAATCCTAGTGCTGCCTAGTTTTCATTTTCAGTAACTTCTTCTAAATTTCACCCTTTATTTCAAAGGCTCCAAAGCACCTCCCTTCCCTCTTCAATCGCCAGCATGGTCCCACTCGGTCCTTCAGACAACCTCCAGGGCTGTCACTGCCCAGCAGGAGAGTGCAGGTAATCCCCCAGCTCTGGCAGAGTTGTGCTGTGATGCACGAGGGATTTGCTCAGTTTGTGAGGGGCTGAGTTGTTCTGGAAGATGGGCTGTGTGTAGATTCTTGCTTTTGGCTGAGGTCAGAGGGCTGCCAATTTTTATGACTTATTTTGTGGAGATTTGGGCTTGAAAGGGCAGAATGGGAGTGATCCTGTAACAGACAGCACTGGATGCTGAACTGAGAACATGAGATTAAGTAACCCTAAAGTCAAAATTGCAGAGGTGGATGCCAGTTCTGGTTCTGAATTGGAAACCTGACTGGAAACCCCATCTTGTTCTTCAGCTCTGAAAAGATTTGGTGATGAAGACCTTTCCTCAGTTCTCTTCCAGCTTGCTTGCCCTTCTATAGCTGGGCTCTGTATAGAGTGCTAAATCCATCACAGCAAAATCTCTAATATTTTTACCAAGTGTGCAAAGTTTTCATCACTTTTATTCCCTAAAACATCAGTTTGGCATCAAGTCCTGCATTACCACTCCTCCTGCCATGCTGTAAACTGTTCTAAAGTTGTCATGGTCATCATAGTGCTGGATAAAACCTGGTCACTGCTATGACTATCTGACAGGCCAGTGTTACAGGGTTGCAGGAAATCCAGCTCCTTCTCTTGCCATTATCTGAAGTGTGGGTTTGCTGGGAAGAAAATCACTCTTAAGGAATGGCAGAGTAGGTTCAGCACCTGTTTCTCACTGCTGCTGGCTGGAATTTGATTGCCCAGACAGGCTCTGCAACATCCCTGCTCTGAGCATGGGGGCTGGCAGTGTGAAACTGGGCCTGAGGTTTCCAGTTGTGATGCATCAGCTGAAGAGATCCCAGTTTACTGGTGGGATTGCAGGACTGGCAGGTAGAAATAGTTGCCTTTCCTGTGAATCAAACCCTTCTCCCAAAACTTCACATCACATTAAGGTACCCCTGTAGAGCATTTCAGTTGCCATGGGCTTGTACACACCCCCACACCTTCCAACTCCCAGATTCTCCAGCTCCTCCTTTGGTTCCTCTACATCCAGAACCAGGTTTGGCAAGAGACAGCTGTTGATGGTGCTGGTGGCAAGAGTGATTTTTGCATTTCTCTTCCTGGAGATTTATATGGCACTTAAGGTGGGAATAAGTAGTGAAAAGCAAGCAGCTCTGTCTGTTACTTATTGTGAGTAAACCTGCTCCTGGGGCAGGTGGTGTTAAGGAGAGTGTGTGCAGTACAGTTTTTACCATAAAAGCTGTTAGTTGAAATTAGGAATAATCTTTATCTTTTTAATATGCAGAAAAGGTTGAATTTCAGAACTACTAGAGCATGTGCCACAGAGGGAAGAAGATGGAAGGTCTTCAGTGAAATCCTATAAAGTGTGAAACAATGGCCAGTTCTCTCTGTACCAACTTGGCAAATTAATCAGCTTATTTGCAGGTGTCCAATTGGAGAAAACTTGTGCCTGTGCTGGGCCTCTAAAGAAGCTCTAAAGTTATCAGTCCTGTTCTTTTAGCAGAAAATATTCACTTTTATGGAGATGCTCTGCCTGAAGGTGCCTGAGTTACAGATGATGAAAGCACTTTAGACAAGGGGTAGGCAGTGCCAAAGCTCTGCCTGGGAGCAGGGGAAATGGGCATTTGAGGTCTGCTAAGTCTCCTGGGGATGGGGTCACCTCCAGTGATCTTCCTGTAGATATTTGGCCTTGCCAGAGGCTGGTACCTACCCCTTCCTCTCAGTGCAGAGCTGCCTTGAGGCATAGTGCCTGACCCAGGGTGTCTCTCTGCTTTAGGGGCCTGAGGCTGATTTCAGACTCAGCCCTTGGGGCAGCCTGTGCTCTGGTCTGTCATTGCCCTGCCAGTGTTGTGGACAAAAACCAGCCCCTGAATTGGGTGCAGAGAACATTATTTGTTATCTTAAGAAGTAAAGATTAGCTTCTGATTCCTGGGCAAGCAGGCAGGGCGGAAAAAGCTATTGGCTGCCAATTCACACCTCTCCGATCTTATATGTGGAACTTTTTTGACCTTAATGGTCAAATAAAATTGTTAAATATCACAAGCTTCTCTGTCAACTTCAAGACAAACAGAACAATTTACATGGTATATAGAGAGCAGTGCCCTTCGCTCAATGAAGATAAAGGTTAGGAGTCCAGCCACCGAGAAATTTCTATTTATTGTTCAGCACTGTACACAAGGGGGTGAGGGAGGACTTAATAGCCAGTCCTTGCCTGGAAATTAGTGTAAATACTGCTTCACCCGAGGGAGCTGTGGAAATGTGGATACCAGCAAAAACTTCAAATAGGCTCTGTGTAATATCACCCGCTTGGCTTCCTGGTTGGAGAGCCCACATCTCCTCTCTGCAGGGACAAATCCCTAAACTGCTCCCAACCTCCTCCTGGAGCCAAGCACGGATGTGCCAGGGAAAGGGACAGCAAAACCCTGGGATGGCAAGGGGGGCAGTGCTGGAAATCAAACTCTGCTCACCAGAGTCGCCTTTGGACCCAAACCACCTCAAACTCTCCCCATTCTCACGTCTGTTCATACTCACATCGTCCAATCCTTTTTTTATCTTCCAGATTCTGCGTGGGAGACAAATTTTTCCTGAAGAACAACATGATCTTGTGTCAGATGGACTATGAGGAAGGGCAGCTGAACGGGAGCTTCGAGTCCCAGGTTCAATAACAGCCCCTGCTTGGCTGGAGCACTGTGGGATGGGCGCTTGGCCGCACGAGCAGCGAGGGCGTCTGTCAGCTTGCCTGCAATATTTTTTTAATTCTTGGTCCAGAGAGGACTATATACATTGTAGTACTTTTCCCCCCCAACACAAAGCAGTTACAATTTTAGATGTACAGTTGTGCCTGCTTAGCTGAGCACTGCATTGCCTGTATGTTTGTGAGTTTTTGGGGTCTGGGGGAGGGCTCTGTACAGTCTGTTTTCTGTATATAAACTGGAACATTTATTTTATGAAAAATGTAATGCAATTTTATTACTGGTGTGAATTAAAAATTATGAATGTTTCCTGGTCATCTTTGCCGTGGTTTCTTCCCCGTGTGGCAAAAGCCATTCGTGTATTTCCTGTGCTTTAGCTGAACAGACTGCTGGAAACGTGTACATAGCTCCCTGGAAACTGCATGGATCACAGCAGAGGCAGGTTCTCTCGTAATAACTGGGGGAAATGCTGCTGCAGGGTTGTGGAGCCTTCCATCCAACCACCTGCTTCCCTGGATAATGGGGGGGAATGAGCTGGGGGCAGGTGGTGGCTGGGAACCATGGGCATTGCTGGCGGGGCTGCTGTGCCATGCTGGGCTGCTGGCTGAGAGGCTCCTTGT
>NW_005054410.1:437009-448080 GCF_000277835.1 Geospiza fortis
TCCAGTCTGGGCTGTGAGGAACAGGCTCCCTGCAACCCTGCCAACAGGTGCCTGGGCATTGATCAGAATATTAATTTCAAGGCTTTGCTAGGCAGTGGGATTTTCCCATGGGGCATCACTTGTCCAGGTCAGAGCTGCTGCGGGAGCTGATGTCAGGGCTGGGACGTGACCGGGCGCTGATGCAGCAGATCCCTGCTCCCAGCCCTTTTTGTTCACTCTGTGCCAGGTGCTTTGACCTCCCACGAAATAAAAGCGATCAGATTTGAAGCATCTCCCGGAGAAAAAATTCTGAACTGTGTTCCTGCTGCGATGCTTTGTGCAATGATTTTCAAGGTTATGCAATTCATGTGCAACCCACTGGACTGTATCAAACACATTTCTTTGTATAGTGAGTGTCACTTTAATATAGTGCACCAGTAGCTGTAAAGGATGGCTGCAATTCTATTTATTTTGTCTTCTTTCCTTTCCTAGATTTACCCCCCTTTCCTTTAATAAATAGACACCGAGTACTTTTTTTCTGATGTGACTTAATTGGTTGCTGGTCCTGGGTCGCTTGTGTGTGTTCTCTGAATTGCAAATGCCAGATGCAGTGCAGCTTGCTGCTGCTCTGCCTGTTGCATGAAATGCTTTTATGTACACCTGTGCTGAATAATGGCTAAGCAGAAGCAAAACACCACCAGACACTTAGCATGCTTCAAAATATCACCTGTCATCTAGAGCTACCTCAGACACGTGGATTGATTCGGTGATTTTTCCTCACAAACAGATGTTTTGGGTTGGGAGACCCAGTATAAAATGTGTGGCCTCATCCCTTTTTATTCCCATAAACATGGAATAGCAATTAAAGAGTCACTTAGAGCTGCCTATGAATATGTGGTGTTTAAACTGCTTTAGTGCTTTTTGGGGTGGGGGGAGGTTGTCTTTTGAGAAACTGTAGGGTTGATGCTCTTTTTGTAGGGGCTAGTGGAGGCAGCCACCCCGGGGCTACGGAAAGGAGCAGCTTGTTGCCCAAGTGTTTCCATTCCTTGCTGAAATGGGCTGCCACACAGCCCCTGCCCTTCCCCGTGCTCTGGATTGATGGATCCCTGCCTGTCTGCCCATGGGATTTGCTGCAATTCAGCACACAATGGCAGGGCAAGGCTGCTGTCCTGTGGTGAGGGGGGGAGCAGTAAAACCAAACCAAAACCACTCACCAAACAAGCTGGAGGGGCTGTTCAGTTTCAGTTCAGATTCTTAGGGAGGGTTTTGGTACCAGTTTGGAAATTGACTCCTTCAGAGAAAGGTACCTTAGTTACACTGTGGGCCATGACTCAGGAGCAGTGCTTCCCATTGCCTCCCTGCACTTGCCCTTGCTGTGAAATGCAGGCACTGCTCCCCTGCTGGGCTGCAAGGGCTTCATTTCTGATGGGTAGCCCTCTTGATTTGTCACCATTGCTGTAGAACTGATTCCTGATACCTAAGGAGGAATTTCATGATGTTGGCTCATGCAAAAGCCCCAGCTGGAGACTGGGTGGATGGGAGGAAAGCCTGGGGCAGGACACAACTTCCCAGGGCTGAATAGGGTGGGGCAAATCCAATTGTCTTATATTTTAAAATTAAAAAATACAAGGGAGAAACTGTGCAGCATCTGTGTCCCTCTTTTCTGTGTCTGCACAACCGACAAGGCTTACCTGCCACAGTCCATGCCCCAAAGAGCATAGGAGGTGGGACACCTTTAAAAATAAAAATCCCAGGAGGACAAAGCAATCATGAATTCTTGTCTGAATGCTGCAAATTTGCTTAATAGAAACAAGGGCTGGAGTGCAGGCCTGCTCTTGAATAATCGCTTCCACTCTACGGAGCAGAGCACGGAAACCTTTTGATGGTGTTATAGTCATCACTTGGCATAAATATTCATTCAAGGAATCAGAGCAGAGTAAATGGCATTTTAGCTGCTAATAATTTAGTATTAGCAGATAGCCTTTTTACTGCTAAAGATAACCACTGCTTAATCAGTTTAGTGACCACTGGCATATAGTATGACATTTAAGCCTGTGCCTCAGTCCCCGTGTTGAGGACACGGCTGCCGCTGACCCCTCTGCCCAAGCCTCCATCGTTCCCAAAGTCAGCCCCAGCTGCCAACTGCACTCACCTGGCTTTAACTTCTGCATTATCTGCTATTTGCCTCCTTATCTTAGATCAAAGAGGAATTTTAAGTTCATACTTAAAATCTAGGATCTTCTGTCTCTTTCTCTTTATGTGGTCGGGGCTAATGGCTGATCACAGCGCAGTCTGATTTTGAGATTAGAAAACAAGCCAGTGTTTAAAGGCAATCAAAATCTTAGGCTTCGTCTCCATTCATCTTTAATGCTGGTGTAATTGCTGCACAGATTCTGGCTCTTCCTGCAGACTTAATTTATTTTATTTTTGGAGCATGCCCCTGTCTGTCAGAGGGATGTTATACTTCCCTGAGCAGCATTAGCGCTATTGAGCACTCCGCCACCGGCAATCCAGCTCACCCCATTTCATATCCTGCCAAACAAGTTAATCTAATATTAACAGCGGTTTGTTACCTCGTTGTTAGCTTAATTTACTTTACAAGAAATGCTATATTTGCATTTCATCCCTCTGTCAGTGGCTTGTGAACCGCGCTTCCCAAGGCCAAGAAGGGATGGCTCAGTCCCTCAGCACAGCCCTGCCACACAGGGGAGGGGGGCATCACCCCCACCAGGCATCTTCCCTAATTGGCCAGGGGGGATGTGGGGAGCTGGGAGGAGGATTTCCAAAGCCACAGAGCAGGTCCTGGAAATGCAATATTGGGAGTAGCACAAAAGCCGCTGCTGCTCTTCCAGTAATAGAGCTGAGTCCTAGACAGCAGCTTTCCCTGGCGGCACACACATACAGGAAATGTCTTTAGTATGGAAATCAGCAGGCCCATGGGCACGGGCCAGACGTCTGCAACACCAACAGCTCCCTCAGGCTTTCAGGGAGTGCTCCCCCACCAGCCCCTCCACACCCCAGGGACTCACCCAGGTCTGTCTGTCTGTCTGCCAGCACCGTGAGGGCCCCGCGCCTCACTCCCAAATTGCTGGGGTGAGGGAGCTGTGAGCAAAGTCCTGCAAGCAATCACTCAAAAGCCAAATGATCCACAGCCCCACGGAGCGGTGCCAGCTGATGTGCTTGATGGGCAGGGGGATGGAGCTGGGGATGCCCCATGGGGTGATGTCAATGATCTGGTACCTGGGGCTGTCCCAGCTAGGTCAGGGAATGTGGAGTTGTTGGAGGTGGAAATGGCTTTCCAGTGAAAGCTTCTGACTTAATTGTTCATTAGCTCACTCTGTGTCCCATTGCTAAACCCTGTCCTTGTTTATGGAGGCCTGGCCTCCCACCTCTTCCAGCAGCTGCTGCCTTCCACTGCTTAAAGGAAGGGAATGACCCTGCCTGGGTGTCCTGCTCTGGTTTTAATAGCAAAATGCTGAAGGATGCCAAGGGCAACTCTGGCCAGGCTGAGACATCTGGCAGGGCAGTTTTGTGGTGCTGAAGGTTTTTTGTGAAGGTCTGAGAGAAAGCAGGGCTGGAAGGACCAAACCCAGAGAAACAGCAGGAAACAGAAAGGTGGAATGAAGCAGGGGATCAGCTGCAGATGAAAGCATCAAGTATTGGGTGGTTTTTTTGTGAGCAATTGGAGGGCAAGTGTCCAAAGCAGATAGCAGTTTTGCCACAGAAGCTCTATGAAGCGCCTCATAAGTGATGTAAACAGTGGAAGTGTAAATACAAATGCACATCCAGTCTCTACTGCTGACTGGCCACATGAACCTGAAGCTGCAAGAGCTTCCTGGAAGGAATGTTTCACTGCTAACTTAAATTATTTGAGGAGAAGAAGAAGGTGCTGCCTGCTGTCTGCCTGAAGGGGAGCAGAGGGCCCAGCTGCCTTTTTTAGTCCTTGATAATAACACTGCTGGAAAGAAACGTTGCTAATGCAACCTGGGCTTTTATGGGTGATTTTACTTAGAAAATTACCTTGAGAATAGCTTTATTGTTATTGAACAGAATCAGGCATTTTCTTAAAGGTCTTGACATCCCTGCAGAAACTAGAAAATTGTGATTTTATTTAATGAAAATATTGTTGTTCAAAACCCGTTTCACTCTGGGGCTTACCCACAGCCTCATGTGCCTCCCAGCAGTGGAAAAGCATTGATTTCCTCCAGTCTGCCTCTCCCTCTGCAGCTCACATGGGGATTTTTCACCCCCAAATGCTTCCCTATGCACTTTGCCATCCATGTCTATGCCAGTGGGGTTACATATAAGCCTTTTAGTGGTAATAGAGTGGCCATCAGTGCTGCTCAGAAATGCTGCTACCCTCCAAGGACAAACCCTGGTGACAGCCACCCTGGAAGCTGCTGGATCACTCTTCTCCCCTTGGCTTCAGGTCCTGTCACAGTGGTGCCTCCTCAAGCCACGGCCTCCAGCTGGTGCCTCAAGGGCAGGGGATGTTCAGAACACTGCCCAAGGTGTCCCTGTCCCCATCCTCCAGCAGCAGCTAGAGGAAGGGCCCCAGTCCTCAAGAATGGCTTTTCAGAAAGTCTGGTTTTTAACGTAAGTAACCCTTTAATGGTCAGTGCTTGGGTTCAGAAGGAGGAACTTGGGTTTGCAGTTTGGTTTTCTGAGAAGAGAGTATCTTTGTCATCATTTAGGGTTTTTTTAATTATTATTTCTTAAAATTCTTGCTGAACAGAACTCAGAGATGCAGTGAAGCATCTTGCCTTGGCAGCACACACAGTGTAGTCACAGCAGCCCTGGGGGGCTGAGGCAATGACCTCTGCCAGAGGAGGAGGAAGGGAGGACAGGTGCCCCAAAGTCTCAGCTGGAATGCAAAGGTTCAGGACACAACATCTTCCAGAGCAGGATGCCTTGCCTTTGCACCTCAGAGGAAGCTCTAGGAAATGCCATCCTTTGGCAAGGTACAAACATCAACTCTGTGGCTCAGTCATGGCCGCAGTGACAGCCCAGGGGCTGCTCCTGGCTGCCCTGAACCAGGTCCCCTCACCCCACTGGGGAGCAGCAGCCTCATAAATAATTCCTCAGTGCAATGGCAATGTTGTAAAACATGAATATTTAGTGCATGCATAATAGTTGTTTATTCATACTTAAATGTCAGCTGATGAAAACATATCTAAAAGGCTCCATTCCCGGGGAAGCACAGGCAGCTGGAGGAGATGGGATGCAAAGTCAATCTGCTTTTTGCCACACTGAAACCCAGGGCAGCAGTGATGGACCCCTGCACTCTCCAGCTGCAACATATTCCTGCTCCCTGGTGCCAGCCCTGGGGGAGCCAGCCCTGTCACACTCTTAGCACGTCCATCTCCCACAAAGGGAGGGTTTCACCTCTGTGCCAGAGCTGAATTTGGCTAAAACTCTGCCAGTTTGGGGTGTGCACTCCCAGCACGGGCGATGGCGTGGCCAAAACTTTGCAGGACCAGGATGCTGTGGATGCAGGGATGTGGCCACAGGTGCAGGCAGGCGTTCCCCCCTCCTCCTGCCTGTCTCCTGCCCACTCCCCTCACTAGCACGAACGTTCCACACTTGGGAAGGGGAGAAAAAAACAAAAAGCGAAAGAAATGAATTATCAGTAAAGTAAAGAAACACAAACTTATGAAGGACAATTTTTTTGCTGTCAATACACACAAAGAGACCAGGGATGTGGCCCAAGGTGCAGGCAGGCGTTCCCCCCTCCTCCTGCCTGTCTCCTGCCCACTCCCCTCACTAGCACGAACGTTCCACACTTGGGAAGGGGAGAAAAAAACAAAAAGCGAAAGAAATGAATTATCAGTAAAGTAAAGAAACACAAACTTATGAAGGACAATTTTTTTGCTGTCAATACACACAAAGAGACAAAAATTGGAAGCTTTTGAGGAAAAGAAATGCGTCTGAACTTCTGAGAGAGCGGGAAAGTACTGAAAAGCCCTGCCATGCCGAGCTCCTCTGAGGTAACTTCTGTGCTTGGAAAGAATATTTCAGAAGACATTTCATTCTTTAGAAGATGCCAAAAATGCAAGACTTGGCACTTTAACAAAACAGAAAAAGGAAAACACATAATCTTCTTAACTAGTAAGTCTTTGAGCCCAGGATCACATTGTTGCCATATAATAAAAAGGGATGTTATGCAGTAAATTGGGCAGTTAAGAATTCTGTGCATACTCAAAATCGTGACATTTCAAGGACAATAAAGTTGGCTGGCTCGTGGCCATTGGCCATACGAACAGAAAACAAAAAAATGGATTGTCAGCTGGTTATTCATACCGCATTACAAAACAAGCCTCCCAACAGGCAAACACTCTTTATTGCTTGTGTTTTTGCTCCAGAAATATATTTTTTAATTAAAAAAAAAAAAAAGAGTTCTCGCAGCATTCATCTTACAAATGTTAACCCCTTAAAAGACAATTCTGACATGCTTTGCCGCTGGCTTTTCCACTTTATAAATGTTCTACAGACAAGGAGAAAATCAGAAGGAAAAATTTATTTCTCACATGGCATAAGTGTCTGTTTCTTTATGGGGAGAAAAAAAAAGAATCAAGGCATTTGAGACAGCTTTCATGCTATTAATCACATGGGATGCAATTAATCATGTGGAATTAATCTGTTGTGATTTTTGGGGTGTCTGACTTGAAATCATCCCTGGAGAGTTGTTTTCCGGAGCAAACACAGAATCTGTGAGTGTGCCAGGTGATGTCCCCAGAGCTGGTCCCAGTGTGGTGATGGGCTGCGGAGTGGGGCTGGTGGCACGGGTGGTGGCTCAGGGAAGGGGACCTGCTGTGGGCAGGGCATTGTTTTGGCTGTGGCTGTGTAACTTCAGCACGCGTGTCACTTCACCCTGACCTGCAGGGCTGTCCAGGCTCCCCGAGGGCTCTGCTGTTACTGCAGCTGTTACACACTGTGCACAGACAACGATTCCTGCCTCCTCTGTGGCTGCATTGCACACAGGCAGTGATGCTGCTCCTCCCGGGCATCCTGCAGGCCCTGCTCATCCAGGTTCAGCCAAGAATGCTGAGGCACAGCCTGCAGCTTTCTGACATGCTGCTGTGTCCTTCCTCTGTCTCTTTAATTGTCCCAGGGGGTTGTGCTGGAGCAGCTGCAGGTGGTTTGCAGCATGATCAGGGCTACACCTCCTGCAGGTGGTGGTGGAAGCTGGTCTGGGGTGAGATGCTGTGAGTCTCTGCTTGGAACAGGTCAGTGGGCTTTTTCTGAGCTTTTGTTTGGGCTGGAGAAAGTGCAGGATGCGTCTGCACATCTTGGGCAAGGGAGTGAGCCTTGTGGTGGACACAGGGTATGTGCTGGTGCTGTGTTGTTCTGGCTAAGAGCTGCAATAGTATGTAAGGAAAGGAGTGTCAAATCACTGGTTAGATCACGTCCCCTTGGCTGGAGGACAGGTCTGCTGTGGGAGGGAATGATGCCCCTGTTTGGTCACAAAGCTCTCACCCCCTCCTGCTGGGTTTTGGGAGAGGGACTGAGTTAGGCTGTTGTGGTGAGAGTTTTTCCCCTCTGTCATTTAAGTAAATCTGTCCTGACCACAGCTTAGGGGAGAGGCTTGGTCAAAAAAAAAAAAAAATCTATGTTTTTTGGAAAATGCTGGTTGGTTGTCTGCAGAAATGGCACTGGGCTAGATCCTGAACTAATGCAAATAAACTTGCTGCCTGTCAAGCTACTGTATTTCCCTCATCTCCTGAGTCCTACTCTTCTATAGTAGCTTCCACTTTCTATGCCCCTGGTTTCCAAACAGTTCCCCTGCTTCTCTCTCTCCTCCCAACTTTTTCAGCATCTTTTTCACAGTGTGATTTTCTCAGCCTTCCTTTCATATTTTAGTATACTCTTGTCTCTCCCCTGGCTCTGCCTATATGTGTTGTTTCCCGTATTTACCTTGTTTTGATTGCACATTCTGTGGGACAAAGCACAATGCTGCCATTTTGTGGATAATTAAATCCTCCTGGTTGTGGTCCAGCCAGTGGGACAACTCATGCAGGAGGGTATAAACTGCCTGGGTTTGCATGCAGAGCCTGTCATCTGCTGTGAATCACTTTGGGATGCTTTTGCATGAGCGAAGCTGTTTAAAAATAAATTGTATTGTATTAGACTAATGGAAGATAATAAATTCAGTTGGTCTTTTAGCTTAAAATTCATCAATGTCTGGAGCTGGAAGGGGGGAAGGAGCTGGAGGACATTGAGCCATCCAGCAATTAATGGCCAGGAGCTCAGCTCTTGCCAGGCTGCCGTAATGCCCAGCAGTGCCACACTGCTCTGGCAGCTTGAGGGTAGCACAAGCACTAAACCCCTCTAAAAAAGGCAAAAAACTACCCCAAAACCCCTCCCTTCTTTTAACCATCAATTAACAAAATACCCTTTAATCAAAGCCTGCTCCAAGTGGCACTAGGCAAAGGGCTTATTCCCAGATCGAAAACCTTTAATTATTGAAGCCTTTCAACCCTGATGGCATTTGATGTCCCCATGCTACAGCAGGGACAGCCCTTTTTTTAGGGGGGTGCAATTTCCCCAAGATCAGAATGTGTCAGCTCTGCTCTGATTTCGGCCAGCAAATCCACCAGTGTGGGAGAGGGGTTGCAGACTCAAGCCTGAAGCTTGTGCAGGTCGTGACTGGGCAGTTTTGGGGAGAACAGCTCACAGAGTGCACGACCTGTCTGTGTGCTGCCTCGCTGCTGTGTCACAGCGCTCCTGGGACAGTGTCCCTTGCAGGGACAGGTGCCCTGCAGCCCCATCCTGCCCTGGGGGTACTGCAGGCAATGGATTTGTGGTTATTTCTGTGCATCACCGCCTGCTCCAAGCGCTGCTGCCCCTCTCCCATGTCCCCATGTCCATCTGTCCCAGCTGATGCTCCTGCTGTTTCCCTGCTCTGCTGCAGACAGACTGCGGCACCAGGTGGCTCTGGACAGTGTCCCTGTGCTGTGACAGCCCCTGGTGCCCAGCCCTGGCTCTGGCAGAGGGGCCTCTCTCCCATAAAGATCCTGTTGCTTTTTCCCTCTGTGTGGAAGATGCCTTCCCGTGCCAGTGCTGTTGGGAATTTGGGGTGATTCTGGGGTCTTTGCAGAAAAAGGAGGCTCTCACCCCTACAAGCACATGGAGGGAAAGGAACTTGCTAGTAGAGCAAATAACTCACAGTGAATAATTCCTTCGACAAGCACAACTCCTATTTTTCAATATCTGCAAAGGGGCTGTGCTCTTCCTGAAACTGTTTGTACTCAGAATTAATGGAGTTTGGGGTTTTTTCCCTTTTGGTTTGGGGTGTGTGAGTGTTCCCTGTCTGTGCTCAGGCTGTGCTGGCCAGCTGCAGTGGCTCACACCAATTGCCTCGCTGGTACTGCCAGAGTAGCCCAGCACTATCCCTCTGCACAGCCAGGACAAATTTCCTAGAAATGTCCTAATTCCCTGAAAATATGGCAAAAGCCAAGGCTGGTGTGGACAGGCTTAATATTCACCTAACAAAAAAAGGCTCTGTGGGCAAAGCTTGTGCACTGCTGGCAGGTGAAGACAAAAGCCCTGTAAGCAAGGCTGCTCCTGTTTAAACTCACCTGAGTGTTTGAGAAAGTGCCCTGAATACGTTTTTTCCTAGTAATTTTCATTTTCTTATGTTTGACCCAATACAACTGTTAGTTTTCTTTCACGTTTCCAGTGGTGCTTCACTGAGGAAGCCAAGAGTTTAATTTATGGAAGGAAAAGGTGCAGCAAATAGATGCTTTGGCCTCTATAAAGTACTCCTGCCACTTAAGAAGCCACTTGATGAATGGAACCTTTGGTTGATGTCATTTGCTGGCTTTGTGAGCAGCTTCTCCTAAAGTCTTGCTTTGAGGAAAAGCATATTTTAAACAGTGTGTGTGTGACCTGGACTCTGCTGTCACAAGTGGTGAGGCTCAGGGCCCTGGAAACTCAGCTTAGGGCTGATAACGGGATCAAGCAGCACTGTGGTAGCCTTCCTCCTTCAGCTGCCCCCAAACATTGCATTTACAGCAGGAGATAAAGGCTGTGAGAAGGCTGCAGGTACAAACACACCTTGCTTTGAACCACTGTTGTCTTTCCTTGCACACAGACCACTGGCAGGGCTCAACTGGCCAAAGTTAACCCTGCCCATCAGGGTCCCAAGGGGAGAACTTGGCAGGGGCTTTTTCAGCAGCAAGGTGTGATGGGCAGCACCTGCTTGGCTATGTGGTTATGGCTGGCCACCCCACAAAAATAAAATAAGCTCAGGTTTTATCCCCATTAGCAAAAGCTCAAACCAGTGCCCCTTCCCCGTGGCTGGAGATGGTCTGACACAGGAGGAGGCTCCAGGGCTGCCTGCCTGCCTGCTGCAGCTATGAGAGGAGGAATATGTGATTAGGGGTCTGGTCCTACAGTGTTCTGCTCCTGCTCCTCTCGCATTGTTGGCTCTGCCCTGAGTTTTTCAGGGATTTCTTGCAGAGCATTCCACTGCTGTGGTGCAGACCACCTCCAGTGCCACAGGAGCATCCCCAGTGTGTGCGTGGGGCACAGGAGCCACAGCTGGGGCTGTGCAGCAGGTGAAGCTGTACCTGCAGTGGGATCACTGCCCTGGTAAATTACACTGCTCAGGAGTTCACTAGATCAACTTTCTAGTCAGCCCAGGTCTTTTTTTTTTATTATCCAATTAACTGTACATGTTAATAAGAAATTTTTTTTTTATATAAAACCGAGCAATTTTTTTTCTCTGCCTGGAGTAACATAAATTGACCTTTTCATATACAGCTTCAGTGTCCTGGGACTGATTTGTGGATATATATTGCTGCTTAGAAAGGCTGTAATTTACAGGTGATTGTTTGGAGGGCTTCAATATATATGGATATATAAACAAAAATTGAAGCTTCTTGGGACATTCTACATAAACAATTTTCTTGGGAAGAAAAAGGATTCTCAATAAAAATAATGATAATAATAATAAAGCCCAGGGTTTTTTTATATCTATGCCACTACATAAAGTAGGGGTAGATTACTTCAGTCCTTCATTTATATTTCAGCATTTCTGGACCATCTCCTCTAACATTTTATCTTTTTTTTGTTTCTTCCATCATATAAA
>NW_005054410.1:448123-474679 GCF_000277835.1 Geospiza fortis
TTCCTGCTGGTTTTGGGGTGTGGAGGTAGCAGAAACCTTGCTGCCCAGCCCTGCCTGCCTGTGCTCTGAGAAGAATAGGGATGGGAAGGATTAGCTCCAGCTCCCTTAATGAAATATCACTTCAGCTTCTAAGTCCCTCTCACTGGAAAGTGCATGCATGCACCAAGAGAAACACTTTGGGAAGCTGCTCGTGTTTTTCATGGCCCTGCTGCTGGGAGCTGCTGACAGTGTCTGCTCTCAGCAGTCAGGCTGTTAAAGCCAGGTACCCTAAAGTCCCTGTTTTACTTTGGAAGCAATTTCTATAACGTTTTTTGGCTTTCCTGGTCCAAGACAGAAGAAAAACCCAAGCAAAAAGCAGGGTCAGCAGGAGCAGCCAAGGGAGGGCACAGTTGCAAGAGGAGCCCTGCAGCAGCACCACTGAACACCCAGGGCTGTGCATCTGCCCACAGCATTTGTCCAGCATCCAGAGTCTGTGCTTTGGGGGCAGCTGCAAGGAGGTGTCTCATTGTAAGGTAAAGGGGCCTTTCAAGCCATTAATTTGTCAAGTTGCTGTTTATATTATGGGGTTTTTTAGCTCCTGTGAACTTTGAGGCATTTACAACACATGTGCCGTAGTTTTGTGATTTTTTTTTTCTCAAAGTTATAAGCAGGTTGATGGAAGTTTAGATGACTTTATGTGACATGAAAGTAGATGTTTTAGTGGTAGTTAATGTTCCTTGCCCATCAGCAACCAAGTAATTTTTATTCCCTTTATTAAAGCAAGCAACACAATCTGCCTTCAGCTGCCAGAATGTGTTTCCAATGAAATGTAAGGGTTTAAAAATGAGCACGACTTGAGTAGAGGAAAAGGGATCTCTGTGCAACAAGAACATGCTGTTAATTGAGATTAGTTGGTCCATATTCCATTAGCAAATCCCATCCCATGGCCACTGTTCCTGCAGAGGCAGGCAGGATTTATCAGCCTCCGTGCTCCCTGGTGCTGCTGCTCTCCCAGGGAGCCGCGCGGAGCGAGGCGGGACAGGCTGCTGTATATCACCCATCTCCTGCTCACCAAATGATGATTCAGATCCACACTGAGATCTATAAAAGTCAGTGGTTTATTGCTGTCTTGTATTTCTGTATTAACCACCTCATTATCATCCCAAATGGAGTATAAATCTGAGGGTATCCAGTTGCTCCAGCCCATGTGCTTGCACTCCCCCCGTCTCCTGCCATATAAATCTCAGCTCTGGGTAACTGGAAGGACCCAGCTCCAGAGCAGGCAGGGTTTGTAAAGGAGCAGCTTCCTCTCCTTGGGGCAGGCTGGGCAATGCTCCATGTTCTCCTGACTTCTCTGCTGCTCTGGGGGAGCAGTGGCACTGATGCTTGCCAGGAATGCTGAGGACACAGAGCTGTGCCTGCTGCCCAGCCACGCATCCCACCCCTACATTTAGGAGATGTGCTGGTCCCTCAGAGAGGGGTCTGTCTTTGGGGTCTGGGCCTTTTTGTGGGTAGGGTGCTGGCTTTGTTCAGCCATGGGGTGGCTGATATGAAGCCAGTTGCCATGTGGGAACCATTGGGGAGAAACCACAAATGGCTGGGAACCATCTGGGGAGAGCCCCAGACTCCCTGACCTCGGCCACACACCGCCTGCTTTGGGCACTCGGTGTCTTGGTCTTGTGTTAGACAAAGCCCCAAACGAACAATGAGGCTGGAGCAGGCTGGTCAGATCATGCCACAAGCAGCCATGGCTAGGAACAGGATGGATCTTGAGGGGTGTGGGGGATTCACTGCTCTGGAAAGCCCTGAGGGCTGCCAGTGAAGCCCCTCCAATGCACTGACATGAGATTTGATGGCACATCTACAGCTCACTGCGTGTCACAGTCAGAAATAATAGCAGGATTTGTCACTTGATCTTTTGATCAGGATTTGTCACTTGATCTTTTGATCAGGATTTCTCATCCCTGAGAACACGTGCCATTAGCAGCAGACAACTTTTCCTGAAGTTCAAGGCTAACCATGTGTGCTTCTAACTGTTGATGAAGAATGCTATTCTTTGCAATGAAGTGTAGCTTTCCTAAAATAAGCTGGGGGGGAAAAAGGGCAACCTTTGGACCAAGATGTCTCAAAGGCAGCAGCTCTGTCCCCCTCAGCAGGGACACGTGTTGCTTTTCTCAGAGAGCTTTTCTTCTTTATCTCGTTCAATTGGTGAGAGGAAACCACCAAATGAACCATAGGGAAGGCAAAATAACTTTAAAATTATAATTTTCTGTTTCTGCATAATACAAAGCACTTTTGGAGCAGGTGCCTCTTAAAACCTGTTAATCACTACCAGCTATTTTTGCCACTAGTTCCCATCCAAAGCAAAGTGATGAGTTTCCCAGAATTTGATAAATTACACCCCTCCCTTGCAAATTATTCTCCTTCAATCTTCCACCACCACCTCTGGTCTTGACACATGGGCTGGAGAGGGCAGCAAGCTTTTAAACCTCATTTAATACTCGTACCCAAGAGGTGCAGAGTTTTCTGGGTTTCTCAGAGGTCATGCTTACTTCTCCCACTCTGTATTAAGGCTTTTTAAAATTATTATTATTAGAATCACAATGCTGCTGATTTTGAGCTGATTCAGGCACCCAGGTCATGTCTACTCTAGAGCAAATCTTTGGAGGAGGGAAAAAATGTCAGAGACAGATACATTAGGGACACAATGAAGAGCCTGTTTGATGTTATGCTCAATGCTGAGACTGCCATGAGGACTTGTGGCTCTTCTTCTCTTCCTACTCCTTGTCCGTGAGCTGCTGAACTCCCCTCATTGTCTCCCCTTTGGCACCAGGTTCCCCTCCCTTTGCTCTTTATTGTTGGCCACTGAAATATCATGTAGTTGCACAAGGTGGTTTGTTCTGTGCCTCTGATTTCCCTCTGTTGGGTCTCTTCTCCTCCCAGAAAGGACCTGTTGCCATTTGGCAGGTCCTGGGCTGTCGGCTCCAGGCAGGTTTTCCCTCATTAACCCCTGAAGATGCATTGGTAACGTGTCAGTGTCATACACTCCATCATGCAGTGAGAATTATTCAGTGCACATTGTTATTCCTGGATTCAGACCTCCACCGCCTCTTTGCCTCCCTGGGAGCCTCATGTAAAGATCAAATATGATGTTATAGATGATGAGTAGAGTGAGCAATCTTCCTTCCCCTCCTGCTCCTTATTTTTTCCATTTTTTTTCCCCCACTCTAGCTGATCTTTCCCACATTGCACCAAGCAAAAGCAACTGGGGCTGGCAGCACAGTCTTTTGTGGTGTTTTTGGGGTATACTAGGAGAAGCAGCTGCCAGCTGCTGGGGGGGACAAGATAATCCTGGTTTTGAGACTCCTGAAGGTGCCCAACACTCAAAACTTCTGCTTTGTCCTTCTGCAGAACACAACATTTAATTGGGAATTTTTTTCTACAGAAAACTGTATCTTCTGCAGCACTGTGTTGCCTTTCCAGAAGGCATTGCCTTTAGGACTCTAAAAAACATTCATGTCAGGAAGCCTACAGGCTCTCCAGTGAGGAATCTGAGTTAGCAGTAAACAGGAGCGTGGACTCAAGCACTTCCTAGTGTGCACACTCCTCGTGCACCCAGGTGTTAAGAGGCAGGCTCCCTAGAAAAAGGCAGAGTATTGCAGGCAGGTTCCCTAGAAAATGCAGAGTATTGCAGCCTCTCTGGTGATGGAATCAGCTGCCTGCTGACCCCTGATCAAAACTTGGAGACACTGGTTTGCTCAGTGGGGAGAAATTCATTCTTATGGGTACAGTCTTCTCTTTTAAGCCCCGGTCAAATTGCTCCAACATAATTTTGGGCTCTTGAGGCAAGTCAGCACCAGGGGAGGGTGAGAAGAAAGGAATTTAATCAGAAAGGAAGACATTTCCCCAAACCTTCATTCATTTTTTTGTGTGTGCATTTGCTGGAGTGTCCCCACAATCTCTGGTCACTGCAGGCTCCTCCAGGCAAAGATGATTTACCCTGACTTTGGAGCTGCTACGAATGAAAGGCACTTAACAAATGCTTCTGAAAGAAGAAAACCTCTGTACTCCTCTCCTCGTCATTCACTTTCAAATTGATAAGTTAAATACTGTACTCCAGCATAAACATTTCTCAGGGACAAAGTATAAACATTTCTAGTGGAGTGCACTTAATACAATTTTGTTTGCCAAGCGGCGCTGCCTCCTCCCAGGCTGCGTCTACAAGAGGGTTTTATTTAAATGGAGATATAAATTAATTGCACTCAGCACAGCCTCTCATCCCAGCTCTCTCCTGCATCCGTACCCTTGGACTCTGTGAAGGGAAGGGCAGGTGGGAGCTGTGGCAGCTGGAGTACTGGCAGGACACCACTGCAGCCCTCCCCCTGCCTGCTGCCTTCCTGCTCTCCCTTGACTGCTTTTTTCCACTGCAAGACATATGACTGGATTTGCTTTAGTTAGATGGATGCAGATGCAGCTCCATGAAAGATCTCCTTCCCGAGGCAGGGGTTAATGCAATGTTTTGTGACCTGGCTCTACACTGAAGGGTGACATCAACTCCCAGACAGCTGGATTAGATTAATATATGTCAGATATTTTAAGGTTTCATTCAGGAGAAAGCCTAATTTTAGACTTTGATTGAATGACCATCATGGTAATAGCATGGATAATTTCCTTTCAAAACTGGTAAAATTTCAGTTTCGATGATGTCTTAAACTGGACCCAGTTACTAACAAACCTGAGCTTCCTGACATCTGTCTGTCCCTTCTCTACCTGAATTCCTGTTTAGGTACAAATTATGCAGAGGCTGGTTAAACCTGACGTTCCTCCAATCCCTCCTCATCATGCATTTTGTTCATCCCTGAAATACTTTGGAGCAAAGTAAGGAAAAGTGCCGTCCTTGTGAATGGAAATCAATTTTACCATCTAGACCAAAATTTCCATGTTTTGCAAAGGAAGACCACAGCAGGTACCAGAGCCAGGTGTTTTGAGTGCTGTGGAGCCTACCTGCCCCTGTGACCTTCAGAGGAAGGTGGGCAGTCACACACTCATAGCATCATAGAATAGGGGATCTCAAGCATTATCTGGTCCAATCTTTCTTGGCAAAAGCATGACCTGGAAAAAAAGGCCCAGCTGAGTCTTAGAAGTGTCTGAGAATCTTCCATTTCCCTGTGGAGATTATTCCAAAGGTTGATTGTGCTCATTGTGAAAAAATTTCCTCTTGTGTCCATCTGGAACATCCCCAGGAGTAACTCCATTACCATGTCTTTTCCATGTGAAAAAGGGAGTTTTGATCTTTGCAGTCAGGATCTTATGAACTGTTTTGAGGGTTGTTTCCTCTTCTGTGAGATGTCAGAACAGCTATGTGGAGAATTTTGCCTGAGAGGTTCCTTCCACAGCAGTCTGACCTGCTCATTACGAAAGCCAAGGGGAGGCTCGGGGCAGGGGGTGATGGCTGGGGATGGAAACTTCAGCTCAAGTGCTAGGAAATCCCATGGATCCCAACCTGCTTGAGGCTCCTCCAAAACTCTGCCCAGCTCCTCCCTACCAGGAGTGGCAATCTGTCAAGCCTGTAGAAACAAACTTGTTCTCATAAAACAGCAGTAATTTTATGGTGCTAGAGGAGAAATGTACAGCCAGCGTCTTGCTGCTCATCAGAAAAACAGCAGCTACCTTTTGCACAGCTCTTGGGTTTTTTTACCTTTTTTTTTTTTTTAGATTAAAAACCTCCCAAGGAAGGCTTACAAAGTTTATGGCAGAGGTATACAAGAAGCGAATTAAAATTCCATAAATATATTTGCTGCCTAAAATTTATATATCCTGTATTCCTCGGGTATCTAATTAGATCCAAGAAGAAAATAGCCCTGCAAAGGATAGGCATTTTGTTCAAATAATTTTTAAAAATTGAGCTAAATAATGGCCATTTTATACTGCACACAATATAATTGTTCTTCTTGTGTTGGGGAGCAGTTATAAATTATCTGGTGTCCCATTCAGCCTCGTTGCCAGGCCGAGCAGCAAACAATTGTGAATATAGTTACTGGGCATGTAAATTCACGGTTTTCTGACAACTACACCGTTACTGCTGCTGCTAACTAACATTCTGCATAAAAAATGCAATCCCTGGGAAAGAAGGAGCATTTATCTAAGTGCTGACATTGAAACATTCTGAATAACTCCTTGAATCATTTGTACTATTATGGGGAGAAAATGTAATTATTGTAATCAGCCTTGAGTCTGAGGCCATGTTGTTTTAAAAAAAAAAAAAAGAAGGGAGAGGGGAGGGGGAAACCAGATCTGAACAACGAAAATGAACCTTGATAATGGAGCAGCCTTGAATTCCACTTCATTTATCACACTAATGGATGTCAAGATGACCTCAATCAAACATTTTGTTTTCCAGTTTTAAGCAATGGAAAATGTTTTTTTTTTTCCTCTGGGAACAAAAAAAAAGGAAAGTTATTTAAATTGTTCCTAGTAATTACATTAGAGTAGAAGGTCAAAGTCAATATGAAATAGTATCAACCAACCTTTTGATGAGTCTTGTCCAGGCTCATTGCTGGCACAGTTCACACATTTCCATAAGCCTAGTGCAAGCTTTATGTTTCTCTTTCCCTATTCCTTGTGTTCTTATGCTTACCTAGAAATTCCATTTTGTGGTGTTTTTATTTGCAGCCCCAGTAGTATTTCATCTCATATTTTTAAGTAAATGATTGTGTGGTTTAAACCACCTCCCTCATTAGCATGCTTCAGGATTGGGTATAGCTGTGAAAAAGGCAGAGAAATCTGAAAAAAGAAGTTTATGTCAACTGCACTTCATGAAAATGTCATGATTCACCTAGGCCAGAGGGAAGCCTGATGAGGTTCAACAGGGTCCTGACCTGGGCAGGAACGACCCCATGGGCTGGGGATGACCTGCTGGAGGGCAGCCCTGCGGAGAAGGACCTGGGAATCTTGGGGGATGATGAGCTGACTGTGAGCCAGCAATGCCCTTATGGCCAGGAGGGCCAATGGGACCCTGGGAAGAGCTGGCCAGCAGGTTGAGGGAGCTGATCCTGCCCTTCCAGTCAGCCCCACTGGAGTGCTGTGTCCTGTTGTGGGCTCCTCTGTACATGAGAGACAAGGAGCCACTGGAGAGGGTCCAGCAGAGGCCACAAAGATGATGAGGGGTCTGGAGCATCTTTTGAGCGAGGAGAGTGTGGGCCTGTTTAGTTTGGAGGAGAGGAGGCTGAGAGGGGATCTTGTGAGTGTGTAAAATATCTCAAAGGTGGGCTAAGAGGATGGTGCCAGACACTCTTCAGTGCCCAGGGACAGGATGAGGAGCAATGGCCATAAACTGAAACACAGGAAGCTCCATCTCAACATGAGGAACAACTTCTTTACCCTGAGGGTGTCAGAGCACTGGAAGGGCTGCCCAGGGAGGCCATGGGGTCTCCCTCTCTGGAGACATTCAAACCCACCTGAGTGTGTTCCTGTGTCACTGCTCCTGTGACCCTGCCTTGGCAGGGGGGTGGGACTGGGTGATCTCCAGGGATCTCTCGCAACCTAATAATTCCATGATTCTGTGATTTGATATTTCAGTTCTGTTATCTCAGCAATGGACAAGAGCATCCCAACACCTGCCCTTCTACCCATGACTGGGTGAACTGGATCCAAATTTAGGCAGGGCCGAGCTGCCTCTGCTGGCTTGTTGTCTTCTGGGCATACAACTTAGTTCTGGACACTGAGTGAAAGTGTCAATCCCCCCTTCAGAAACAACAAGCTGGGTTTTATGCTGCTGTGCAAGTACAGTCCATAATCTGCACTGCTGTCACCTGCAGCAGTCAAGATACTGGGTGTATTTTAACTCATTTAAATCTGGCAGCATTTCTGTGGATACAAAAAGTGTCTTGAGTTATCAAGGACTTGTTCCACAGGTTTCCAAACATGACTGTGAGCTGTAGAAACATGAACTGCTTAAAAGCTACGAATCAATTATTTCATTGAACACTGGCAGCTTTATTTAAAAGAAAGAAAAATCATCAGTCTGAGAAAGAAACCAAGGAGGAACTATCTGTGAGCTTTCACCATCCTTGCATCCCCCTGTAGCTGTGGCAGGTATAAACTTGTCTCTCTTGTATTGTCTTCTGTCTGTGGGGCATGAGGCAAATGGAGTTTAATTTCTGTAAGTGCCTGAGAGTCTTTTACATGTCCCATCAGGGTGGCACTTGTTACAGTTTTTAACCATAACATATAGTTGTCTCGGTGGTCTTACGCAATGGTCATAGAAGGCCCTAGAAGAAGACACTGTTAGAAGATCCAGGTCCAGGTTTTGAACCACATTTGCTAGAGCAGATTATGCAAATCCTGTGTTTGGGCATCAGAAGTAGCCCAAAGTCCAGGCATGTGGACTGCAGAGATCTGTACAGCCTCTTGCGCCATATAAATTGAGTTCTCTATTCTCTAATGCAAGATTATTCCTGTCTTTTGTACTTTTAACAGGATAATGCTGTACTCTGTTGACATTTTCTACTACAGCTTGTAACATTATAAGAATATCTGGATTTTTAATGCTGAAACTTTAAAAAGTGCTTGTGTTAGTGTCTTTGAACAGCAAAAATACCATGGATTTATTTAAAAGACATCTTTCTCCTTTAGAAAAAGATATGATGCAGTAAATGATTTTAAAGAAATTTGCAACACCCCAACAAACAGCTTCACGTGACAGATCATTGTGGGCCCCTGCTCACTTCCACGTGAAGTTCTTGGAGCAGTCTGTGCCAAATAAACTTCTTTGAAATGGTCAGAAATCATCCATATGGTAAAACACCACCTCTCCTCTCTTCACCAATAATTCACTATTTAGGAAAATACTTTGTAAAAAAAGTGGAACCATGTGGTCCATGGAAGGGGCCCTCCTGTAGGAAGGGCAGAGCCAGGCTGGCCCAAGTCCCCTGCCCTCCCCAGCTGGGCAGAAAGTATCTGCATGGCAGAAAGGAGCAGGAGCAAACAGGTAAGAGCAGAGGAAAGATGTTTAATGCCTAAAAGGATGTGTATGAAAGGCAGGGTATAGACCTCAGTGTCTTCCTTGGGAATAACAGTGCACTGTGTGCTAACCTCAGGCTAAAAGACAGACCAGTGAATCATAATAGAAAAAAAAAGTGTGGACATTTTTAAGTTAAGCTTTTAAGAATAAATAAATCTGTAGAATGTAACATAAATCAGCTGTGTCTTTCCCCCTCCCTCCCTCCCCCACCCCCAAACACTCGCTAAAGCGATTGGAAACATTTGGGTCTCAAAAAAAAAGGGAAAGCTATAAGTGCTTTTTCTTTCTTTTTTTTGCCAAATCATGCAGAAGATGCTGGCAGCTGCAAAGATTCAATTATACACAATGCAAAAAATAATTTAAAAAAATAATGGCACTTGAAAAAAAATCGCCTCTCCAGAAATTGCGTGGAACAATAAATCTGTTAATTAGCTAATTAATATTCAATTGGGGTCAGTGGGCTTAATAGAACCTTTTTCTGAGACCCAAGAAATTTTCCAATCACAATGTTAAGCCTGCCCACTTTCATTATCATCTAAGCACAGGCAGCCCTTATCAGGCCGCCAGACGCCCGGGAACAATGCGGCACCATTATCATCCCGGCGCAGCGGGCGCGGGTACCACAGTCGGATGTTGCAGGCTGTGAAGTAAAAATGCTTGAGCATTTAGGGTAATTGATATATGGGTTCTGCTGTATTGTTTAGGGCTGTTTGTTTGCTCTAGTGGTATTTAAGGCAGCGGAGCATCAGAAGATTGATTTTCATTGGTTGCCATTTTTTTAATGTTTTTTTTTTTCCGGCGGAATCGATGACAAGTTGTCAGTGTGGGACCCTGACCAATAGCATCTGGCAAGTGCTCCCCATGGCACAGGGGGTGCTGCTGGCCAGGCACACATGGAAGTGCTGGGGCAGTGTGCTCCCCGTGCCTTCTGCCAAATCTTGTCCAGCAGAGACGCTGTGGGAATGCTCCCCTTGGTGGGGCGGGCATTAAAACCCACATGGCCATAAAAAAGGACACATTTAAACCTGCCTCACTATAAAAAATGACAAAATGCAAGATCTATGTTATGAGTGGTGGTGGTGGTGGCGGCTGCTTTTATTTATTTTTCCAAGGGACTGCAGTTTTCTGCTGTAAGGCCTGCTGTCCTTTCCCCCTCTTAATATCGAAATATGGAAGTGGGTCCGGTGGCTTTGGGTGTCCTCACTGCCCCCCAGGTTATGAGAGTGCTGCAGATTACAGCTTTTGGAGTTCACTGGACTGAATACGGTTGTTTATGGTATTCCACAACATTTCATGGAACAGTTTGCGAGTGAAATTACATTTGTTGTTTAGCTGGCAGTAAATCCTCCAGGTTAGCATGGAAAGGCCATCTAGGTCCAAGCAGTTTGACACAGGCTCCTTAAATCACCATCCCAGGGCCCTGGCATGTACCACACTACTCTGATGATTAGGTTGTAAATGGAAAATACAGCTGGAGTTCCCTCTGCAGAATGGGGACTTGATCTACAGGACCTACCTGCCCCTCCACTTCTTCACCAAGCTGCATTTCCACACACTGCTGCAAGTGACCAAAGAGAGTAAATGTAGCCTGGATACTTTGCAGTTCAAGGTTTCTCAAAAAACTTGTCCACCAAGGAACAATGCTGCTTTCCCCCCTTGCCACGGGTCCCTCACCAGCCCTATGTCTGTCTTATAGAGCAGAAAAAGTGGGAAAGAGATTTTTCACTGGAAATGTGGAGACTGGGAAATCCTGTTTCTTCCTTTCTTTCTGTTTCTGACAAAGGGTTCCTGTAACCAATATTCAAGGCAGAACATTATTACTTCACAGAAAAAATTGAGAGTTTTGCAAGTATTTCCCAGGTGATGTGGCTGTTGGTTATTTGTGTACTTAACCTGAAACTAGAAACTCCTGGTTATGGATGGCTTAGCCCTGAACCTACTGGAAAAGAACATTTCAGGTGATTTCTTGCCAGTGAATCTACAGCTTAAATGGTTTACAGGTATGCGCCTCATGGTGGCAGTTCTTATGCCTGGTGCACCGCAAGGAAGTTTTCTCTTCCAGGAAAATGCAGGTGTGTTTTGAACAGGGAGATTCTGGGAGGAGATGGGAAGGTGCTGTAGCTGGGGGCACACCAAAATCTGTTCCCAGCTATTGGTAAATGCTTGTAATTTCCCTTCAGTCCTGCTCTGGTTTTTCCACTTAGCTTTTTGAGACCCACATCACAGTGCTCACAGACTTTATTTCAGGGGTATGGGCTGGGGAGGAGGAAATCAAATTTTTCCTTTCTCCTTCAACTTTCTTGCAAGTCACAGGACTTTCATATTTATTTCCTGGGTAGCCTATGTGCAATTATTCTGATTAGATCCCTCTTGCCACTTCTCTGCTATAGCACACATACCCTAAACCTTAAAGAGAAAATAAAAGCTGTTATTTCCTATTTTCATAAATGAAAAGATGTTTCAAGTATTGGGAGACACTGAAAGAAATTCTGCAGTTTGAAGATACTTCAACTTCACTACTAATTGCAGGGGACCAGTGGGCGTAATTTTGGCACTATATTAGCTTTGCCACTCCATGAATAATTTGCATACAAAATGCTTTATTTTGGCAATCTATTAAAGAGCTATACAGTATTTGTGGCTTATCGCATTCACGCAGGAAGCAGGATCCTTGGCCATCTCGTTAAATTCTGTTGATGCATAACAATTTAAAGCATGGCACAAGCTGGTATGACATTTAAAGATGCCTTCACTTAATTATATTACACAAATATTGGGTTGTTTATCCTTGGGAATAAAGTCTTTTTGAAGTCAAAGTTGGCATGCGTATAAAGGAGTAAATTTTAACTGATCCCTCAAGTGGGCCTCCTAGCTGCAAATTGGGGTTCTTGCATTTTTTAAATTATTTGTGATAAGAAGCATTACACTTTGAATGCAGCCACTGGAGTTTGTTTGGTTCTCCCTCCCTTCTTCTCCCCTAATGGAAAATACAGTCTTTAGCAATAAATCAGCACATGAAACCAGAGGGGTAACTGCAGGCTGGGGTGAGAAATGGGACAAACGAGGCACTCGTAAAGAGCCCGTGGCTGCAAAAAGCAAAAAGTCCTCAATTTGGTCTTCAACAGGAGGGGAAAAAATCATGTAAGGGGGTATACAGACTGTGTGTACATAAGCAATGTGGAAATTAGGGTAAAAGAAAAATCAACTGTTTTTTTTTTTGTAATCCCCAGAAGGATAATCAGCATGAAGCAAACACTGGAGTCTGAGTTTCTCTGTAAATAATAAATTGAAAGGCTGCAAATCTAAAATTCATATTGTTCACTTTAGTTGGCTGTTCACACTTTCTTTATACACATATATATATCACATGCAGAAGCTGAAGTGAAGGAGAGTGAGAGTAGGTTGGGCAGAGGGGTCTCCAGCACCACAAAAGGGAGAGATCCTAGATGAGGAAATTGAAACCATTCATTCGCCAGTGTTGGGAAGAGAGTGTGATCATTTTGCTCTGTCAATGATGTTTAAAATAGAGAATTAGTCAAATTTTGACTTACTGGACAATAAAAGAGAAGATTGCTGTGTGATAAAAACTCTTTATTGGAGCAGGAGCCTTCCTCCATTTCCTGCTCCACTTTGACCAGGAAAGAAAAAGGCAAACCCCCACAAATCCTACCTGTCCTAATTCATAAAGGAGTGGGATGACCTCCAGGTTGTGGACAGACCATCACTTAGAGGGTTGTTGCCCATCAGTTTAATGGCTGCCTGTCCCTTTCTAGACTTATTTTAGAAGTAGAAAGTGGTGGCTTGAAATGGCTTTGTTTGTTGGGCTGGGTAATCAGAAACATTTAAGTTCACCCAATTCTTGTGTAATCTAGGTAAAATGTACAGTATTTCACTCTCACCAAAACCAGCCATAGAGAAGGCAGTCATTGAACACAGTTTAGAGTGCTTGTCTAATTATAACTACTATTTTCTCTGTTGGTTTAGTGAGATACTCTAATAGAAAAATTAACTTTATATCCTGTTTCTTAGCATACTCATTCAGCTATTTGGAGGAGGTTCAAAAATGGTACATATATATATATAAATTTTAATTCTGTACTTTCTTGTAGCCATTGATCTGCTGGCTGCAGCTCTGAGCTGTGCTTTACCCAGGAGCTTCTTTGTCCTTGAAGGTAAAGTCTCAAAAAGCTGAGGTGACAGGCTGGTCCTGGCGTGGTGGCCACATCTTCTCCTTACCTGTCCTTTGCAAAACTGCATTGCTGTGAATAAGTATCTGGAAAAAACACACAGACCAGAGGGAATTGGCACCGCTGCACCAGAGCTGCTCCTTGTGCTCAAGGAGAAGTTTGGGTCCTCAGTCTACATTTGGCTTTGATGTGTGTGTCCTTCCTATAATTAATTAACTAATGAGCTGATATGAAGTAATTTTATATATCATGGACTATTGATAAAATCAGTGTTAAGTATATTAGCAATTAGGAAACTAAGAGGATGGTAGGAATCCTTACGTGCAATTAACTACTCTGACTTAAATTACCGTCCTCCCATTATCCTCTGTTCGATCTATAAACTGTCCCTGACTGAAGATGGATGTGTATGGATGCACTCCTGGAGAAGCTGCACCACATCTTGGCCTGTGTGCCAGTGCAGCAGGATGGATCTGTGCCTGGCACTGCATCCCACACCCCAGACAGACAGACTGAGGCGCCTGAATGTCCTCAAACACACAGGACTCCTTAGCCTGAATCCCTCTGGGTTTTGGTAAGATTTAAGAGACCTAGCTTTGCATTTCCAATGACTGAAGCATAGGTGAGCAACTCCCACAGAAATATTCTTGTGGATCAGAGAGGAAAGGTCTGCTCAAAGCAGTGCCTTGTAGCTGTGCAACCACTTAAACAGCACTGAGACCTACCCTGGTAAACAGCATATTCTTTACTGTTTTACCAAGTGCTGACCTAATATTTCTCTTATGCTTTCTATTTGTTGTGGGATTTGGTTGAATAAATTCTTGCTTCATAATAAACATCTCCTGGAGTTAATGGACCAGCAGAGAGGCTGCTGAGCTCCAAGCTGTACCAGTAGCCAGTGATTCCCAGAGAATTATTTGCAGGTGCAGGTACTTGGCAATGCCAGGGTTTGCCAAATGCAAGCAGTAATGGCTGGCATAAAAATTTTGGCCAGTGTGTTAGATGAGCTGGGCACACTGCAAAGCTGTGGCTCACAGATCTGCTGCCCCCCACTCAGCAGCAGTTTCACCACAGATCTGTCTGCCATCAGGAGAAGAGCCTTGTTGCTAGAGTTGTATCACAGGCTGTGGCACAATGTCATTGTCTGCTGCACAGCCTAAGGATGGAATGGGGAAAAGTAAGGCAAGCCTGCACCATCAGCTCACACCCATTAATAACTCTGGGATTTTTTCACTTTATTTGATTTATTTTCCCTATACTTTTTCATGCTGTCATCATTTGTCACTGCTGTGTGAGCCAGCAGTACCAGCCAAACAGCCCCTCACAGCCATCCCTACCCCAAAGGCAGGTGCCCAGCCCTCCAGGTTTTCAGTGGCAGTGGTATCAGGCACATCCAGCCTTGGTCCTTGTGGGATCAACCAACTGCCCTTTCTCCAGGCACTTTTCAATGTGTAACTGTGTGTGTCAGCAGAGCCATGAGCTTCAGAGTGGGCTGGCAGCAGAGCTGGAGGGAGCAGGGAGGACAGGCAAGAGGTGCTGGTGTGGGGCCAGGCAGGGAGACACCCTTGGGGTGAGTGCCAGCCCACATGGCTGGGCTGGCCTTGTGTACTTCAGGGACTCTTTCATTTCAGTGCATGATGCCTGATTTGCACACAGAACTTGGGGCTTTGGGCTAATTTTATTTAATCTTGCAAGATCTCTTGAGAGATTTTTTAATGGGAACTCTGTATTAGCTGTCCCTACAGCTGCACATCCAGAGATTATTTAAACTTGAATGTTTTCTCAGCCAATCACTGAAATATCATAACTTATCACTTCTACCCTCTTTGCCAAGCCCAAAAATCTTCCTTCATCCTGGTGTGTTTGTAGCCCCAGTGCCTCTCTTTGACGGTGTTTCTTCAGTTTCTGAGAATGGGACTTTCTAAAACAAGCCATACTCATGGCATTCTTCTTTTCCTCACTGATGGGAACCATCTGTCAGTAGTAGCAATAGTCATGTGCCCAGAGGCTTCAGCTGAGCTTTAAACATAAAATGGGGACTACAGCTGAAGTCCTGGTAGCAATTGGAAGATTCCAACCAAGCAGAAATTAAAGACAAGAGAGGTTGAATGACTTCAGTAAAGACGCATGGAGAGTAACTGTCCCAGAAATAACAAGTCCCCTGAGAGCCTGGTAAATGTTCTGCTCTTTGATCTGCCTGTCCTTTGGTGACTAACCCTACCTGGGGCTGCAGAGGGATGGATGTGCTGCATGGAGTCAGGCTGCACATGTATTTCTGGCATGAGAAGGATGGCATTGAATCACATCCCAGACTAAGTTGCACTTAAGCTTGTGTGGGAGGTGCATGTGCCTTCAAAGGCATAGGGTTTTACTTCTGAAAATTACCTTGGTGACAACAGATGACTATGAACATGCTCTCAGTCTTATTCATCTAGTTTGCTTCCAGCTCCATCAGGCTTTTTGGGTGGGTGTGTTCTTCCAGGGTCTGGTTGGAGTTTTACAGACATTTGCATGCTATCAGGTGTGTGCATGAGAAATGTTCTACCCCTGACACACTTGGCTGTTTCTCATACATGACAGCAACCTGCTGTGCTCCTTCTGCTGGTTTTGGTGCCCCACACTCCACAATGACCTGGCCTGTTTGGTGCTCACTGTTGTTCACATGTACAGAGTAACGCCTCTGAATAACATGGTCTGTGTTGGCATTGCTTGTGCTAAGTGCTGAATTGAAAGAGCTGAATTAAATCCTGTGTGGATATAAATCAAGGTGGCTCTAGCAAAGGGCAGTTTTCAAGCCCTGCCCAACCATCCTTTTGCCCACCAGTGCAGAGTCATGCCATGATCTTCATGAAGCTGGTTAGGCAGAAATCAGGATGAGTGATAATTTCCCTAACATGAGAGTTATCAGCCATAGGACTTGAGCTCCTGTTTGATTAGCTGTTAGTGTCACCCTGTCCTACTCATCCGATGCAGAGTTTAATAAGTGGAATGTTATATTTGAAAAATCATCCTTTAAATACCTTATTTATGTGGGGTTTATTTTTGTAAAGACTAAGCAGTAAATTAAAAGAGATAAATAATGGAGAGATTAGCTGCCATGTACATTAATTTCCTGATGATTTTGTCATGTATGTAATGCAAAGTACCACTACCATCATTATTTCACCATCATCACTAACAATGAGATCTAAAATTTACACCTATGTTACTATGCCATGCCTCAATTTCCTTCTTGTATCTTAGTTATGCCCATTATCACAAATTTTCAGTCCTTCCTACCAGCACCCACCAGTGAAGTGGTGTTCCCACACAGGCTGGGGCCTAGTTCAGCACCACCTAGGAGGGGTGCAAATGATAGAACATTCGTGCCTGTCAGGCTGTAAAAAGCTTGCATGTGCTGCTGCTCTAACAAATGAGACTGCTGTTGACATGGCTTTCCACGAATTCCTATGATTTGCAAAATATGATGCTGAGCAGCCAATTATGTTATATTACTGCTGACTATGAAACAGGGATCTAATCTGAATCTCATTGATGCTAATGAACATTTTTACACCGACTTCAAAAGGTGCTGTTGGATCAAGCAGCAAATTATTTTCCTCCAGGGTATTTAAGTTTTGATGTGTCCCACAGAACCGGAATCTCTGGGGTCTAATGAGCAGTGTGCAACTCTTGCCCTGCTACAAGGGAAACGTCAGGGCTGACATGGATGAAACAAGGAGGATCTTTCCTTCTGCCAGCTATCTGACAGTTGTGACAAATTTCTTCTGCCGTGAAGTCCTACTGGAGACTCGGTCGTTGGTACGGGGGACAGGGTCAGCAGCATAAACTTTCAGAGCTTCAAAAAAGGCCCCAACCACAAGGTGCTTCTATAAAGCACATATTTCTGGCCTACTTGAATCCAGCTGTGTGACTTTCAGGTCAGGAAAGAGGAATTACAATAAAATCTTAGCTAACTTTTGATTCTCCACAAAAGGTCTTAACAAAATTGGATGAGTTTTATATGAATATGTTAGCAGGGTGTAGAATAACTCTTTGCTTGCCTTCTTCTCACTGAACTGGTAGGTAGCCTTTCTAGTGTGAATAGAGGCCTTTTTTTTGTAATGAAAGACTTATGAAAAATATAATAAGTGAATGGAAAGAGAAGCACAGTAAGTTCTGCATCTTTTCATTGATCTGTTATTTTTAGTAAATCACATGTAATCATAATACAAAATCCTTGAAATATGATGTGACAAAAAATAATCAGAAATCAAGCTCAACCTGAAAATTAAAGGCATCAGCTCACAGAGTTCATGAAAGCAAGAATATATTTTAGACAGTTAAGTTAGCATATTGCAATCTATTTAGCAATGTACTTGGCATACCACTGCATCTGGTGCAGTGCTCTGTTCCTTATTAATTTTCAATACATTTATTCACCTGCTTTATACTTCAGATTTGCCAGGTGCTGCCAGATGTGCTATCGCATTTCCTCAGATTGAATCCAGAGTTTGCTGCCTACGTGCCTGATGCTGCAACTCCTGCAACACCTGCACTTGCCCCAGCCAGACGGGATGGGTGTAAGGAGTCCAGCTCAACATCCAGTGTGAAAACGTGAGGTGAAAATTAATTATAGCAAATACTATACGTGATAGAAATGAGTTACTGCCCAATTATGTCTCCTGTTTCCATTCAGATGAATTAATGCTTGTTGTGAGCCCTTGGGAATTCAGACACACTTTAAACTTGTAATGAGTGCTATCATTATTGCTTTTGACAGTCATTGAAGTATAATTATCTGATCATCTATTTTTTAAAAAAAATCAAAACTTGTTATATATGAGTTTTAAACTGGCAAATTACAGAACAGTCACCTTAGCAGCTCAACCACTCAGCTATTTTCTGTAGTGGCACTGCCATCTCCTGGAAAAACTGAAATGGTTCTCCCAAATTTTTCACCTTGAAAGAAACTTTTCAAGAGCAAGAGAGAGGTTAAGTACAAAAGCCAGCAAGCTCTTAAATTTGAAGCTTCAGGTGTTGCTGGGATGCCTGGTTTTGGTGCAGAAATGGTTGCGTGGGTCTTTGTTATCAGAGGATTTTGCTGAGAAACAAGAATGGATGTGGTGTGTGGAGTGTTGTGGGCTACTCCTATCAAAAGGAGATGGTGGGAATGACCAAGTGCTCCAGCAGTTTGGTGTTTCTTTACAAAGCATAACCCTAAACACAAAATGGGTTGCCCATCAAGGAATTTTGCAGGATCCTTTATTAATGCCTCCAGCATTCAGTTACCGGAGAACAGCTGCTTTCTGACCACAGGATTTTAGCAGTAAAGAGGTTTCTATTGCAGCTTTCATCTGAAAGGAGATGGCATTGTAGATTTTTGTCTGCTTTCTTGGCCTTTTCTCAGTCACCCTGTGATAATAAGCATTGAACCAACTTACTAAGCAGTGGTTCTGGCTGTGCTGAAAGATTTCCCCACCTCCAAGCACACTTTCCATGTTTCTAGTGCTGGGTTAGTTTTCATATTCAAATTTTATTGTTTTCCATGCCTTGTTTTCAGGAAATTTTCATATTTTCAATCAAAACCAAGTGGATTTTTTTACTCAGATTTCACTTCCAATTGCTGTCTCTCTGCTGGGCAGAAGTTATGTGTGAATTATTAATGTTTTATTACCCACACCCAGCTGGGCCCATTTCCATCTCCACAGTGCTGGAGCACAGGTACATAGGCTGCTCTGTCAGCCAGCCACACACAGCTCCAGCTGCACCACTTCTGCTCCCACCACACTCTGTATGCTGCAGGGATGCTGACCTCAGAGACATCCAAAAATTGCACAGCCTTTCACTAATCCTGTGGGTTCAGAATTTTTTTTTCTGCCTGTGATGCATGTAGGCTATCAAAGCTGCTGCAAAGGAAGTTGTTAGCACTCAATTGCCCAGCCTGCTCATTTCTCACCGTGCATAGTGTTGAATTGGCTCTGAAATAATCCTGTGGATAGCAGGATTTTGGAAAGTGGCAACCACTTTTTTGACTATGGTCAAAGCAAAAGTCATGTCATGTCTGGCCTTCCTTTTATTAGAAACACCTGATCTACTCTGTAAGATTTTTACATCACACTTTGTCATTGACCTTTCTCTTAGACAAGAGCAGTTTTCTTTTAGGCAAGAAAACTTTTCCTGTGGTTTTGTAGGATAAATGGATGTCAAGCTGGTTACTTGGCAGTCTCTTCCTGCAACTACGCCACTGATAGATGAGGAACATTTGCATGTCTGCAAAGAGAAGAGAGACAACAGACTATTTTCCCTCCCTGGATACATCTATTCCCTTCAGCCAGCAATAATTTTCTCTCATGCTTAGAGCAATATTTGATATTAGTTTCACAATAAGCCTATCTGGAGACCACATCAGCAGTGCAGAGATTTTACCCAAGACAGACTGTGAATCCACATCACTTCTGTTTTTCTAAGTATTCAGATGGGCATCTGCCAAGATTCCTCAGCCACAAGCTACTGCAAGTGTAGCTTGAACTGGCCTTGTAAGTAGGGACAGTAATTCCTATAGCACTCCAAAAAATTATTTCTGAAGAACTCAGATTTTTCTAGTGAGTTGTTGTGCTTTCAGCTCTTTTGTACTGAGTAGCTAATAATGGCCTCAAAACAAAATCAACAACCAGAAGGCTCTTCAGGTCTGGAAAAATGGCAGTTCACACTGCTGGCCACCACAATTCTCCCTTTCCTCCCCTCCCACAGCATTTCTGCAGTACTGCCAGGCCTAAAAATGCACTTTCTGTAATAGCAGCAGAACCTCCCCACACTGCCTCGTCTGTGTGTCTCAGGTACAGGACCACTTACCTGCCAGGGCACTGGGGTTTTGCCACTAAAGGTACACTGAAAAGTTCAATACTGCCTCCATGTTCAACTTCAACCTGGAATCTTCAAGCTTAGTGAAGGCTAGCAGATCCTTATTTCTTTATCTGATGGCCAGCTTGCACAAAGATATCACTGGTAAAACAAACTGATGGGAAATGACATGCTTTTCAATATTTTCAGCATCAACATTTTTTCATATGGCAAATGTTTTTCATAAGCTGAAAGCTAAAGTTTGAGCCCACTTGCAGTTCTTAGATAAATCTTGAGGCTTCCTTGGTACTTCTGGTGCTGTTTTGAACTTATGCACTCATTTTATGATCAGCTTTTTCTGGTACCTGTTTTTTAATTGAAATGCTTCTTTTAATCAGTGCTAATTTCACTCCAAAATTTATTATTCTTTCACAGTACATAAATGGTTCTCAGAAGTCTCCTTGCTATCATGTGTTCCATGTACAGGTTGTTGCTGATAAGCAGTGTTTCAATCATAGCATCACCTGCACACTCTTTTCCTTCAGCAGCTCTGCAGTCACTGCTACCTCACATGCTCAGCAGAAGCAGACACATATTTTTTCACCCTGACCCAAAAAGTAGCACAGTATTACAACCTGCTCTCTTTGCTCATTAGCTGATTGCCTGCCTGAGGGGGCTGCAAGAGGGCTGAGCTCAGCACGAGCTCTCTGGGCACACGGAACAGCTTCCTAAGGAAAATGTCTGGGCACACAAACAGCTTCCTGTGGAAATGTGGTGCTGGTGCTTCTGGTCTGTCAGCTCCAGGTGACTCCCCAGGCACAGCAGCCGGGCCCATGGGAGAGGCACAGGGAGCATTTACAGAGACATGGGCACAGATTTCCTATCAGAACTGTCACAGCCATCCTGCAGGGGTTCTGGTCTCACTTTGGCACAGACCAGGCTGCAGGGACAAAACCCAAAAGGCTCTTCTGGCAATCAGATCATCCCCCAGCAGACACTGAGGACAGTCAAATACAGATATATCAAAATCAGTGGTGTCTCCTTGCACTAGGTCATGATTTGGCCCATTCTATCTTTTTTTCCTAATCTTTCTTTAGAAAATACTTTGTAGATGTAGATGATTATGATTTATTCCTCTATGAAATGTATGTCTGTCTTTAGTTATATGAACACACCACTGGCAAGCTGAGCCTACAAAACAGTTGATTGATTTTCCTTGAAGGCCTTTCTCTCTTGCCTGGCTTCCAGTAAAGCAAAGGCCCTGAAAGGTGCAGCAGCTTTATAGCAGACATAAATGTTTATGTCACAGGTATCTGAAGGCAGTGACGTGAACCCACTTCTCCACTCTTCCTATACAACTCCTAACTTGTTCTCCTTGGCTTCGCACAGTAAAAGATGCAGTGTGGACTCAAAATAATTTTCCCGCTTTGAACAGTGGCAGTCCTGCCTGTCACTCTGCATGGAAAGTGCTGGTAAGAGAGAGCACATTAGAAATGTTGATCTGAATTATAAACCCAGGAGATAATCCAAATTGTCTGGAGTTCTGCTGATGTCAGTGAGAATTTACATGCACCCCAAGCGTGCTGGGGTCCATCCAGGTGCACCTCCCAAAGACAGAGGAGCTTATTGTACATGATTGTGCCTACATACTTGAACAGAGCCAGGCTTTGGGAAGCTGGTACCTCCCCCTGTGCAACATCTTCTCTAAGGCATGCCTTGCATCATAATCAGCACCATAAACACTCCCTAAATTATCTCTACCTGAGCCACAATGAAATCAATTCAGAGAACTTTTATTTCTAAGTGGAAGTTTTGCCTGGTAATGGATAAAATTGTAGTTTAACTGGCCCTAAAGGTGGCTGGCATGGGGTAAAAAGGCCATGTTCTCTGGTTCTTACTGTACTAAATGCATCCTCTAGCTGAAAGAAAACAGTGATTATCAGAAAGTCAATTGTCATTCTGCCTCTTTAGAAAAATTCCCATTAAAGATAAAGCAAATTTTAATTAGATTAAGTATCCAATTACTGTAATTACATTTTTAAAAAATTCACATCATGAGGATGACCCTTTTAAAAAGGGTTACAAGAATAATTAGTGTATTCATATTAACCAAAATGTATTGGATAATATTTATACCCAGAAGGCAAAGTACATTACACATATTTCACCTTTGGGGAAAGCTTGCAAATGTTTTGGCAGTGGTATGAATATTTATAGGGAAGAGAGTGCTTTAGTAAGATTATATGAGAAAGCATTTATATGCTCACAAATTTTTACCCAAGGGTAAAGTATACATAAAATGTAGTGCAGAGATTATGGATATGCAAAGTGCGATTTAAGCGCGGAATTAATATCAGTTTGTTTAATTAATTGGAGCAGAATACTACTCCCCTTTTTTTTTTTTTTTTTGGTGACAGAACGGCCACAGAATTCATCAAAGCTTTCTTTCTGCTGATCAATAACACCAAGAAAGGTGCCAGGATGTGTTTCTGACCATGCTGTGCAAGCAATCCCATCTGCTGCCGGATCTACCTGAACAACTCACCATGGAGCCACCAGTCAACACTGCTCATTTAGGGGCAAACCCTCCAGCTCTCAGCAAGAGGAAGACTTGAAGAGGCGCCAGATAGGTTTGCTCACGCACAGAAGACAAGAAACCACATCCTTGTTGCAGGCTGCCCCCAGAAGGCACAGAAGATGTGACCCATTTTTGCTGCTGTGCCAGCTCTTGTGCTGTGCACAAAGTTCCTGCTGCAGACCACTGAGACCTTCCCAGAGAGCTCTGCCTCCACAGCCCAGCCAGCGATTTCTGCCTGCTCTGCAGCTAATCAACAGCTTTGGGAATTGCCAAGGAATTACATTCTTCCTCACAAAACAAGCTCTCAAGCTTCTAGCTGGTGTTAGCATTTGCCTACTACTGCAGCGTTTGGCTCTTGCCTACTAAGATACTCTGCAGTGAGAATGCTTGCAGCATGCACATGGGCACCTCCCTAATTTAGGTGAGGAGCTGTGGTAGCACAGCTTTTCACAAAACCTAGACAAATGAGGAAGCTCTTGTGTCATTTGTTAGTTTGATTAAGTTAAGAAATTTCTTCCTGATTTAGATTTATATCAGAGATTGTTCATTTTTATAGCAATTTATACGTGGCCAGTCAAGAATGAGCAGACCAAAAAAAAAAAAAGATAAAAAGACAGGTTTGAAATGATTCATTCGAGTTCTTTCACATTAATTTTCACTGAATTATCAGCAATCATTCTTGAGCATTCATGCCTTTCTTGTTTTTCAGAACAGTTGAATATTGCTTTACATAATCCAAAGTTTGGTATTCCTGTGTCTCATGCAGATCCTTACCTACACATGTGGAAAATGTTCTGCCTTCTGAAGATGACCCTTCCTCTACAAAAGGTAAAATTTAAAATAAGTTACAAATACTTGTGCAAAGGGATGGTGTCTTTATTGCTGAGATTGCCGGCGAGGATAGCAGCATGAACGTTTACAATCCCCACTCTCATTTGCTGGTTTTTGAGCTGTTTTGCAAAATAAAATAGCCCAAGAACATCCTTAAGGAAAAAGCATAAAAACAAGGAAAAAAACCCCACCTCTGATTCATACTGGCTAAATTGCCTCTAAAGCATTGTCCCGTAATAAGGAGAAACTGGAAAAGTCAGTAAGCATGTCATAGCAGAGAGACAGGTAGGTGGGAGAACAGGAGGGCTAAATAAATAGGAAAAAATTAAATTACTTTCTAACATTCCAGTCCAGAAGTTCAAAATAATTTTTTGGAAATTTCTGTTGGTACTTGCTGGATATCTATTTTACTGGCTGAAGTGTATTTTGCTACATAAGTGTTGTTTCTGAATATTATAAACTGCTAGAGAACAAAAATGTACTTTTCATGATGGAATGAGGGAATTTTTTGTCGTCAGTGAACTGATGACACATTTCTGATCAAGGCAACGCTCCTTTTGATGCCCTCACTTGTTAACTTGGCCTCTGGAGGCATCAAGAGTTGCTGACAAGTTTAGGAAAGAGGCACAGACACCAAAACAACAGCTCCCACAATTCTCATTTCCAGAAAAAGTGCAGGGACTCCCAGAAATCCTACTGCGGGAAGCCTGAAACCTGGTGAATGAGGGATGGGTGAAGGAGCTGTGGAAGGAGACAGTCCAGCCAGGCTGGTTTGTAAGGGCTGGCAGGGTCTGACCAAGGTCTTCCCAGGATGAAGGTGCTCACTAAGAAGGATTTCTGGAATTGTCCATCCAGTTCCAGCTGTTCATATCTCTTTTGAAGTAATTTAAGAGCCTGTGGTATTCTGCTGCCATAGTGGTCTGCAGCGTTAGTCAAAGCAATTCTGCTCTCAGCTCAAGTCTAATTAAGGGTAGCTCTTGCGTAAAGTGAGTCAAATTCAGTAGTCACAGCCCAGACCCCATGGAAAATAGTCTAATTCAACTGCAGTAATACAGTGTAATATAAATATAATGGAAATACAAAACCATATAATTTAATTTGACATGACTGACAGTTTTTTGCTTAAGTCGGTGAAAATGAACAAGTACAAACACTGAACTTCCCTCTTTTGATCTTTTATTGTTAGTGCAATAGCGAGCTGGTTTCAGGATGACTTTGCACAGCACCCTAAACAAATGCACTGACAAGAGATATATTTCAAACCCTATTTTGAGCATATATGCACATTTCTGATTTTTGTTGTTTAAGATAGTTGAAGTAACTTGATTTAAGCTTAAATATGGTCTGAACTTTTCTCCATCTGTCCCATATGGACAAAGGAAGGAAACAAATGCACAAGTTGAATCCGGGTTAGCCATGGCCTCAAGCAGTGCTTTTACCCAAACTGCCTTCTTGCCCTTGCAGCCTGGCTTCCCTTAACTCCAGTGGTCCTGCCACAGGAAAGGTCCTGCCCCTTCTCAGACCAGGGAGAATGGCAACCACGCTCCCATGGATGCTCCAAGCCTTGCACACCCAGTGCCATCACTGCCTCCAGCAGAAACCAGCTGAGACACTGTAGAGCAGGGAAAAACAGGGCACAAGGGAGATCTTTCTTTCCCCCCAGAAAGTCCCAAGTGCTACAAGCAAGCAAGGACCAGAGCCTGGGAAACGGTTATGGGAGGTAAGGAACAATCACAGAGTGGTCTTGGTTGGAAGAGATCTTGAAGACCATGATGCTATAAACACCCCGGGGGAAAAAAAAAACCCAAACACAACAGAACTGTTGATGACTCTGGACTCCAGCCGGAGTCTGGAAATCCGGTCCAGGTTTTTCAATTTGCCGACTCCATTCCGGACTCTGGCCATAATCCGGTCTGGGTTTTTCAATTTGCCGGCTCCATTTCAGACTCTGGCAATAATCTGGTCCAGGTTTTCCCTTTTGCCGACTCCATTCCAGACTCTGGCTGGAATGTGGTCTTGGTTTTCCCTTTTGTCGACGCCATTCTGGACCCCCGGCACTAATCCAGTCCATGTTTTCCAAATTGCTGCCTCCATTCCAGAATCTGGTTGGAATTCCAGTCCGGGTTTTTCCACTTTTGCCGGCTCCATTCCGGACTCCAGCTGGAATCCAGCTTGGGTTTTTCTTTTTGCCAACCCCAGTCCAGACCCTGGCCAGAATTCGGGGTTTCTTGAGGTCAGTTGGGGTTTCTTGAGGTCATTTGAGTCCCCTTGAGTCAAGTAACTGGGGTTACTTGAGAGCATTTGTTTCGAGGAAAACATACAAACATCAGAGGTTTTTGTCCTAAAATCTGAGAATTAGATAGCTTTATTCGAATAAAGGGAGACAATCCACTGGGGCACACCCGCAGGGTTTTCTTCCTCTCCATTTTGAAAGGATCAGCCTCCTTTTATCCTAATTCCTGGCTGCATGTTCTCCTCTTCCTTTTCCCACTGGCTGAAGTACTACGAAGACGCAGCCTTCCTGAACCACCTAGCGCACATTCCCCCTTGAATATACTGTTTTACCCCAAAGTTTTGAAGTTGAGCCTTGCGCCTTCCCTTGCGTATGTCGGGTCTGCACTCTGCAACAAACCCACTGCCCAAAGTCACAAACCCGCTGCCCAAAGTCAGTAGAGACATTGAAACGAGTCTTAAAGACATTAACACCGATCAAATTGTTTTTAAAGACACCAGCACACATCTTTCATATCTAATCTAAGCCTACTCTCTCTCAGTTTGAAGCCATTCCCCCTGGGTCCGGTCACTACACGTAGAAGACCCTTCTCCATCCTTCGTGCAGGCTCCCTTCAGGCACTGGAAGAAGAAGAAGGGAGCTCCGTGTCCAGGGCTGTCCCTCGAGGCCGCAGCCCAGCCCACTCCCTGCCATCCCCACACGTTTCCATTCCCTGCCATCCCCACACGTTTCCATTCCCTACCATCCCCACACGTTTCCATTCCCTACCATCCCCACACGTTTGCAGGGCCGCAGCCCAGCCCAGCCCATTCCCTGCCATCCCCACACGTTTCCAGGGCCCCAGCCCAGCCCATTCCCTGCCATCCCCACACGTTTCCAGCGCCTTCTCCAGCGCCTCCCCCCG
>NW_005054410.1:474781-494496 GCF_000277835.1 Geospiza fortis
GTGAGCCCGGGGCGGGCGGGCTGTGGGGGCTCCGTGAGGGCCCGGGGCTGCTCGCAGGGAGCTCCGCCGCCCGCTATGGAAACGTAGCGTAGTTCCCTCTTGGCGCGTCTCTCCCCCGTGCTCATCCCTTAGCGACGCGCGCAGTGCCGGAGGATTCATTCGTGGTTACCGCTGTGATCTTTCTTTTTTTTTTTTAAGTAGTTTAGAAACTTCAAAATACCATTTTATTTATGTGCGGGGTATTAAAGCTTCCCGAAGAGTGACATATTCATTCCACTTTTTCCGTTTGTTTTGGTTTTTTTCCTTCGCAATACATCCCTTCATTATTTTGTTATTTTGTGTATGGAATGCTTTTGTTGTTGCATATGAAATAAAAATTCATTTGAATCGTCTTCATTGTTCAGTTTCCTATGCCAGCGTTTTAAACTTTTGTTTTCATGCACCAGATCCTCATAGTGCTGTGGCTGTGTGATGGATTATTTTAGGCTCATGTCCTGTCCATGTGGCCCCCCAGGCTGTGTCCTCCGTGCCTGCCCTCCCACTCTGCATGTCTCCCTTTAAGTTCTCAAGGAATGGGTTCATACAAGCATTTCCCTTCGATTTCATGCTCACTGCCTTGTACTGTAAAGGTTATTTTCGCCTAAGGCAATTCACAAGAGAAGTTGGTACCATAAGCTCTGGTGTAGCAGAGAAGGAGTTTTGCCAGGGCTGCCCACAAGGCAGAGGTGAGGCTGGTGGGAGCACAGAGCACTTACAGTTCTTCAGGGTGCTGTCCCACAGGGACTCATGTTCACTGACTGCCTTCTGCATCCTTCCAACAGCCTGCTTCCTCCATGGCTGCACTCGTCAGTGACATGGATTTCATTTAGTATTCCATTTCAGGGTTTTCTAAGGACATTCAGGCTGAAGTTACTGCTAAAACAGTGTTACCTTGAAGCCAAATACAGGATTTCCATGCCACAACAGCTCCTTTGTGGTTACCACGTGTATTTTTTACTTTTGAGAACTTGAAAGTAGGTTGGTCAGCACTGTAGATCTGCAGGTGTGTAGCTCCATTGCAGGATGGAGAAACCCATAAAGGCCCAGCAGCCAGCACAGGTGAGGACTGTGCAATCACCTGCCTGAAGCAGGGGTGGGAGTAGATGCTCTGGGAGGTGGAACCTGGCTCCCCATTAACTTCTGCCCCTGCACATCTCCCAGCTGATCCCACAGTGGTACCAGATGATGGAATTTGATACCATTTTCCCACAGCGATGCAGTCTCAAGCAGTTATCAGTTAATGTGGTGCTCCTTCCTTTGGCTGCAGGTTGATCTGACAGAAAATAGCTTTAGAAATCCCAACAACAAACTTGTCCTCAATGATTTTCAGTGCCCCCCAGTTATTTTCAGTGCCCCCCCAGTATTGGAAGAATAAATCTTTTGAATGAATGATGTTCGTAGCCATTCTAGCACAGCTGTTTCTGAGCAGTGCTGTGATGGGGTGGCTTAATCACCTGCAGCTGCAGTTAAATGCTTAAATTGGGTAACAGAAATACTCTCTACATCCTCAGTATTGTAAATCCTCCCCGTCATTGCTGCAGAGGTCACAGGACAGCTCAGGTTTGCGTGTGCCTGATGCAGCACAGGCACCCAGCCTTGCTCCCCTATTGCAGGCCAGCCCCTGCCTTTGGCTGAGGGTGTAATAACTCACCTCAGCTGGTAGGTTTCAGATGAGAGTTTATAGTCCGTGTTTTCAACTTGATAGCAAGGATTTCATTACACCTGCTCTGTAGACCAAATTGTATTTCACCTGAAGTTATTTTTTTTATTGGAAGAATAAATCTTGATTGAACCACTTAATTCATATCTCTGTCATTAGTTGTCCTCCTCAGTGCACTGATAACTGCAGTTACCTGGCAGGAGTTTCAGGGGCTTGAGGTAATCATGTCATTCTTGAAGTTAATAAAGTGTTTATGGTAGTCTTGGGGGCAAAATGTCTCTGAATAAAACATGCTTAAAATTTAGTACCACTTGTTAGAACTCAATGTTACCAGAAGGCTTTTTATCAAAACAGGATTTAGGCATGGGAATGGAACTTTCTCTAATAATGTCATTTTCAGAAGTCTCTTTTAGGAAAATGGTGAGCATTGAACTATAGAAGTTAATATTATCTTCCAGACAGGAATGTTGTTCTTTTTCACATATATGATGAAGTTTACTTAAAGAACTTTCTGTGTTTGTATCACATTCCTAGTTGAGTTCATAGACAGGCATTAGAATGTTTATCTTTTGTTAAAGGGGAGCAAAAGGGAGACCTACTAGCAGTTTTAAAAGTACATATTAAGTCTAGTGTTCATAAATGCCACACATTTTGTAAAGCCACTCTCTAAGTTGGTAGTTTCAGATAAACCTTACAACTCCCTGACAGCAGCAGACTCTGCTTTCTTACAAACAATCAAGTGGCATCAGCTTTACAAAAACAATGTATGACACTTCAGGTAACCCCCCTGCTCAACTTGAAGTTGTGCAATGCACACATCAGTTGCCTGCCTGAAGAAAATGATGTGGCAGAGAGAAATATTACCTAGACTAAGAGTTGCTGAATAGTACAGTAACGTAAGTCTAAATAAATTTATAAATAGTTGAGTTTGGCTCAGCAGCAATTCTTAAAACCCATTAAGTAGAACACATAACAGCTTTCATGGAAAAAAAGATGCTTGAATGATCTGAGTATCGTCTGGTTGGTTGCTGTATTCATTGTGTTGTAAATACAGTTTTTAAGATTTGCTTCTTTTCAGGTGAGTGTTAATGTTGTTAAGATTAAAAACCCCACAGTCATTCTCATGTGAAAATGCCATGAAGGACTTCATTCAGAAACTACAGCCTTTTAAACACCACAAATATTTCTGGGGTATAATTTCATTTTTGGACTTCAAGCTCCTGGAGGGACGTGTTTTTTGTTTTGTTAAACAAAACAAAACATGCTCTGCTTGCCCTGTAGCTGGTTTGCAAAGTTGATTTGAAGCATTAAAGCTGACAACATTATTAAATGTGTAGGATAAATCCTACGTTAAAAGATTGCAAAGCCAGGTAGGATGTGCTTGGTGGGAGTTACCACACACAGCAATCAGTCTGCTGGGACTGTCACAGGGGTGTTGAGAAATATTTCAAAAGCAGAGCAGCACTTTGGCACCCTTCAAAGCTAACCAGAGTTAGTGCTCTTCCCTCAGCATTCCCAGAACAGAAAAATGTCCTGTTAAACTACACACCATCCCCACTGGCAGCTGGGTAGGGCAGCAAACAAGGATCCCCCTTCTGTGCTCATCAGGTGTCACTTGATTTTCTTGATGTTATGTTATTGTTCCCATATGTTATTGTCTCCATTTGAAAGTGGTTTGTTTCATCCCTGGAAGCATGGAATCTTGTTCAGGTCACAGTGGCACCCAAATTGTTACATTTTCCATTTGTATACTGTGCATTCAAGAGCCTTGTGCATATGCTGCTTTCAAGTTCCCTGTGCCCTCAATTTCCTGTGTAATTTGCATGGGTTCTTCACAGTAAAAAACTATGGAAGATAGTATTTGTTTATTAAGGAAATAATTATAGAAGTGTAAAATCAATAGGGCAGGTTTAGAAATAGGAGTCATGAAATTCCCTTTTAAAATTATCTTGATAATGAAATGCCTAGTGCCTGTCTTCTTGGCCTGATTATATTTAATTTAATTGAATCTTTTAAAGCACAAGTGAGGCCTTGTGGATAATTTAGAAAAATATTCACTTTATATTATACAGTTTATATGTAATTAATTTATATTATATAATACAGTTTCACCTTTGTCAGTTATTTTCTGCTTTCTTAATATCTCTTTTTTTAAAAAAAAATAATATTTGCATAAGTGTAAGATGTTTTATAAGTGTTTACCTACCCTGCTGCTTCATCCCCACCTTAGTGCTGCTGCTCTCTGCACGACATCACACTTATTTCCACAGTGACCTACTGCTGCAGGGCATTGTTGCTGGAGCAGGGGGACTTTCTTGTAAATAAGATGCTATGCTTTCCATTGCAGACTTTGAATAATTCACTAAAATTTAAGTGCCTGATAACAGCTTCCTCGAAATTAAGCTAATCTGAGAGTGGCTTTGGTCAGTGGTAGTGTACCCTGGCAGTTACACTAAAGAACTCATGGAATGTGTGCTATCATCGACAAGAAAAATGTGTTTTTAATAGTGGAACTTCATGAATTATTGATATCGCTTCCTGGTGAGTGTTTATTGCAATTTTCTGTGCTCAGGAATTTAGCTGCCTCTGATGGTGTTTCCTAGCAAGACCAAATGTTAATTAAATTTTTCTCTTGTGTCTCATAAAAGCACTTGCAGCTGCATACCCGAAGAAGTAAAGTCAGTTATTAGCAGCACCACTTCAAACCTGCTTTTCATTTTCTTTCTGCAAGCACAGGCAGCCTGTCCCAGCACCAGGCAGCAGTGTCCAGGCCATGTGTGCCAGGGAGGGGGAGTTTTCCAGCTGGGATCAGGGACTGAGCTGCAGCCCAGGCAGGCAATCCCATCTCTGGTGCTTCCATCCAGCCCCTCCCACCAGCAGATTCCATGGCAGAGGAGCTGAGTAACTCAGCTCAACACCAGTTGGTGGAAAGGAGTGCAGGTGCACATCCAAGCTGGGTATGGAGATGGAAAGCAGGATATCAACTACATAGAGGAGTAAAATAGTGAATTTCACAGCAAAACTGTTGAATTGATGGCAGCAAGAAAATAGAATAATGCATGAGCTTAAATTTATTGAGGTTCTTGTGCCCTTCAGTTGCATGAAATCATTTGCAGCACCATTTCAGGCTCCTGCAGTCTTACTCTGGCATCTGTACATCCATTTATGCTTGCTCTCCTGTCTTGTGTTAAATTAGCTCTGCCTAGAAAGGTTAGAAACCTCTAAATTCTTTTCCTTCTAAAATGCCAAAGATAATATGTCCCAGGCTATATTCAATCTCCTGTCTCACACTGCTACACCTTAGACCTTTTTAAGGAGAACAGCTTGAGGTAAAAACACTTTTCTTAATCTTTCATTACTCGCTTGGTAAAATCAGGTAAAATACTATTTCTTATGGCAATAACCAAAAATCTATGCTGGGCAAACACTGCAGTTGTGTGTCAGGGTGTTAGGTGGATAATGGTTTGGACATTTATACATTTATACATTAAATGCCTTTAGGCAGTATTGAAAGATCAGGCTCAGTGGAAAACTGATATGTTGTTAGGGGATCTTGAGGATAGAAAGAAGTAGGAATCTGGCATTTTATCGTGCTGGAGATGCTGATCTGTTGGATATTCGGACAAGAATATATCTATTAAAATTCCTGTTTTGTTAATTGCCCTGCCAGCTCTTTCTCTGCTTAAAATCAGGAGATTTTAATTGTGTGATTCTATTCCTAATTAAGTAGGAGAAAAATTGCTAGGAGTAAATGGCTTTAAGTAAAACCTAACTCCCAGCACTGCACATCACAAGAGACTGAGGATTGAGTTTACAGACTTAGTCCAACAAGTTACTTATTCATCAGTGCTGGTGAATTAACAAGCAGAGAAAATAGGTCACTTGCACCTGCTGCAGGTTTATGCAACGTGTAAAAGGGTGGAAAGTAAGAGAAGGGAAATGATCATCGTGTGGTTTTTTGCAGGGAAGCTCAGTCGCTTTCCACCGAGGATGCATTCCCACGCCGCTCCCGATGGCCGAGCTGTCCCTCATTTTCCAAGGTCTCACCTTACTGAAGCAGTTGCCAAAGCCAAGGCAGGTGGAGGTGGTAGTGGAAGCACTGGTGGAAGTGGAAGAGGTCTTGTGGGACAGATTATCCCTATATATGGATTTGGCATCTTCTTATATATTCTTTACATTTTATTTAAGGTAAGACCAACATAAATTGAAAAGTTGAGGAAATAAAAAACTTGGGAAAAAAAATTATACTCTCAGTACCTTGTTCCATTTCAGCTGTGCTCAAAAAAATGCTTATGCTGGACTTTTGTGTGGTGGTCAAATGATTGGAGTATCCTGTGCGTTTTGCTATTGTAAAGACTGTAGCTAAGAATGCAGGGAAGGATTTCTCTGATCCTGCATTGGCTTCTGACCTCTTAACATTTCTTAAGGATTTTTTTTTCCTCCTGGGAAATGTGCACATCTAGAGTAATGTTAGATTAATTTTGAATAATCACATAGTATTTTCCCTGTTGTATTTGGCTACACGTTATATATGTTCTTTATGTCACGTGTTATTATTTGTTTCAAGAGTCTGATAGGAATTTTCAGCTGGCAAAATTTTCCAGGCATATTTCATGGTTTTGCTGGTGGGTGTGCTTTTCCGTGGCTGCCTTCTGGCCTATTTCAGTTTTCTGTATTTTTTTCCATTGCCTCTGGGGCTTATCTATTACTATTGTTGTAACTCATAGAAGGGCCATGTTCTTGTCCTCATCAGCTGGCTTCCAAGGGAAGAACTACTCCTGCAGAGCGGAAATGCCCCCCTGCTACACCTGGGAACATGAAGAGGAAAATCAGTGAGTATGGCTCTGAGTTGGAGCTGTGTAGCTGTTGACTCTGTAATGGTTCAATAGGGTTCTTCAAGTTCTGGGTGCGCTGTAAAGCTGATGTTGCCTCCCACCCAAAAAAAAAAAACAACCCCAAAACCAAGCCAGGATATTCTATGTTGGAATGAGCAAGAGTTCAAAAGAATTACTGCACTGTCACTTTCTAATCCCATTCAGCCCATGAGGCTGTGATAGCAGCCTCAGGAAGAAATAGCTTTTCATGAGGTTTGCTGAATTAACTGATTGGATTTGCTGAAAAGCTGTGTCACGAATGATTAAAAATGGATAATAGGATGTCCAGCTATAATTATTGTGTAATCCCTAACAGTCTAGTAAGAGCATAGAAAGATACCATGAAAGCTAGTTTAATTTTTTTGTATTGGTGAATTCTTAGCCATCATCAGGCACTTCCCTAATTTGTCCCTTTTTTTGCAACACTGTTTTCATGCATGCAATAAAGAGAGCAAGCAGTGTTCTGAAATGTTAATTTGATTTTTCCTAAACATTGGTGAGATAGATTCGAGTATTTGTAGGCACTTATTAGATAAATTAATAAGTTTACTACTGAGGATTGGAAGAGTAGTTATCATTACAGCATTTAAATGTGTTGTGTTTAGCTGGCTAAACCGTAATAGGAAAGAAAAGTACTTATGGCTTTATAGAAAGTGGTAGCAGGAAGGTAATTTTCTTAACATAGCTGTAATTTTCTTGACATTAATGCGCATATTAGGAATACCTAATGTACTCAGTGCTGTAGCTTGTGCCTGGCAATTTTGGGCAATATATTAGCAGTGGTAATTATATTTTTTTTCCTCTGATGCTTGGTGAGAGAAAGTAACTTTGCAGTAAGTTAATTTTGACATCATTATATCCCAAAGAACTAACGGTGAAAATTATTCTGCCTTTTTTCTAGAGCTCTTAATTTATATTCCTAAAGCATTCATGGCAAGCTGTAGCAGAGCAGGGGACAGGTCACTGGATTAGGAACCTGAGGACTGAGTCACCACTTACATAGTGACTTGGAGGAAGTAACTTCCTTTCTCTTTGCCAATTCCCCTTCCTCTTCTTTTAATGTCTCAGACATGCAAAATAATTACATCAGTGTTGCATTAAGTCATGGCAATCTGTGCAGGATAGAGGTCTATCCTGCAATCTGTGCAGGATAGAGGTCTTCGTAAAAGCAGGATATTTGTTGATGGATTTCTCCATTCCTACTATGCTGAAGTTCCATTGTGCCTTTGTGCTGCTTAAATGAGTGTAATATTGGCAATATTCTTCACCTTCTTAGGCCAGGAAGAGTAGGTAGAACTCTCTAAGCTGTTTTAGTTTCCTAAAAGGCAGTTTGGTTTGGTACAGCATTTGCTACCTGTGACAATGGGACAGGGATACATTTTCAAGGCTCCTACTGACAGATCTTGGGATTTTTTTAAATTTTGTTTTACAGCTGACTATGAGCTCACTCAACTTCAGGAAAGACTGAGAGAGACAGAAGAAGCAATGGAAAAATTAATCAACAGAGTAGGACCTACATATGACAGGTGTGTTTCAAATCAGATTATTTTAAGGAGACGTTCCACTCTGATTGGAAATTCAACTTTCTTTCATTACCTATATTAAAATAGCATTTTTATTGCTGCTTCAAATTATAGAAGTTTGATTTTACACATCCCAATTCTTGTTCTGCAGTTTTTATCTTTTCAGTATCTATATATAAAATAAATCATTTTTTCCAACTTCATTTCCTTAACTAGAAAAGCAATTATCCCTATCTCCCCCCTTTGTACAGTGTGTTATCTGGCAGAAAATTACAGGTGTATGTAAAAAGAAGATAAACCATCTACATTTAAACTACATAAAACAGCCTGTTTTATGTGACCAAAATAATATCCTGAATTATTCTTTTCCAGTTCTCTGGATTATTTTCCTAAATTGAAATGCTGTTATAATCCATGTAAATTCTTGTTAGTATAACCATAACATTTTTCTTTAAGGCAGAATTGTATAATAATCTGATTACATAACTTAGTTCCACTCTAAATTAATGCATTTGCTTCTAAATATAAAAGACAAAGGGTTGTAAAATCAGCATTCAGAATTTTACTATGTTTATTAATGTTTCCTACAAATCTGATATCACCAGTCTATATTACAAAGAAACACTGGAAACAAGTCTATGTTTTTCATAAGGAGTAAAAAGAACAGATCAATAGGACACTGCTTAACTGCAGTGTGAAAACTGAAATACCATAAATATAAAGGTGAGGTTTGCAAGAAATGAGAGCTGTTCTGGTTGTAAATCGTTAACTTTCTCTGGATCAGCCAAGATGTTTTAACCCATCCTGTAGGAATTCTGTGCTGAACATGCACATTTTGTTCATTTATGGCTCAAACCGCTTCTCTCTGAGTGCAGTTTTGCCCACTTTGGGCTGTGCCCTGTACAGTCTCGGGCAGACAAGGTGCCCAACCTGCCCTTGTTCATCCAGGTCCCAGTGGGAGAGCCCCTAAACTGCCCTGGTTTTGTCAGTGGAACAGAAGGATCCTGCTTTGACTGCCACTCATCCCTGTGCTGGAGAGCTGACACAATGCTCTACACGTTCCTCTAAGCTGACAGAAATAGGCTTAGGAACTGCCCAGATATTGTGCTGATTCTCAGGATGGAATATTTTTTTTACTGAGAAAATCGGTTTAGGGTCTGATCCAGTATTTGTTCTACTCTGTGTTATTGGCCCAAAGCCTCTATTTAGTAGAACTTCCTTTCTTTGTTCAACCAGACTATTTATATAGATGGGTCTAAAGGTCTCAGGGGAAATGAGAATATGAATCTAATGAAGAATTTTCTATGTTGCCTCTTTGAAGAGGAGGGGAAAGGCACCTCTTGATGGAGCAAATAGCTGTTTTCAAACACACTGAAGCTTTCTTAATCTACTCATTAATTTCACTAATACTGGTTAAATCTATTAAAATAAAACCTATGGTTAGAAAGTGTAGCTAGAGTACTGAGCTAGGCTTTTCAATCTGGATATTGATGGATTTAAATAAAATGGAAAGAATAAGAGAGTAAAAATTACTTGAGCTTTATCTATTGATCTGCAGTTAAACAGAAACCCTTACACAGAAAAGTCAGAGATAGAAATAACTGGTATTAAGTTTCAACTAATGCTGAAAGACCCCAGGTGAGACCTTTTCACCAGGTATGGCAAAGCAACAGCCAGCCTGTGTTGTAGAAAGCAGCAACCAGAAACTTGGATTTCTTTTTTTTTTTTAATGAGTTGAAGGCCAACTTCAAACCAACTGAGGAGACTTCCTTCCAAACCAGCATACCAGTTGGAATTACTACACTGTTAAGTAGAGAAACAACCTTCCAGAAATGCAAAACTATCAAAAAATACAAGTACAGGTACTTTTAATAAGGCCTAGCATGTTGTAAGAAAAATGAGAAGCAAGATAAAGAAAGCAAGAGGAAAGAACTGCCTGGCCAGGTCCTCAACAATGTAACCAAAAATTTCTATTTCTGATAGTTAGGTAAGAGAAATAATGCAGATAACCTACCTGTTTTTAAAGTCTTGTTTACCAGCTGTCTACTGGAAAAACTTCCTTTGCTACGATAAACTGAGTAAAGGGGATAAGGAAGAGTGAGAGGCTCTGTGGGGGGGCATTTTTTTGGGATGTAGCTGCATTTTGATAGTGATTACTTTAAGATCATGAAGCTAAAAAAAAAACACCAGTTAACATGTCTGAGATGCCATTTTAGATTATTTAGATTATTTTCCCTGCAATCATTATGGCTCTTTAGGAAATGCTTTAATCTCACAGTAAGAATAAGAAGCCTTTACTTTACCTGTTAGTGAGCTCTTTGGGACTCTACGAAGTGTAAGTATTGCCATAATAAAAAATAATACTTCTGTAGGAGCTACAAATACAGACAGCAAAAATAATGACCTTTTCTTGCACTGTAAACCTTCTACATCTGTTATCCTCTGAGTATTCCTAAGTGCATTATAGCCTGGTAAATCTCCCATGTGCAGGCAGCCAGATGTCTTACACACTGCCAGCAGCCTACAGTAAGTCTTCCCAGAGGCCTTAAATGAAGTCAAAATAACACATGGGCTTTAGTTTCTCCCTCTCTGCAAGGAAATCTGCCTTTTAAGCAAGGTATTTGGAGTAGGAATACTCTGAAATACAGAGCCCTTGTGCTGCAATAAGACAGGAGTGTTTGCTAATGAGGGTATCCCACATATTAGGAATTTTCCTGTATGAAATGCCACAGTGATGCAGCTGCATTGACTGATCCTGTTATCTGAGCCAGCTCATCTGCCCAATGTACTAAAGAGATAGGCCTCTCTGTCTTCAGCCAAGTGATATATATTCAAATTGGATACCGTTTTGTCTGTTAAAGGAGGATTAGTTCAGCAATTCTGTCACAGCTTTGGTCAAAGGCTGATGAAACCATTCCTTTTTGTGGGCCTCTTAATTCACATCTCAGATTCCACATCTGCATAAGCCAGGCTTTTGGGAAGGTGCTGTCTCACACATTTAGTTGTTTGTGGAACAGATTGTCACCACAGCCTGGGGGAAATCAGTGTAACCTACACATGGTGTTGGGATATCAACTTTTCAAACTGTGGGGCAAAGTGCTCCTTGGTGGAAATGCAGAAAAGTGATCTCAGGGTAGCAGTTTAATCTAGGCAGGTGCTAATCAAACCAGCTCCTGAGCTAAGTTCAGTTACAGACACCTGTGCCTACAGCTGTGCACAAAATCAAGCCCAGGATCAGCACTTCTACCACCATCACACCAATCAGCAGTAGGATGCTAATCTTACTTTAAACCAGTGTGACTTTGCTGCCCTTAGCGTCACCATCATTCTTATTTAGGCAGAGTGCCACAAAGTATCTCTTGGAGTGCTGCTCCAGTCCCAGCAGTTGGTAAGAGGAAAACCTGAAGAAGTACATTGCAATTTTATCAGAATTCTGATAACTAAAATGAGGCTTACATGACCTAAAGCCAAAATCTGCCTCCAGCTCCTCTCTTCCCATCTCTTCCCTATGCTTCACTGAGCAGCCTACTCAGTGAATCTGCTTTTGGAGATTATCTATCTGTCTGTCTGCTCTCCAGACCAAGGATCACCAGAGATCATCTGTCTGACCTCACGTCCCACCTACAGTTCAGCATTCTGTGCATGCCAAGGGCCACCCTTTCAAGTAACTGGGGGCAACAGCTTCTGACTCTTACACAGATCCAAAAGAGCTCCAGAGGAGTGGCTTGAATTGGCATTACTGCTCAAGAATGACTTAAACCTCAAGATATCATAATTTTAAACTCAAGATGAAATAAGCACCAATGTTCAGAACCATTTTCACCCCTGGTGGCAGCCAGTGGCTTTCTCATTCTGGCCTACTGAGTTAGCAGACTGCAGAGCACTCCCCCTCCAAATAACACTTTTTTGTCCATAAGATTTTTAGAAGCCTTTTTTCTTTGCAGAGAAAATAACATGTAGTGACTACATGATCTTATCTGTTGGAAGCATTTTTGTTACAGCAGTAGTTGTATTACCTAAGCAGTAATAATTACTAGATCGAACAGCGTAGAATCAGTCAAAATTTGCTATCTATCTGATAAAAATCTCAGTCCCTGTAATTTTAAAGGGCAAGTGACAGTTAAATGTAACACCTTCTTTCCATTCTTAAATCTCCCTTCCTGTTTCTGCTCCCCACCAGGCTGCATTGCTGACTGTCTATAATGACATAATGATCTGTCCAACTTGCACATTTAATGGTCATAATGAGAGATTTTAGAGTCTTGAGAATAACGACTGTGAGGAATTTTGATCAGCCTCACAAGCTACACATGTAGCACAAATTCAGAATTTCATTTCCTTATAATACTTCATACAAGCCACTGCACCCTAATTCTTACCTAACACACTTTTAAAGACAAAAGAATTCTGTAATGTTTTTCGTACCATAACTCTTTCTTGTGTGTCACTTTCATCTTGCTCTCACATTGGCTTTACCTGCCTTCCTTTACCTGTTTAAATTGCAGGCTTTTTGGATAAAGGGATAAACTATATCCAGCTGAAGTGCAGAGCACATGCAGATGTTGAGGAAGGATCACACTCCTCAGTAGGTTTCTCCAGACTGTGCTGCTGGCATGCACCAAACAGTTGGGTTCAACCTCTTCTCATAGCTTGCAATAACAGTGGACTAAATTGTGGTGTCTATTTTCTAGCAGGACTGAAAATGTTACAACAGACCAGGAAAAAATGTTACTTCAACAACTCAGAGAAATTACTAGAGTTATGAAAGAAGGAAAATTCATAGATGACATCTCTCCTGAGAAGGAAGCTGAGGAAGCTCCTTACATGGCGGATTGGGAAGGTAAGCAAGGGCCTTTCTTACCATTACCCTTACAAAAAAAATTGGATAGATTACTCACAGTTCCAGCCCCTGTCCAAGTTTTGGTTAACTTTATCCTTCCTTTTCCAGAAGCTAGTGTTCTAAACTTTGCAAGAGGTTGCTTGGCTTTTTTGTCCCCAACCATAACAGAAAAAAATAGATTTTGAGGTATCCAACATTTATTTTAGTGTAAACACTGCACTATCTGCTGCCCAAAGTGGCATGTGAATATTCATATATGTTCCATCTGCTGCTGGGGATTGGCTGCTCTGGGTTTATATCTTTCCCTTTCTGTGCTGGGCTGGATTTCATGACAATCATAAAACTCTTGGAAATCAGATCTGTATGTTTTACATAACTTACAGTTTTTACTTTTGATTAGTCACTCTTTGTTAGCTCCAATGTTGTAAAATTCAACTCCATTTATTTTAATGTCCTTTCTATTCCTTGGTGTTCACCTGCTACATAAATGTGTTTTCAAGAAATCTTAGTTGAGCTGCTCTGTATCATAATTTTTAAATGCAGACTTAATTTCTTGCTTTTTAAAAAGCTTCAAAAATTATCCAAAACATAAAGCATAAACAGTGGCCTTGAGCTCTGCTCACAAAGTCAAGTTTATGATGTTATTTCTAAAATGAAGTGCACAAAGTCATTGATATATCTGTTTTTTCAACTTTCTCAGTAATGCTGTTTATAGCAAGTGTTCAAACCATGCATCAGTCAATCTGTAGGGAGAAAAAAGAGAAGGATCCATTCAAAGATCTAAGACACACCATTTTTACCTGTTAGCCCCCACAGCTTCCAGCAAAGCTCAGGTTTCACTCCTGAAAGTCAGGGCTGATATCCTGGTTCCCTAAAAGTAAGTGATTTTTTTAATTCATCATCTCCCAAGAAGCCATGCTTTGCACACTCTTGCCATGGATTTCATACTGTGATGTGTACATGGCATTAAAGAGCTGACACTTGCACTGGTAGTAGGAAAAACAGCTGTCCTGGCCAACCTTGCATCCACCACTGAGGTCAGGACTCCTTTTAAATGCTGCATACTCCAAGCTGCATATTCCTTTATTCCTAAGGTTATCCAGAAGAGACCTATCCTGTGTACGATAATTCCGATTGCTTCAAGCGCAAGCAGGACACAATCCTTGTAGATTACCCTGACCTGAACCAGCCCTCTCCAGAAGAGCTGGCAGAAAGAATGGAGGGCATGGAAGATGAGGAGTATCCTTATGATGAAACCCTGCTAAGTGATCTCACCACAGGAATGGGTGGTCAGGATTTAATGCAGAAAAAGGATGATGTAACTCTCGTTGAGGAAGAGGAGAAGAGTGACCTTCCTCCCAGCCAGAGCACTGGGGAGTGCTGCTGCTGCTGTGATGATGATCCTGCTGTCATAGCAGAGAATGCTGGATTCCACTCTGAGAGCTGCAGTGAAGTAGAAGAGACAAGCCAAGAGGATCTGTCCATGGAGTCAGAAAATGAAAATGCTGCACTGGAAAAGCAAAAGCCCAGTGATTCAGAGCAGACAGGCACACTGAGAAAGCGCAACACCAAAGTACTTGATTGATAGGGACAACCATCTGGATGGTAAAGGTGGAGGTCATGAACTGTCATCCATGTGGGTTTTGTTCCCACTGAGGACTTCTCTGTGTTCATCTCCTTGTACCTATTGCATTCTCATAGTACCAGGCACATCATCTGCCTGAACTGGAAGCCAATGCCCTCTTTCATGCACTTGTCATGGGTTACCATGATGCTGCCAACAGTGCTTTGCCCTTGATTTTTGAAGCCTTGTATTTTGGAGCAGATATTTGTGACTCCCTCCTTTTCAATTCTGAAGGAGCTGTCCTTGGTTTTGCCCTTTGTCATCCCAGAGTTAACCAAATGTCTCTTCTGACTTTTTCAAAACCGTCTGTGTGCTACTAGTTAGGAGAGTTAATCAAATCCTTATATATACATGAGTTTACTGGGATGCTGAAGGACAAAATATGCCTTCTTTCTCTTAGCTCAGTGTTCACTGTTCAGCAGAGCAGATCATAGTCACACACATGACTCTCTCAACTCTGTCATTGCTCTCTGCTCTTGAGAAACTGCTGTCCACCAAGCTCCTCTGCTACTCTACAGCACCTTTCCCATTTATTCCATGTTGTTGGAACGGTAGCCTAATCCATGTTGTGTTATTTGTGTGAGCAAGACTGAAGCTCTGTGAGTTGTGCTTTAACTTTGCCTTAGCCGTGATGAAATTTCCAGATGATTGCAGGAAGTGGACCACAATGTGTGAGAGCACTAAAAATATCCCTAGAGATTAAAACCAAAAAAGCAGTGTTAAGGTTTGTCTGTAAAGGAGAGAACAGCATGAGGGGACCCTCAGACTGAAGGTAGCAGGTAGGCTTTTCCTTCTTCCTGGAAACCTGTGTGGTTTTTATGCTCTTGGAATGCTGTTGCCAGGGTCATGTGAGGCTGCTCCAGGTATGGGGTAAGGAGGATGCAGGAGCCAAGGGCTCCTGAGGAGAGGTGGCAGGTGGCCCCTGTGCCCAAGGGATAGCTTTTCTTGTACAAGCAGCATGGCAGGTGGGATGAGCTCCAGGAAAGGTTCCCTCAGCTCTCATGACTCTCCTGATTCTCCCGTACCTGGGCACTTTTCAGGCCCACCATAACCCAACCCACACGACACTCATGGCCCAGTCACAGTGGCTGTTTGTGATGTCACCAGGCCCCTGAATGCTCTGGCACTACAGAAGCAGGGCCCTCTGCAGCTGCCCCCCATCCACCCAGCTCTGAGTGGCCCTTGGGGAATGTCTGGAAGAATGAAAAGCCAGAGCAGCGAGGTGGGTGGCAGGCCACCTTTGTAAGGGACGGCAGCAGGGCCCCTTCCAATGATGACTGAAGAGGAAGGCATGTGCCAGGAGGAGGCTGTGGAAGAGGAGGAAGAGGAGGAACAAAATCCCCCCTCTGCCGTGAGTGCCAGCGCCCTCAGTTCCCTGGTGATGGCCATGCAGAGCTTGGCTCTGTGCCCAGGAGGGGACGGGGTGCAGCCCAGGGACACCGGCCTGCCGGGGAACCACCAGAGCAGTGAGCTGGGCCCACCTCCGCGAGGGACAGCACAGAGGCACGCCCGGCAGCACCCAAAGGGGGACTCCCTTTCCCTGGGCCTGAAAAATGGCAACAATCGACGGTGCAGGAGGAGGAGGGGAAGGAGGAGAAGGAGGAGCATCAGCCCTTGCACCATGAGAGCCATTGCCAACGTGCGGAGATCGACACGCAGCGCCTGCCTCCAGGAGTTCTGGCGGCTCAAAATCCGCACCTGCCTGACTGAAAAATAAGCAACAAGACAAGGATGAAAGTCCTGTCTTTCCTCCTTATTTGGTACTTCAGTGACAGCACCTGTGCTCCCACGACCCCTTAAGTAGGAGGTGTTTTTTAGAAACTTTCCAGTTCCATGCCCACATCCTGCTTTGCTGGTGCCACCTTACATCCTGGGTTTTTTTAGGCTATGACATCAACAGTTTGAGACGAGTTTTTTCAAACAGAGTAAAGTTATCAAAATGAAAGCATGGATCCCTAGGAATTTCTTCTTTGCAAACATGCTAGGGAATATTACAGAGTCTCAGCCTCCACACAGGGCCTGTCCTACTAGCTCACCTATTCTATGTCCTGGCATCAACAATTATTTGTTGATTCCTATGCATTATATGAGCCCTTCCTTCTCATCCCCTACCCAACCCTTCCTGGAGCTCCTCAGGGGAAGACATGAATTGACCTGGCTTTCACCAGGCTACTGTGCTGAGGTGACAGCAGTTATCCCCAAGAGGGCCACTGAGGTTCCTGGGGTCTGGAGGTGGGGTTGCTTCAGTCTGAGGTCAACAATCCCTGATAGATGAATGAAGTTAACCTTGCATAAAGAATATTAGCAGATCAAGCCAAGAACATAGACAGCTGTTTCTTTGGAGAAGCAACAGATGGCAGGAAGAAGTGCTGGCCTTCACATGGAGGTCCCTTCTAGCTGCTTCATAGGAAGTTATTTTCAATGTTGGGAAATAATAAATTTTAAAAAACCAAACCAATAAACCAAAAAAATAACAGCAAATTTTCTTTCTTCCTCTCTTTTTTGGGATTTGGTGAGTGCCTATGGATTCCTCTGTCCCCTCTTGGTCTCCACAGCCCTGGAAAGGTACTGATGTACAGGGTACAGGCCCAGCCCAGGCCTTGGAGATGGTGAGGAGTCCCACAGCACGCAGGGGCAGGCTGAGGGAGCTGCCTCTAGTCATGAGGGTGGGGTGGTGGGGGAGCAGGTGCCATCCTTGTCAACATTCTAGGTCAGGTTGGCTGGGGCTTTCACCAATCTGGTCTAGTGTCAGCCTCACCCCAGAGCTCAGCCAAGCCCTTACATCATTCCCCACTACTTCCAAGGAAAAGGTAGGAGATGTGCTGGAGCTCTGCTGTGGATACAGGCACAGCCCAGTGTGAGGCTGACACCCTTTCCCTGGATTGTCACAGACTGGCAAGTGCCCCCTGGGTGTCACCTGAACTGTGACATTCTGAGGCAGACAGGAGCACAGAGCAGGCATCCCACTGCATCTGCACACCCACCATGGGCCTCTGGGACACTGTGTTTTAATGAAATAAATTGGATTCCCCTGCTCTGCACCAGCTCCAAGCCAGGTGCTGGGTGCCAGTCAAGGTGGGTGCCAGCCTGGGGCTGCCCCCACAGAACTGCTCACACCGGTGCTGGGATGGGGTGTGGGGGGAGCGCCCATGCCATGCCACCCACCACAGCTGGGGCACCCCATGGGAAGGGCCTGTGCCCATCCAGAGTCACCACCCAGCCCTGTTTCATGCCACGCCCCCCCAGCCCAGCCCCCAGAGTGTCTGTACCCCTGAATTATGGGTCTGGCCCACCAGCTGCCCTCACCACCACAGCTGCCAGGTGCAATTGTTCCAAACGTACCTGTAATCCACATCATCGGGGTACCCACCAGGTAAACACCACCACAGGAAAGTGGATCTGTGTTGATCAGGAGCTCCTCGTGATGGCCATCATTCTCCAGATGGGAGTTGCCCACTCCTCTTGGCACAGCGTTATTGTGTGCTTCTAGAATAATTATGCTCTACCAGACATTTTCTCCGAGGTTTGCAAAACATCAGCGAAGGGATTCCCCTTTACAATGCCAGGACTATTTCCCATCATTTCAAGCTCTAAGATAAGACGTGAACCCCCCCTTCTACATGGAAAAAAAAGGAGCTGAACTCCCCTTTTACATGTGCCCAGCAAGGGCTCTAATCCCTTACACCTTAGGAGCTGTTGGGGCTACTTTTAACACCAGTGACAGCGCTAAAGGCTTCCTGTTTCTTTGCAGCAAGGTGTCAGAGAGCCTCAAGAGCTCATCCCTGAGGTGTCAATGGCCTTGGCAGCCCCTCCCCAGGGACCCATAAGTGCTCTCTGAACGTAGCCAGCCTTGCCTCCTGTAGCAGCTCACCAGCAGCCTTCAAACTGGGATTCCTCCTGTTTGAATAATATTTCCTTCCCACCCTTTGCCTCAGCTTTCCCCCCTCTGAAACAGAAATGTCTATTTCGAGGAGCATTTTAGAAAAGGACCATCAAATGTGTCTCCAACCTTCTCAACCATTAACTGCTCACTTCTACTACAGAACTCTCATAATTTCAAAGGAGACCTTAGCTGATCAAAATCAGGATTCTCAGAGAACTTTGATGAAGTAAGTAAATCAAAATCATAGGTCACAACATCAAGCAAAGCTGAGAATTTGAGAAAAAGCCACAGAAGCTCAGGTGGATGCCCACTGGAACCAGTCAGGCTCTTTAAAAGCACACATTCCTTTACTTGTTATGTTTCCCTTTCCCACCTGGCAAATGAAATGGCTGTACTTTTTGTTAAAGCTAAAAGAAATAGCACATGTGTTGTTAAAACAAAATATTATGATAAAACTAGATTTTAAAACCCACAAATGGGCTTAGTTCTCCCTGCATATCTGAGAATCATTACAGATGGTTTCAGGCAATCCATGGGATCAGGATAAAGCAAAAAGTAAGATCCCTGCTGGCCCCAAAAATACTCTAAAGAGGATTAGTTATTGAATAGTATTTGGAAAACAGATAAATATCTTAGAAGCTTATCACCTAACTCTTTTCATTAGCAATTAGTGTCCATCTTGGATTTTTAATTTTCCAGCTAAGAATAAGAAAATTAAGCTTACCTTTGAGAAGACAGAACAATCTAGTGCAATAATCTTCTATTTAAACAATATTTACTTGCAAATTCTAATTAAAAAAATTAAAATTCTATGTTTCTAACCTCATGTATCACAAACACTGAGGAAGAAAAACCAGGTAGGAGTTAAAAATCATCTATATATCAATGGTTTTATACTGACCATGTATTTCAAAGCAAATGAAGGCAACACCAGACCAGACAGACTGAGCATCCCAAACACAGGAAAGGTTGGTCTGCTCAAGTGATTTTTCTCAGCTTTGGAACTTCCTCAGTTTTTCTGGGGGGCACAGATTCCTAAAGAGCAGACAGACACTTCTCCTTTTTCTCAGTGATCTTCCTGGGATGGCTCAGATAGTGCTCACAGACCACTCCTCCTCTCTGCTGGGATCAAACACCTGCCCAAGTGCAAGATTACCCAAACTATATTGTTCCTGACAGAGGAAATTGTAAAAATACACTTTAAATGGCACTGGAAACTCCTTATGTTAAATAACTCCATATCCAGTGGAAGTAATTTATTGAAATGTTTCC
>NW_005054410.1:494624-506233 GCF_000277835.1 Geospiza fortis
TCAAACAAAGTAAGTTTAATATTTCTGCACAGTGTTCTGTATTCACAAACACTAAAATCAGTCATTCACATACTGGTAAATAAATACATTTACTCCAGAATACCAAAGAGTTTCTTTTAAAAAATTTAATTTGCAAAAGCACATTCTTGCAGGTTTATCTAAAACTCTCTAAAGTCTGAACAAAAAGGGAGATGCCTGGCTACTCAAAACAGGCCAAGATAGTCTTGTGTGCAAACAAGCTTGACATGTAACAGCTATGGTGAAAAAACATGTCTGGTTAAATGTTAGTTGTCATGATTAAGTCATTTTTTGTCAAATTTGATATATTCCATTCTTTAAAACCCCATATAATGTAAAGAAAATATAGACCATGACATATTCAAATTCTACTGTATAATATCGGTTTATTTAAGAAAGGCAAAGAGATGAATCAGAAAATGTTTACTGTGGGAATTAAAACAAAAAATTAAATAAAAATAATTAATCTGCTTCTTCATTTTCTAGGGACAGAAACATTAATGTAGCACATTTTCTACTTCTTGAAGTTTAAGTAAACAAGTCAGAAACAAAGGTTATTTTTCTTTACAGGCAGATATAGTCTCAACATATTCTAAAATGAGTACTTCTACAGCTGCTCCCAAACACTGGATCATTCAGACTGTCACTAGTTGGATGAAGACAGTGTTGGAAAGTACCAAATCAGCTCAGTGGCTACTAGGAACTCTCAGAAATGAGCCACCTCTAGAGTATGTACTGTCTGAGATACTCCCAGAGGTGCAACAAATTACAAAACATCCTCCACAGACATTTTTTGTTTTGTTTATCTGCTCTTGAGTGTAAGAATTTGTTCAAAAAGGAGAAACAAAAGCCCCAGTCTTGTGATCATGGGGTAGAGATTGGCCCACTGTGTGGATGAATCCTGCAGAAAAGTCAGCTCAAAGGAAAAGCAGATGGTTCTCTGTAATAGATACTCACACGGAAAGCATGAGAGAGAACAACTTTTTGTAATCTTTTCAGCAGAAAAAAAATCACTTGCTCAAAATGATTTTAGAAGAGGTTTCAAGTAACTTACTCTTTTAGAGATATTTTGCAACTATTAACCCCAAGGCAAATTAATAAAATTAATAACATGGTTTATGCTGTCACTGTGAACAGAGGGGAAAGAAGATACCACCAAAGGAGTTTTCTTAAGACTGTATCCGTATTTATGTGTGTGTGCACAAATGTTTGCACATCTAAACCTAGAAAATGTTGGGAAAGTCATAAACTAAACCCATCCCACACTGGAAACTGACAATCCTGCTGGGCATGTATGGATGTCCCCTTTATACTTTGCATTCAACTGTCAGAGGACCTGATTTTCCTGTCACTGAGCACAGGACTTTAATTTGAAATAAACTTAGTTTCAATCACCAGAAAAGATGTTTACACTTTTAAGATAATAAAAAATTATTAAAGCTCCAATATTTGTCGTTTTCATACATCTTTTTCAGTAAGCCATTGTAAGAGGTTTGTTCCTTGCAGACCTTGTTTCTTAGGGAAACTCCCTGTGATTTGCTAGTTCTTGTGCAGGTTCAGTTCCACCCTATTTTATCCCTTAAATCATGGGCAAGGTTTTGTTTTTCTAAATGCACTGTGCAGCATTTGACATCACTGAATCTGGCAGCACATTTAATGAAAAAGGTGAACATTTTTCACCAACAGATATTCTAGATCCCCCCTTTGAGTGTCAACAAGTCTTCATGAGATGTATGTGAGAGCAAACTTTGGCCTCCCTTCCAAATCCGATTTCCTGAAGTGTTCATGCCAGTAATGCCCAATTTTTGTGATCCAGTTAAGCCCACATTTAAACAAAGACAAGAAGACATGAGGAGTCTGGCAGGGACACACAAGTGTAGCATTATGGAGACACAACAGAAGTTAGAAAGAAACATTGGTTATGCCAGCAGGCTTGGGATTAGGCCAGACATGGAAATAAATGGGTGAAAATGACATTATGAAGAAATCTGTACAGAAATCGAGCCGTTTAGATGAGAAACAAACAGTATGGACAGAGCTCTTACCAATATAACACAACATAAGCAGTGACCATCAGTCTATCACTGAACACTGAAACCCATGACTCCCTCCAAGCAGTGCCAAGCAGGGTGCCCATCCATTTTCTGGCAGGAAATCGCCCTCCTGCCATCGCCAGCACATCCCCCTGCCCAGCCTGCAGGCTGGACTCCCTGCACATCTGCACATGGAGCTTGTTTGCACTTTGCCTTGCTTCTCTGCAACTGCACTCCTTGGATTCTGTGCTGCCTTTTTCTGGGCTTAGGACTCAAAATAGTGCAAGTATAACAAAAAGGTGTTCTCTTCTGAAATGCAATGTGAACACAAGGAAAGTTCAAGTGACTGAAAGAGCCTCAGGTCCCGGTTTTTGCCTTCAGGAGGAGCTCTTTCTTCAGGATTGGGAGAGCTGTGAGTTAATGGCTTCGGTTCGGCATTTTCTCTGCTAAGCTTCCATGCACGTCTCTGCAGCCGTGTCCTCTGGCTGGTGACAGACACACAAGGTAGGGGACAGCACACGGGGACAGACATGCACTGTGACAGGGCAGGGTGACAGCGAGCATGTGAGAGCTGCATGGCTCCGTGAGAGACCCTCTCTGTGTGCTTTTCTGACAGGGCTTGCATGAATGCTAAGAGGGGCTCTCATCCTCCAGATCCAGGCAGACAGAAATGAAGAAGAAAAAGAGAAAGGAAGATTATTTTCTGAGAAACAAGCATATCATCTGATGGGCACTGAAAATAAACCTAGTTCTACAGGCATCATTTACATCACACTCCCAGAGTCAAGCTCTGCTACACTAGTAAAGCATCCTGGCAGCCACAAAATCCCAAGCAGAAAGCACACTGTTGTCAGGAAGCTTAAATTCATCATTCAGGTGGCAATAAATCAGACAGTGCTAAAAACTACTTCAGTAGGAAAACAGGACTTGGGAAATGTGGCCTCTACTGTGCAGGTGCTGAGCTTTGAGGTACAGTTCAAGAAGCCAAAAGATGTGGTACAGTAAGTCCTAAGTGCCACCCTGAGAGTGCAGAGGGGTGAATCCCTTTACATGTTCACCAGGGCTTGGTCTGAAACCTGTTCAGCACTTTAAAACTCTCCAACGACCTTGAACTGCCCAACTTGATGAATACCCAGGTGGGAGATTATGCAACCAGAATTGAAGGCCACCCTACTTCAAAATGAGAACATATACACAGGGATTTAACACACTTTAATTCACAGATATTGACTTTATAGAGCTTTCACTGACTTAGTGCTCTAGAGTGTTCCTATATGGAAAAACCTGCACATGTTTGAAAGAAGAGAAGGTTATAGATGGGGTGGGGAAAAAAATCAGAGAACTTAAAACAAAAGAAGGAATTCCAGTAACACAGATTACCAAGAAGCTGAAAAGCATCTACCACCTGCAAGAAAGTGTTTGAAGTGTTACCAAACAGGAATTCAACCTCATGGACTTGTGTAATGTAGTCCAAAAGGCAGAATAAATGGTGTTTTTGAAAACAGGTTAGGGGTTCTTTTGGAAAGAAAAGAAAACCAACAAAAACCTTGTCATACTATCACTGGACTTAGTAACTCTTGAGAATTACTCAGTTAGAGCTATATTCCACAATCAGCTTTTTGAGGTGACACTGTTAGAAATCTTGTAAGAGTACACATCACTGTTGCAACCCTACTTTAAAGCAGAAGTTAGAATAAACAGTACACAGAATTTCTTTTCAGCCTACATTATAAAACACTGAATCCTCAACTAAATACAATTAGGAATGAAATAGAGCCTCATTGGTTTTGCTTTTTTTTTTTTTTTTTTACTTATGAAAACTCAGTGGACTTGATTTAAATATTTTGCTGAGCAACTTTTCAGTTCCTGACATTTGCTCAGTGTTCCCATGTTAGTTTGAGGTCATTCTCATAAATTAATCAGCATAAAACTCGATTTCAGTGCAACTTAATTGCCTGATGAAAACTCTGTAGTTACATGGTTTGGTTTTCCAGTATTCTATAGTGAAACAGTTTAGTCTAGAGGATGAAGTTGTAAATGGAGACCCTCTGTCTCCTAGTGCTCACCCATGGCAACAGCTGGAACAGTAAGGAATAACAACATTCCTGGTTGGCAAAAAAAGCCTCCTGCCAATCCAGACATACGGCACTAAGTGTCAGTGATTTTGTTTAGAAATCCTGTTTTTTTCTTGGATGAAAAGTTTATATTTTTAGTAACAAATACCAAACCACATGTAAGGCAGCAGGAAATGAGGCAGAGCCTTTACTAGAAAACACAGCTCTATTTGTATTTAGTACTGGAAATTCTGCCCTTCAGAAAGAAATGTCATGGTGCACAAACCAGCAGCATCATTGGGCAAAACCCAAGGAAAGCATATTATTATATAATATGCTGAGATAGACAGATAGACATAATATAATAGCTATGTTATGCTTTTTCCAGCAGGACTATCAAGCTCTGTTCGTACAACAGCTGAGGAAATTGCTGGAAAAAGCAGCTGCCTCTCAACCAAGCCCACTTGGTACACCTCTAACTATTTGAAAGACTATTTTATTTGAGCTTAAACCACATCTTTGAAAATATTTTTAAAATAGCTAAAAAATGCTGTAATATTTAAAGACACATCAGGATCAACAAAGTTCTACTTCTAGAAAGCCAGGAGATTCTCCCTAGGGAAGAGAACAGGATGGTAATAACTGGGTTATCTTCTGCTGACCCAGACTGGAATGAAGACCTCCTGCTATGAGCTGCCAGGGCTCATAAACTTGTTTGAACACTGAACATCAAAGGCTGGACTTGATGATCTTTGAGATCTTTTCCAACCTTTCTGATCCCATGGGCAGTGGCCAAAGCCCACCCAACACACTCCGGTTTTGTGTGCCGGTGAGATTTTCTGCACTGGCAAAATAAGTGATCACATGATGCAATTTTCCAGCACATCAAGACTAAATGTTAAGATTACACTTACCTAGATAGTAAGCCTTAAAAAAAAAAAAAAAAGGAAATTCAAAGGGAGTGAAAATATTCCTGCCATTATTTGGTAAGTAAGTCAATATAGGAAAGGTACACAATTTCCCATGTGATGTCCAAGAGTACCTAAGAGAATTAAGAAGTGCACTCTTGCCAGGACTTTGGAATTCTCATCATTTAGTGTGTCCTCATCACACTGACAGCTTGCTGCAGTCACAGTCTGGCAATCTGCATGGAGCTGCAGGATCAGAAGCTTCCTAAAGCTTCCTATATCTTCTAAATGCGAGCTCAAGCTGCAAACCAAGCTTAAGGAAAGAAAATTTTGAACAAATAATCTCCTTGCAATTTCATCCAAACTGTAAGCATTAAACCTAGCTAGATTTTAATGCTAAAATTTATAAAAATGTTTATAAATTACATTCTGTTACTTTGAGAATTACTCTTACACTTCATAAATTACTGACACTTCTAATGGCATTGTGCCGACTGGGACAGCCTCAGTAAGAAGCCACAGATGCAGGGTGAAATGTGAGAAACACTGTAAACATCCCAGCTGGGTATAAAGGTAGTCAGAAATCATGAGGCTCATTGTTTTGAAATCAAATGTGCATGACAGAGTCAAAGTGGGCAGTAACAATAGTTCTGAACAACTGAGTCACATCCAAGGGAAAGGGAAAAAGCAAACAAAAATACAAAAAGGCAATTTGCAGCACAACTGCCAAGTGTCTCAGTTTGCTACATAAAAGAGCATAAATAGGTGATTGCATTAAGTGAAACTCTGTAATGTGTTCAGGAATAATAGTTTTAAAACAACAGATGCTGGGAAGTAAAACACAACCAACAACACACACTGTCAGAAGGAATAGTGTATCAGATGGTTTGTCCTTACTGGTTTTTTCTGCACTTTTAGGGACCAAAAATAACACAAGGTAAAAAAAAACTTGAAGTCTCACTTAAATCATTGACAAGAATTCAACAGCATCAAGATTTGATCCTAAGAGATTGGTTAGTTATGTGGTTTCTACACAGGCAGCAGAAAACTTCATATTTTGGTTGGTTCAGGGAGCATTAAATTGAGTTCTGAGCATGGCAACACCACCTGTCACCCACCAGCCTCAAAGCACTCCTGGAAATCCTCTCAGCAGAACAGAGATGGACACAGCCAGGCCAAAACCCAGGAGTTCCATTCAACTAATTGGAATTGAGGCACAAAGAGGTTCAAGGATTTGCACAAAGTCAGACACTCTGTTGGGGTTAAAGCCCAGGTGACCCGATCCCCAAGCCTGTGTTGAGTCAACCTAGAAGACTGTGTTGACTTTACCACAGATTTTGACTCTTCAGGACATTTTTTTGCCTGTACCCAAGCACAGAATAGATCATGAGTATTCCAGGTACTTGTGAGGTTCTGACTCTCAAGCAGGACTTTGTTACAGTCCATGTGCTTAACAAGCTTCTGTCGAAGTAATTTTCAAATTGCCACTGCAGACTTAAATAAAACCATGATAAGCTTCCAGTGTTATTGTATAATCCAATTATGATGTGAATGGGGAAGGTTTCTTCTCAAAAATGTACACATAATTTTTCTGAAGTGTCCTCTTCCTAGAGCCTTTCAGCAAACCAGAGTACTGGTTCCATTGAAGAGTTTCAGGAAAGCCACTCAATTCAAATCTTAGTAAAGGTACAGATAAGCATACCCTAACTGAAAAAGGGGAATCAAAAATGTATAGGCAGTTAAATAAAATACAACATACAAAATAAGTTTTAATGCATTTTCATCCAATATACAGGCATTTGTGAGTATCAGCTACTGAGCTATAGTTCATAGCAAAACACCAAAGCATTGAGATAGTTGTGCAAATTCTTTTCTTAGTTCCTTGGCAAGCAACAAAAAGAACTGAAGAATAACTACATAATTAATTTCAAACACAGAGCAGAACCCTGGAAGGGACTTTTTGTACATGAAGAACAACAGGAACCTGATTCCATTAAGTAGCACATACAAGAGAAGCCTGCACCTACAGTTAGATTAACTCTACTGCAAGATTTATATGTATAAAACTACTTTATTCTAGTAATCAAAATGAGGCCTTTTGAGAAATCTGAGTCATCAGCTCATAATTCTAATAAAGGTGACTGCTGTGCTGTCCTTAATTGCCAAGCAAAGATATCTGATTGGCAAGCACAGGCTTCTGTAAAAGCAGGAAAAAAAATCTCACAAATGATGTTTTAGGAAAGCAATGGGATAGTATGGGGCAAATAGTTAGACTGTCACAGGATCAAACCCAAAATCTCCCTGACACCTGCAATGCATTAGGAGAAACCTTCTCTGCCCAGAACACCAGGCAACTCCCTGTCTTGTCCTACTACAATAAACAAAGTAATCTGATATTGGTCTAGACTCATCATCCCTTCAGGGCAAAAACTTTTTTCCCCATCCTTGTTTTATCCTTATGTGAAATCACAAATTAATTAATAATAAAATTTGTAAAAAGCTATGACACAAGAACTGAGAATGATTTCCCATAGTAAGGACTGCATTGATTTTCTGATTTTTTAAAGGGCATCACCCAGGCAGGGGTAAGATTTTAATAGCAGAAAAGTTGGTCTAATGCCCAATACTTTCAGAGAGCTCACTGGTGTCACTGCTTGTTTAAAGCCCCTCTTTTGTTCACTACAAGGGAGCAAAGGCTCAGAAAGTTTGAATTGATGGCATTGGTTCCCCATGACTGATAAAACTCTGTGGTGTCATTTGACTCCACAATGATATTTTTCAATTGTGCAGCCACCAGATTTTATTACAGAGCCCTTTTCACTCCAGCTCCTTCAGTGCTAGGACCTCATGAGGACAGCCAGCTGGGAACTCCAGCACTATTGTAAGGCAACTTGAATAACAACAGATTTGCTCAATAATTATGACAAAACCATTCTCACTGATTTCTTAACTGCAGAATTTATAACAAGAGCCTATGACATTACTGATTTATGTGCCATATATTATCCTACAAAAGGAACAGAGTGATGCCTAGCTTCTAAAAAATAAACTATTTTAGGCCACCAACACAATTCAGCTCACAAAATCACTTCCAACCTTTTGGAAAAAAAAAGGGAAAATAAGGCAGCACTACAAAGGAAATCTAACAGCCTGCCTCCAGGCTTGCTCATTGATTTGCAACCAATGCTTTGGAAACTGAATATTTACTGAGAAAAATTCTGATTATATTTTAGGCAAGCTTTTTTATCTGCTACCTTTTAATGTGTTAATTTACTCTACTGAAAAGCCAAAGGGCCAAATTCACCCCTCTGATAAGGCTTCTATTGTAGGAGCATCACTGAATGTGCACCAAAGGCATTATTCATCTCTGGAGAGATCACTGAGCAATATTGTCAAACACTTTTGAGCTGCACATCCTTGAAGAGCAGATAAAGGAATTGTAAAGAGAATGAGAAGGAACAGAACATCAGAGATGAAGAAAATTAGATAAAGGGCCAGGAAGAAACTGTTTGATGTAAACAGAGTGACAAGTTAGATTAAGAACTCTCATTAAAGCATGCAGCATTTGCCCATAAGCAATTCAGGCAAGGAATTTGTTTACAACTCTGCCAAAATCAACAGCAGATGCAAAAAATCATCAATATTGGGATTTTAAATAACATTAAATCTACCATATCCAAACATTCACTAAGACTGTGTGAAGGAAATACACAGCTCGGGGCCATTCTATTCTTTGTCACACTGAATAAACAAGGTTATGCCCTGCTGCACACTGAATGCAGGCCCAGCAGAAGTTACTAACAGGAGTGTACCACTAATTACTCCTTGGTTACTTCAGTGTGCATCTGTCTCTGAAAACACTCACTAGTGGCATGATTTTATTACTGACGGGGAAGAAAATGTAACTTCATGAGGAAAATGTAATTTCAGGTATGACAGAACTTGGTTTGACCTTTCCAAGTTAGGAGGACAAAATTTAGAGACATGCTGGAAAGCTTGTGATATCACCTTGCATGTGACCTTTACCAGAAGATATCCAGCAAAAATTCTCCCATCAGAAATTATATAGATTCAAAATTAATGGTTGAAACTGCTTCCAGAGCAGATGGTGAAGGCCAAGTGAATCAAGCCCCCCACCATGCTCAACAATAGTGAGGAATTAGGGTTTGGGCAAAGGGCATTAGGAGCAAATCCTATTCTAACTGAACCAGATTTAATGAGAGTTCCTCATTCCTAGTCCCAGGTTAACATCCCCCTCTAGTGACCTCCAGTTATTGTGGGGAGTTTTTCCCTCAGCAGCTCGTTGGCTGATGGCCCTGTCAGACTCTGTTAAGATGATGGGAATTTGAGTCACCACTTTCCTCCTGGCATGGTTATAGGTTTAAAAAAAAATACCTGGCTGGGAAGAGAACATGCAGTGAGAGTGAAGTTACACAATGTGCTGGCAGCAGAATTGTCCCAAGAAGCTGAACTTGCAGCCTTTCCCCAGCCCCTCATTCTCACCCTTGTGCAGGAGTTCACTGCACATGAGTTTCCTTTCGTGCCGATTCCCTGGGGGGTCATGATGTGAGTCAGACCATTGTTATGATCTGGGTTAAAAATAACCCTTCCCAAAGCAGCTCCACCACTAAAGCCAGCAGATTGTGTTTTTGCACCACGAGATACTCAGCTCCTTTGACACAGTCTTGTGCAGGGACAGAGGCAGAAAACTGTGTCAGGTGCCACTTTCTCAGGCTCTGAAGTGTGACTGGCAAGGCACAGAATTCCAGCCATGCAGATTCAGCCATTCCCACGCTGCAGAGTTCTTCAAATCCACATCACACTTAAATAACAGCACTGGGAATCCCTGACTGGTTTTGCAGTAGTCCAAACATAAAATTCTGGCGGTCACTGGAGCTGGTTTTTAAAGGCTGAGATGGGGTAAGCAAAGGCCTAAGGCCTTCTCTGTTAAATCCAAAGTGAGATGACAGATGGGGATGTGAAACTGTGGGAAACCACCAGCTAGAAAGAAAAACAAAGCACCCATATGCAAAGCCACAGTATCACCCTGTGGCTCATGACTCAGCACTTGGATCATTCATGGAGGGAACTGATGCTCCTTTCTCTCAAACAAAAGGTGTCTTTCCATTTTATACCATTGCATGGAAAGGCTCCTTGCAAAAAGATGAGAGGGGAAAAAAAGACAGAGCTTCCTGTTAATTAAAGAGAATATTTGACATGCTGAGTCTATCAACAAAACACTGTTTAAAACCAGAAGACTTTCTTCCCATAGATTGTTTAAAAAATTAGAAAAAATGCTGGTAATTATTTGTTTTCATCTCTTATCTGAAATTCCTTTGTTTGTATACTGGGAAGGAGAGCTGAAGGCAAAGGTGAAGAGAGCATATTTCTTTTGTTAGTTGAAATGATACAGTCCAAATGACACGACCTTAAGAAGAGCTTTATGGCCTGTCCCCTACAGTCAAAAAGGGCCTGTCAACTATGAGACAATCAGATTTGATCTCATTTTTACATTACATAATCTCTGGTTATGCAGTGCAAGGGTTTATAAGGAATAAAAAGGAGGGCCTGAATACATGCGGTATAAAACAAAGCTACTACTTCACTCACATTTCCACACCCTTCTGGTGAACATATAAATTCTATTACTCTGTGTGCCATTCTGGACAACATTGCACAGAAAATGGCAGCAAGACCATTATTTTTAAAGATGTGTGACCATTATTTTTACAATGTGCTTTCAAGAGTTGCAGCTCCTGGCTTTTGAAATGTTCAGGAGAGAAGATAACCATGGCTTGTTCTTTGCTTGTGTTTTGTTTTGAAATGGTATTTGTTTATATATTCCAGATAGATCAGAAAAATGGAGATGCAAAATCTGCACTATTTTAAGCTATTCTGTGTCCTGCCAGTGTCTCATTTGTATGCAGCATACACTAGATTTGCCTAGAAGGATTTAGCTCAGTAGCTGGCACGTTTACATCAGAGAACAACATACACAGTTTCAATCGATTTCAAGCATTCTTACAAGGGGAAATAAATATGAAAAGTGGTTGTTGCTCAAAGTTCAAAAAATGCGATCAACAAATTGTAAAAGCTCAAAAGGCCAGACAAATTTAATAAAATATTTCCATTTACCTTCCTCAGCTTTACACAGCCTGTTCAAAATAGTAAGACTCTCTGCAGAGTGCCTTTATCCAATTGTTTATATCACTTCATACAAAATATGTGTTTGAATTACCACAGCAATACAAGGATATAAATTCCCAGCCCATGAAATGCCAAATGCAACATAAGTTATGCTTTCTTGGCATTAAGATGTTTTCCTTTTCCCTTTCTGTACAGCAAATACACTTCCATTTGAAACAAATTAAAAAGCATGTAGATGTTAAAACATAATGACAGCTTAGAATTCAAGTGACTTGTGCAACATTATTTTGTGCTTTCCACTTCTCCATTTCCTCCAACTGCAATTAAAATTCATCATGCCCTACTACATGTACAATAGCAACGCATCAAGTTCAGTCCATTAGAGGTTTTCAACCTTCAGACTCGGCTTTATACTACATGAGATCCTTGCACAATCAAAAAAAAAAAAA
>NW_005054410.1:506338-506670 GCF_000277835.1 Geospiza fortis
TGTAAAAAGAAACTTTTGGAGCACTCACTCCCTTTCTGGATTTTTAAAAAAGACACCACTGTCATGGTGCTACTGGAGCCACGGTACAGTACATCATGGCACACATCCATAACACAACCAGGGACGTGAGAGACAACTCCTATTTACAAAAACTTGATGTCACTTCCAGAAAAACATGACAGAAAAAAAAAGGAAAATATAATTTCCTGAATGTCCTGAAATTTTAGAAGATTCCTTTTACTTTCTCTTCAGCAACAGAGTGGTCCTCCACAACTGTATTTTTCCCTGACCTTTTTAGTATGGACCATAAGCGACACCAGCAGGAAATGGGA
>NW_005054410.1:506680-564867 GCF_000277835.1 Geospiza fortis
ATTGGGAATCATATGGCAAACTGCTTCCTTCGAGAGGATGCTCACCCACGCCCCTTTACTCACAAGCCAGCTTGCTGTCAAAACTGGAAAGGGCAATGGAAAAGGCTTGTAGTGCACACATTGGGTAGTTGTAGTCCATGGTGAACACGTCCTCAGCCACGCGGCCAAACTGCATCACGATGTAGTCAGCTGCCAGAAAGGTCAGGAAAGGCAAAAGGCTTTACTGTTGTTTGCAGCCCTCACTAAATAAATAGGCATCCAACCCTACTCTCAGTCCCAGAGCAACGAAATACCACCCAAACATGCTCACTCATCAAACTTCACAGCACTTATTCATGCAAGTGGGTGTGCTGATAGCAGAGCGAGAAGCAGGGACAGCTTGAGTGATAAAGGGTTGCAAGACTTGTTAGTGTCAAAAAAAAGACACACATAAAAAGTGCTTTTTGCAAGAACAGGGAGACGATGGCTTCTGTATAGACTGTTGAAGCCTCTTATACACATCTCAATTAAACCTGCTCAGATGACAACTGTGAGGGCAGAATCCCTCCCAGACTGTGCACACAGTGCTGTTCCTACACTGACAGGCAGAGAGCTCTACTTACGATCATTATCATGGATAATTTGGAAGTTCTTCACCGAGGCCTGCGTGACTCGACCGTGGAAATTCAGAACGTAGGACTGGGTGTCATCATTCCAGACTGGGGTTTTGTTGTGCAGCTCAATGACACTCTCTGTGTTTTTGTTCTGCCACCTTGCAAGAAGCGTCTCATGTTCCTGCACACACCACAGACACACGCTTCAGCTTAACACGCTCACGTGACAAAAAATACATTAACAGGGAAGAAAAAATTCATCAATCCTGGCCCAAAGACTAAATCCTCAACCCTCAAAACAACTTCAATGAATGAAACTGATAACTGTGAGGATCTAAATGCAAATGTGCATTTGAGTTCTTTCCACAGTTTGATAAATATTAGTTGTACCTTTTGTTATTAAAATATTCTATTTGTAGAGCTTTTGTGAGTCACAGAAGCAGTCTCACATCCCATTGTTCTGCAATTGTTTGAATACCATTTGATTAACTTCTAGACCTTCAGAAGAGCAAATAAAAAACCCCAACTCTACCTGAAAAAGAATTCAAGTAATTTTTAGCGCTGTCTGCTGGCAAGACTTACATTTCGTGGTCTGATGGAAACTCTTTCATGATCCATATTCATTCCTGGTATGATCACGCTCATTTTACGAGGTCCTTTAAACCCCAGGACATTTGTTTCCTAAAAATGTTTAGAAGAGATTTCATCATGTTCTTTATTTTTAAAGTTACTTTTTTCAGCAGAGAGACACTGTGGCAGCCCAGGGAACTTGTTTGTTAGTCAACTCAAAAAACATCTTGAAACTCCCACTTTCACTGGCACTGCCAAACATTCTAGCTTTGTCTTAGAAGCTCTGACAACAGGAAAAATGGAAATAGAGAGGTTTCCAAAAACACTCCTAATACTGGCTGCCAGCAACCTTAATATATTTTTTTAAAAATCCCTTTGTTAAGAAAGGATATGAATTAACCAGATTGTTTGGCTACTGCTAGATCCCAAAATAAAGTAGTTTCAATTTAAAAATCATAAAATGCAGTCATACATTTTGATGTGAGACAAAATTAAATATATAGGATCAGCTCCATTTATTCCAGAGCCAGCAGAAAAGCAAACAAAATGCTAGTCAGAACATCTGATAGCAGTGCTGTGGTTTTCAAAGTTTGCTTAGAGATGACCACGGTAAAAAAACCAAACACATAATGACAAATTTTCTAGCTATGAAGACAGGGAAAGTAAAGAAACCACATGGGCAGCAAAAATAAATCCACAGAAAATACAAATTCTTCCATTAAAAGTGATCTGATGCTTTCCTGACCAGCTTTTCACAAGAGAACCAGAAAAAGTAAAGAGCAATATTTTCCAGTAAAAGCTGATTTTAGCATTAACCCAGTGAATGAAGCAGTGACCCCCTGAAGTCCATCTCCTCATGTTTTGTGATAGTTTTTTTTCAGTCACACATATTTTCTTCCCCATCTGCCAAAATGAAATGAAGGGCTTTGGAGATGCACTAAGGAATCTCAGGAAGAACATTCCCAATGTTCCCAACAACATACCACAGCATGCCAAGAACCAGACACCCCAAGGCTGCAGCTGCTGTGGCTTTACCCCTGGGACATTTAAAAGTGACAAATTCAGCTGTTTCTGCTTTTACATTTTTAATTAAAATGTCCTGATTTCATGGAACACTAAACTTGTTAAAGCACCTCTACTTTTGCAAGCAAAAATCCATGCATCTCAACCCACTGGAAACATCTGAAAATACCCACCTAAAATACCTGCAGCTTTGCCATCATCAGACCTTTGAAATAACTTCGCCTGTTCCAGCAAATCATCTGGAGATTTTCCACAACTCATTAAAGATTTGCATGCATGCAAGAGAAATTCTACTGGATTATTTTACTGCATGTTCCTGAAGCAATCCAGGCATATTCATATATCTTCCTAACTCTACACATTAATGGGAAGATTCTGCTTCTTTTCTGAATCATTTATGTCCCCTCCTTTGGCAGAGTAAAACGTGTTATCAGTTCAGTTGGTTCTGCATCATGGCAAGATGAAAACTGATATGACTGCCAGCAGATTTTATAAGTAGGAGAGACTCGGCTCAGCAGAGGACAAGTTCTAAGAAAAGATTCATGCTTATGCTTATTTTCCACTAAGTACTGACAATTTTGGACTTCTCTGCTATGCCTTACAAGCTTTTCTTCTCCTCAAGCTGCAGTTCTGCTATACATAATTAATTTAGATGCTGACTGGTTGAAGACATTGTTGAAGGTAAAATTAAATAATAGTGCTGAATCACTTCCCTCCCAACAAGCAGAGGAAGAAAACAGGACAATATTCTTTGGTTTACTCAGAAACACTGAAATTGGTACCTCTGGCACATGATAAGAGAATGGTTACTAGTTGCACATTACCACCATCACCAATTATCACACACTGTGCTGGCAAGTGCTGCCCTTTTGCTAAACTCACAGCGCCAAACTGAAATTATATAAACATGGAATATGTGAGGAAAATTATTAAAATTACTTCACCTCCTGCTTCACTCCCTGTTTCTCTTTTATTTCCCTCCTCCACTCTTTTGCGTGTGGAAACTTCAGACTACAAAGGGCATTATTAGGGGAACATAAACCAAATTCTGATTTCACACCATTTTAATGCCACTGACAGTCTTGGTTTACACAGGAACACAAATATTGGTCACTGGCAGAGCCCGACTCAGCCAGGACACCAATGATTTTTACTGGTCACTGGCAGAGCCCTATTGACTCAGCCAGGACACCAATGATTTTTATCAGCTCAGGACTTAGCCCAGGATTGCTGCACTCTCTGCCTTAGCCCATCCAGTCAGTCTCACAATAAACTGGGCTGCCTTTAGAATACTGCATACTTCTAAATAATTATGTAAGCATGCTGCTTTAGTGGCAATAGCTGCCATGATAAAAGCAGCAAGGGGAATATCCCAGCAGCTCCTCCCAGGAGATTCACAAATGTATTACCCCCATTTTCTTGCAGCCACTTCCCTTCCGGGGCTTGTTTCACACAGCTCTGCCTTGTCCTTAATATTTTCTGTAGAAATTACCATTCCAAGGAAGGTCCAACTCACAAAACCCACAACACTGGAGGAGCACAATACAAGTGACTGAGGCCCGAGTTAGAACACAGAGTCCTGCTACTGTACTGAAACCTGAGCAACACCTTAGAGCATCTATCAGCTGAGCTCACTGCCTGGAATCTGACACAAACTGAACTGAGAGATCCTATGGATCAGAAAATCCTGAAAATCCTCACAGAAAACCCTGCTACCAGTGGCACAGCTGCTCCTCACTGCTCCTGGATAAATTTTGCCAACGATTCTGCAATCAGCCATTAGGTGCTGCTGCAGGTTTATTAATAGGCTGGGCTGCCAACACAAGGGGAGTAAAAGTGGTCAACAGCACCCAAGAAAACTGACCCTGCCCAGCTCTGATCCTGTGGCTTCAAACACACCTTAAGGTGAGCTCCCAAAGAGAGCCCTCACCACATTTATCCCACAGTCAGGCACAGATGCAGCACCACTTTCTGCCTATATAAATTACACCTGCTGAGATAATTAAGCAGGTCATGCTCAGTAAGTTGGGTACAGCTTGATCTCCACATGGGTACTTGCTCAGATGAGCTGAGGGACAGTGAGAGGCATAGTGGTGCTTTCAAAGTATTGTTTTTATAGCTTCTGCTACAGGGGAAATCTCAGGGCAGGAATTAAAAGACTGCCTTAGGACAAGGGTGTTTCAGCTCTGCTCTTCCTGGCACTCTCTGCTCTGGTTCTGCTGCAGCCAGGAACAATAATCTCACTTCAGCAAACCTGGCTAGTTTGAAATGAAATACAATTCCAATTTCCTTTTGTCCTCTGGCCACAGCACACCTGCAAGCCTGCCGCCTTTCACCATTAGTACCAAAACCTCAATGGAACAAGTAATTTTCTTATACAAATGAACCAGTTTCAAACTGCTGATTACAGACATATAAAAGCAGCTTATCTCAGCCCCATTCTCCAAACAGTGGCTATGATTTGATTCTTTCCAACACCCACACTTCTAATTACCCCTGCTGACCACAACAGCTTTTTATTTGGTATTGTTCGTCATCCAAGTATCGTTTGTTGTTGACTTAAGCAATGCCTACATTTCTCAATATGTAACTTTTTAAAATTGGCTTTGGTTTTCTTTTTGCATTTCCAGTTTGCACCAGACTAGTTGCCTGGCTCCAGGGAATGCCATCCTATATAAACCAGTAAAACTACCTTTATCAAACATGTATGTTCTGCTAGGCTTCTACTGAGACTTCAGTCTAAGTGACCTCAAACCCTGGAGTCTAAATCCTGCAAGCTGAATTTTTGGAAATTCTCAGAATTTCAAATCCAACAGGAAGGGAGGGATATGTATCTGCTCATCTGCCACATTAAAACTGCATCCTAAGCAGCAGGAAGAGAAAGTGCTGGTAGCTAATACTGCCCTCCTTCAGAGCTCTCAGCACTTTGCAAGGAAGGGATGGTTCTCAGCTTCCTTAATCATGGAAATCTTCCAGATGCATTGCTCCCCACAGCCCAAAGCTCACCCTTCTGGGAACACATTCCGCGCATACATGGGGTATGTGGTGGACCTCAGCCTTACAGATTTCCAGGCATCCTTGATCAGATCTGGGCAGGAACTCTTCAGAAAAGTCATTCTTGGATATTTTTATCAAAGCTGCTGATTTGTGAAACCAGACAACTTTCTGTAGCAGTGCACATACCAGTTTTCACTGGAAGGGTTTCGTGGGCCCAAATATTTCTAGACAGAAAGAACACTCTCACCAAAAAGGTTATTCATCCAGCAATTGAGAAAGACCAGCAACTGTGTTTCAAGTCTTGACTGTCTGCATTGCTCCTGACACATGCTACTTACTCTCCTGTAAGAGCCTGGTTTCTCTCATTCAATCAAATTTTAGATTTTACTTGGGTTTTTTCCTGGTAAAAAGGAGTTTTAGAGTTTTTATCCCAATCTCAGCTGCAGCAGACCTAGCTGTCAGCTACCAATGGTTTGGCTCAGAGAGGCCTCCTCCAAAACACCATAACAAACAATCATACTGTAGGAGCAGTAATGCCATGTGCACAACTCTTCCCAGTTCAGGAGGTTCCCTCAGATGCTGCCTGCAGGCTGTGATCCTACACTTTCCAGAGGGTTATGTCAGAGCTCAAACTCCCCCTTCTCACCAAAGGTGAGAACTGGGCAGCCCTGTTCAGTGCACAACGCTTTTCACCTCTGCTTTGCACTGAGCCTCCCGGTTTCTCTGGTGGAGATCAGCTGCCTGGTTACATCAAACTCTGAATGCTGATTTACATAATCATAAGTGAGAAGGAAATTCAGTGTGCTGCTTCAGAAAGTGAACTGCCCCTCCTGCATGCTGTGCCTGTGAGCAGTACTTACATAACAAATAGCAGCTAGCTCCTGACGCAGGGTGCTCGCCTCCAGGCTGGATGTTGTTTTCATTGGATTTACTCCATTGTCATAAACTGTAAACTTAGTTCCCATAAGATTTGATCTACCAAAAAAAAATGGAAAATCCAATCACCATTTGTCAGCAATGCTGCCTGAGACATCTATCCTTTGCTGCACTGTGGCCCCAGAGGAAAGGTAAATATTGGGCACAAAGAGTTGTTATTTCTAATCCCAGCTACATGGCAATTCCTGGATTAATGGCCAAAATGACAAAATTGTAAAGGTACAGTACAGAAGCATATACTAAAGGTCCCTTATTATCATGCTTGAGATTTCTGATAACATCTTGCAAACTAGGAAATACAAGAAAGCTGTAAGGAAACACTCGGGTGGGGTTATTTTGTGGGTCTGCTTGGCTTTTAAAATACTCTTACTTGCTAAAAAACCATCTGCTTTCTTACCTGACTACTAAACTCTGTTAGAATATAGGGAGTGACTTTTATAAAGCCATTAGTGAGATCAAATCTTTCCTATTGCAATGGAAAGGAGTGCAAAATACAGTGCAGGCACAGATGATCTGAACACACACCCAGAGGCTCCACGGAGGGACCAACCGCAGACTGGCTGTACAACGTGGGGACAGACAGAAAAGGAACACGTGGTTCTGAAATAATTCCACTACCTGCAAATAACTAATTTGGATCTTGAGGAACAGGCAAAACCAAAGGGATTTTCAGACTGTGTAACAGTGCATTCCAAAGTATTTATATCAATAGAGGCTAGACACAATGTACTCATGCACTTCTGAAAATCCCATTAAGATAAGTTGTGCTGGTACACCCTTGAGAATTTGGCCTTTGAGCACTTAAGAGCTTCAGTCCTGCTGACTTTTAATAAAATGTGATCCTGTAAGTACTTGAGACATTTTTGAAAACATGCCTTGGATACTGGAGATCTTTGAGACCATGATCACATGATGTAGTCAAGCCTCTAACTAAGAAGACCTAGTGAATTACAGGCTTCTTAATATCGAATGAACTTTGCATTATATAAAGAAATTATCGTTATTTTTATATCCTAGACTTATCACTGTTTACCTCAGTTTTCCAATAAAACTCTCTCCACCCCGAGACAGGTCAGTTGGGTCTATAGAGATGAGGTAATTAGAGGTTTTACTCTTCTTTCGTTTCCTTCCAGCCAACAGAAACACCTAAGCAATGCAAAAAACCACATTCTAGAATGCTAAAGGGGTTAGCACACACCACTTCCTGCTTTGATATAAGCAAACCATAAGCAATTTTTCTGTCTTCAAGCATCACTAGCAAAGTAGCAGAAGATCTCCTGGGATTTAGCAAAACCAGGAAAAAAAAATCTGGTAAGGGAAAATGACTTCTCAACCACTCATTCCATTATTTATGGTTTAAATAATTAAATCTGATCTATTTTATTAAATGTTTCATTCTAGCTTGCTCTGGTTCTTCCAGCTGAATTGAAAGTAGATGCTTTTCAGGCCACAGAATGCAGAGAGCCCCAACTCCTGGCAATCACATAAAGGTGCCATGCATGGATTATTTAAGGCCAATAATTAGACATATGAAGAGAGGCAGTGGAAGAAAGTTTGGCTTTGGGAAGCCTGTAGGGTCAATCTAGCGAAAGCAAAAATGTATTCAAAATATAAGATTACATTTTCTTTGTAAGACTCCTTCAGTTTTTTATTAGTTTTGTTTCTTAATATTCAGATGCAACTGGTATGCCATTCAAGTTATGTTATGACCTTTTTACCATGCTCCCTTTCCAAGTGGAGGTAATAAGTAGGGTACATCCCTCGGTCCATTCCCTTCTTGTCTCTTGTGATCCTGCACTTGACAGTGACCCCCTGTGGGGCAGGTCTGACAGCAAACTCCTCCAGGTCATCCACATCTATGAGAGGCTCATTTGTGGAAGGACTGGGAGCTGAGGCCGCTTCCTAAAACAACAAGCAAAATTCAGGGCTTTTTAATTTCCATTTACAACAAGGTTATAAGCACAAAGGAACAGCATTTGATGGAAGTTGCACTTTTAAAAAGTCAAACCGAGGGTCATATTGTCTTGCTGGTGTTCTGTGTACAGACCCACCTGGTGGAGCAGAACAGGGTGGCTGCACAGACAGAATGCTGTACAGGGCTTACAGAGCAAACCCTGGCTCACACCCTCCCATCCCACCACACTCCTTCTGTCAGAAAGTCTGGGCTCAAGGATAGGGGTGACCTTTGAAGGAAGGAAGGAAAGAATGGGATAGGGAGCGAGAGTTTAAACTCCAGAGAGATCTAACAAAGATGGGAAGTCAGTGCAGTATATAAAAGAGCAGGACATCATCAACTGGTTTAGCAAGAGCTTGTGATTTAGAATATTTGAACCAGCTAAAGTCTTATTTATGTAGCAGAGAGAACAGGGTGGGAAAATGCCCAGAAAAAGTCAATGGAAACAAAAGATCCTTCTGAGCACCTGCAGGAGGCAGAAAGGTAAATATTTACTGTTTCCCTCTCTCTTCATTCAAGTTCAGGCAATATTTGCCATTCTTTTCTCCAAGTCATTATTTTCATTGCTTGCTCTTGCAAAGCCTGAGAGGTATTACAGTAAATCACCTTGGAGAGACTCTAGTGCATATTAAACACAGAACAAGAAGGCCAGGCCTGTCCTGAGTGCAGCCTGAAATCGTGCAGGTCACAGCAGCTTGCACACCCCTTCTTCAGCCCTCTCCCCTTACCTTATTGGATTTCTTGCTCGTGGCAGAACCAGGCCGGGTGTTACTGTTTAACTGTGAAGAACTGGAGCTGTCTTCATCCTCCTCATCTTCTTCCTCATCAAAATTCATGCTACTTGAAATGCCTGAGGAGAAAACAGCACACTTATATGAAACAGTGATAGATTAAAGCTGCCCATACCTGCTGTAAAACACCACTTATCAGGCTGCTGCACCCTGAGGCTCACAGGTGAGTGAGGGGGGCTGTGAGAGTGGTTCACTGTGTGAGGCAGAGCATGAACACATGGGTCAGACAGCAGCTCTCCTGAGAAGTCTAAACATTCAAGTAAAAGAGACAGGAAACATCATGGTTTCCATTCTACAGACAGGATCAAGTTACTTAGTGATACAGGAGCAAATATCTGGTCAAGAACAAAATTCAGATCATCATCCAATCAAGTACTTCAAACACAACATAAAATCATAAAGCTGAAATTGGAACTGAGAGGACAACCTGGCAGAGCCACTTGGAAACATCCACAATTAAAATACAAGCCCTTTCACAGCACACTTTTAGCTGTGTGATCTGCTGAAGAGCACATCCTAGACCAGAAAGAAACATTCACATGAAGGAAATGTTCTCTTAAGTGCATTTTATTTCATGTAAGTAATAGTATCAGCCCAGGCCAAAGGAACTGCCTTACAGCACTTGAAAATTTGACTTTAAAGGAATTCAAAACCTCAAACATTTCAAAGGGAAACACAACTTTGAACATCAAATAGGTCTTAGCAGCAAAAAGCATCAATGGTGGGACATTTGCCAGGCCTAGTTTTTCAAAGAGTATCATGCAAATGAAACCACCCCATATCCAAGTTCAAGCTCTCTAAATTCCATATATTACAGGCTATATTCTATCCTTTAAAAAAAAACCAAAAAACATCACTTGGTCCAGAACTCCCATTATGGGTAAGTCCAATGTAGAAGGATAAATGAAATGCAGATTTCCAGAGCCAAGCAGCATGGACATAATTAACTTTTTCCTTCTGTACTCACCAGGAACATGATCCAGGGCGACAAGACTGGATTGGGAGGTGGAAGAGGACCAGGATGTATTTGCATGGGGATCTGGGAAAGGAAAAAATCCAAGGGTTTGATTCTGCAAACCCTTCATTGAGTGAACAAGCGTAACCTGGCAAGAGGACTCCACAAAGGGCTAAAGGCTTCTGGGACAGGGCCGCAAAGCTGCTGCTTGGATTCACAATTTCTGCACTGCACCATCAAATTCACCTTCTACCTGTTTATACCTGCTGTGATCTCCACTTTCAGTACCTTGAATAAAGTGAAAAAGCCCTGGATCACAGAGCTGAGGCTTCAGCAAACACCATTCACGCTGAGCAGTTGTGCCACCAACGCTTCTGTGCGTGATGTGCACAGCATGGTGGGGCTTGGGCCTACTTTGGAACTTTAACAAAACAAAAACCCTCAAACCTGACTGACATAAGTGATACACACAGATTCTATACAATATTGAGTCAGTAACATTGAAAGAAGTATTCAGGTTCATATTCAGATGGCCTAAATTCTACTTCAGTCCCTGTGCCTACTGCGTCCTCATCATCAAAAGACGAATCAGGCTCGCTGAACTGTTTTTCTGGGAGCTCCAGGGTTTTGCATAAAGATTTTATTTTATTGTAGTTTAGACTTCTAAAATATTAACTTGGTCTGTAACAAGCAGACAGGAAACCAAACTGATGTACAGAAATATAAACAGCAGACATAGACTCAGGAATAGTTTTCTTCAGTTCAAATTTTGGAACAGATAAAGAAAAAGACAGCAAAAAAGGCGGTAAAATACTTTTTGCTTTTATTGCTGCTTCCAGTAACTTCAGTGCATGTCCCTTTAGAATATCCAGATGCACACTGGGGAGTGAAACCACCAGAGTAGTAAGAGTGAGGGTATAAAAGTAAACCAGGAGCATAAGCAATGCTGGCATTGCATTCAGCTGCCCTGTGAAAGCTCTCATTATCCACTTCTTCAGCTCCCCCAGTGCTGACATACACCACAGAGCATGACAGCAAAACCTTTCAATAGGACCTGGTTATGCAAGGGAGGCCTGAGTTCACAGGTCAACAGATATTTTCAAAGCCTGTAGAATTCATTCATTATTAATCACACACTCATTAATCACAAGCATTATTTCTTAATAAAGACTATCATGTTCTAGGCTCTATGCATGGGTAATGGACACAGCCCATCTCCTCAGCTGGCAGCTGCACAATAAAGCCATAACTCCTATCCACAGACAGAACTGGTTTATTTCCACACCTGTGCTCACTATTTCACCCCCAATACTTTAGTGAGGAAAATTCTGTGCCAGCCTTAGAAACATCTGCACTCACAACCTGGCGGGGGGAAATGCTTCAGGGAGCTCCTGTTCTGGAATCCAGAAATGAAATGGATCCCCGCCCTAAATCTCACAACTTCAGGTGGCAAAGAAGAACTAAGACCCAATTGCTCATTCCATGCCCTTTACAGAGGCATATTGGAAACTGATAAGTGTGAGGACTACAAGTTAGTTATTCAGTGTTAAAACTTATGGAAGTCTGACTCTGTCCTAGTGACTCATTTGCCAGGGAGGAACACTACAGATTAACACTTTGGAAATTAAAAGGATGAATATTTCCTACAGGAGGAAAATTATTCTAGGATGGCAATTTCCAACAGATGGAGAAATCAAATAAAACATTTGGCATTTTCTTGCAAGTGGCATATTCTTCTCACACTCGGTAGCCTATAACCTCTTGTCTTGTTACAGAGCTTGACTCACTGGGGAAGGAGAGACACGTGCTAAGAGAAGTTTCTCTCCACCAGGTTAGCGCCAAAGAGCAGAACAGGCACAAACTAGGGCCATGCAATTCCAATGGGATTCAGCTTTTGCCATGAGACCAGTTAGCATTTCACAGAATCACAGAATAAGCTGAATTGGAAAAGAACCCTCAGGATCACGGAGTCCAACTCCTGGCCCTGCACAGGACACCCCAAGAGTCACACCATGTGTCCCAGAAAACTGTCCAAATGCTTCTGGAACTATGTTGGGCTTGGTGCTGTGAGCACTGCCCTGGGGAGCTGTTCCAGTGCCCAAGCACCCTCTGGGTGAAAAACATTTTCCTAATATCCAACCCAAACCTCCTATGACACAACTTCAGGCCATTCCCTCAGGTCCTGTCACTGTCACCACAGAGAAGAGATCAGTACTTGCCCCTCTTCTTCCCCTCATGAGGATGTTGAAGCCCACAATGAGGTCTCTCCTCAGTGTCCTCTTCTCACGGCTGAACAGACCACGTGCCCTCAGCCACTCCCCATACAGCTTCCCCTCCAGACATTCACCATCCTCATGGCCTCCTCTGGACACTCTCTGACAGTTTAATGGTTTTTCTATGCTGTGGCACCCAAAATTGCCTCTAGAACTCGAGGTGAGGCCATCCCAGCTCAGAGCAGAGTGAGAAATCCCCTCCCTTGCCTGGCTGTGATGCTGTGCCTGATGGTCCCAGGACACAGCTGTGCCTCCTGACTGCCAGGGCACTGCTGGCTCCTGTTCAACTTCTCATGGACAAGGGCCCCCAAGTCCCTTTCTGCAGTGCCTTATCTTTGTGCTCTTCTCCTTCTGCTCCTATTCCATGCAAGAGAAGCCCTGATGGGAGACAGCAACTCTAAACACTTTTCAGGTGACATGCCAGTAAGGACATGCCACAAGCAGTGAAGTGGCAGTGGGAAGCCGCATGAAGAGCTTTATCTCTGCATAAAGTATCACATTAATGGTGTGATACTCAAAACTTTCTCAAAACAAGCATCCTCTACTGGTATTAAGCAGCAAACAATACACACATAATAAAAATAATTTACAGAGGTGCTGCTGGCATTATTTTAATATCTGTCTTCGTGTCTCACCCAGCATAGCTCTGCTATTAATAAAAACTAATAAACCTCAGTATTCCCATTTAAATAAAAGTGTCCCCCTTGCCTCAACTTGAAACACACTGGTGGTTCACTCTTAGCAGTGTCTGTTCTGAGCAGGATTATTCAGACCTGGTAAAAAAGATTGTATCATCTATTTGAGAATATACAGAAGCAATGCAAACCAAAAAATTTCCCCTCTCTACTTCTATTAAAAATAAACACAAATTTAGGGAGAATAAAAATATATGATAAGCTGGCAAAAAAACATCAAAACCAGAAGTGCCCCCCAGAGTAAAAATCTGAGTGCTGTGACCTAATTTACAAAGTCTGTGGGTACTCTTTAAGTCAATCAGTTTTAGTTTAGTAATGTGCCTGATGATTAAATATTCTGAGCCATGGTCTAAGGCAACACAATCACCACACAGATCAGAACTTGTTAGTCATGCCCAACACCCCTGCAACTCAAATGCCCAGGAAATAGCACACTTGGAGAAAATCTGCCCATTTCAGTTGGAGCTGCTCACATCTGCAGGGTAACGTCCCAGAAAAAATGAATCCTAGTGAGAACTGCTCTGCAGACAAGAGGCAGCATTTAGGTATGAATAGTCCATTCTACACGAGTCAAGTCTGCACTTACATTTTGCTCTTTATACACAAAGAGGTTATTCTTAAAGCATCAGAGCACTCTTGGCTTGAGCCATCTTTGCTTCAAAAGCTGTACACTGAAGAAGAACAACTCCAAAGCAAATGTCTTCAGAAAAGGCTTTGTGAGAGTTTGGGGATTTTTATTTTTTCCTTCCTACGGTTCGTGTCTAAGGGGAGATAACAGTGCAGGAAGGAAGAGGCAGATGCATGAATGTGTGCATACACAGTCTATCTCCCAAAGCATGCATGCCTCTGGAAAAAGAAAAAGAAATTCCAGAACATTTGAGGACTCTGCGTGGGAAATGCTGCAGAATGTGGTGTACTTTTCACCTCTGCAACCCTGAACTGACACTACAAAAACATGAACAATGTGTAACTGACTGCACCACTAAAATGAATATTCTAGTTTGAATGTTGCTATTTCATGCTGGTTTTTAACCATCAAGTAAGCGATTTCCAGAGTTGTACAGTATAAAACTGTGAACAGATGGATGTGAGCATTGGCATCTGCCTGATACCTTAATAATGGCACTGCACTGCAGATGGGGAAGTCATCCCTGAGAGCCTGCAGAGCTCTTGTTCCTTGGGACAAGAGAGAGTTTCATTGTTTTATATTTTTTTTAGGTTTGGGGTCTTGCATTGTTTTAGGAAACAGAACAGAACCTAACAGGCTCTGAGGAGAACACACCCAGAATTAACAAACTGTGCTTAGGCTAGGGCTGGCAGTGAGAATAGAAAATTGAGTCAATGTCCATCAAGCAAGCAGTGAGAACATGAAGGAAGCTTTAGCTACTTACCTTTCTTCTGCATTGCTGTTCTAAGATCTTGCTTGCTTTGCTGTTGTTGGCCAGTAGCCACTTTGTCACCATCATCTTCATCATGGCTAGACTGTCCAACAGTGAGAATCTGCACTTGACTTCCTATCTTCTGAACATCATCTTGAAAAGCAGCTGGGCCATCAATCCCTGTGAGACGGCAGCAAAAGCCTTAGTTGTCTTTGTGTCAAGAAGTTACTGCAGAGAGAATTACTCACTCACAAAACCAGCAGCTTTTCTAGGAGTCACAGATTGGATGTTCACATTCAATAACATTTCTATACTTAAACAAGACTAAGCTAGCCTCCAAGGCAAACATTTTACTTCCCACATGCTGACTGGAGAATCTCCAGGAGAGGATTAGGATTTCACTGGTGCCCTCCTCACCCTAAAGCACACCTGCCCCATGCACCAGAAACACTGAAAACTAAGTAGAAAAGAAACACATTGGAGAAAACTGACAAAGAAAACAGATAAAATTTTAATAAGGGCACACAAGTGATCCAGAAGCAGATGAACCTGAGTCCTGGGTTATGCCATATCCCCATATAAACACCATTTGCTGTCATGAAATACTTTAAAGCTTCAAAAACCTGGAAAATTCACAAGTAGATCTGGCAGTGTATCCAACAGAGGGACAGCATGTTAACAAGCCTAAATATACCTTTTGAGTTAGGAAAATTGCCATACAGTTAATACATCAGAACAAAACTATAAGGAAGATATTACATATTCCCTGGAGCCTTCATCCTCTTGAGATGCTTAAATCCCAACCAGGCACCAGGTCCTGAGCAACCTGCTGTGAGCAGGGATGGGGGACTGGACAGTGCCCAGAGGCACCTCCAGCCTCCCATGCTGTGATCCTGTGGCTCCTGACCACAGCCAGAAAGAAACTATTTACCTCCTTATGGCTGCAAATCACCTCCAAAGAGAGAAAAAGAAAATAACAGGGGGGTTGCTCTTACCACAAGCCAACTTCATTTTGTTTCTTCAGGACACCGAGGTAAAACATCAGACTGCAAATGTACTTCAGCTCTTAGTCAAGACACAGAGCTGGAATATGTTACTAAATCAGCTATATAATCAGCTATATAAAAATGCACTCCTGTATCTATAAAAATGGTAATATTTTCATGATATAGATATTTTAATTTCATAGATATAATAAATAGCATGAGCTGTATACTGCTGCTGTTGTGAAATTTTTGTTAATAAGCAAGCTACATTGTGGAGAGTCAGCAAGCACTACAAAAAGCTAATTCAGTAAAGGAATATGGTGCTTCTCACACCAAACAGAGCTGAATAAACCCTGTGAGAAGGAGCTGCAGGGATTGGGATTTTTTTTGGACTGTGATCTGTAGCAGAAGTCTCTAAGAATACCATTTCATCCTGCTTTGCCAGCAGCTGTCAACTTGCACTAAAAGACAGCTGGATTATACATTTAGCATGCTTAACTGTACTTTGCAATATCTGCTGTCACTGCCACTGCAATACGAAGCATAAGTGGGAAGAAGAGTGGTTCATATCCTCAGGAACAGCACTGGCTGTGCAACCACCCAACAGTCTGACAGAGATGCAGTCTGACACTGCAGAGGTGTTAAACCCACAGAGTTCAAGACCACAAGGAGTTATTGCTTCATCTGCATTACACAGACCATGGCAATTTCTGCACCAACCCTGCAAATTCTGATTTACTTGCAGCAAAGCTAACAACAACCACTAACAGCAAATAAATAATCTGTCCATCCAACCTTGAAGGGCTAGATAAAGTCCATGGAAATGTCTCTGTGACCTTGCCAGGATGACAATTTCAGAAGCAGCTCTGCATGATACAGAACGAACAGAATAATCCTGCGTGCTGCAGGTATAATATGGCAGTGAAAGAACTGCATTTTCCTTAAAATTATCCTAGGAGAAGCACCACTGCAAAGGTGCTCTAGAACAGACAGGTAGCTGCTCAGATCCTCTGTGGTATTTTTAACAGCTTTACAATATTAACTATTATCATTAGAGTTGCTGCCTAAAGATAGGTTCTTACCTCAATACTCTGAATTTCAAAAGTGTTAAGCATCCATGAGTTTAACAAGATGCCTCATGCATATCATACCTAGCCCCTTATTAAGCACTGGATGATACAAACCTAATTTTGAGAGCCCTTTTGAGAAGGAACAAAACACCTTAATTATTCCTCTTCAAAGCAGACATTGATCTGCAGCAAATGAAATGCCTTCAGCAGCACTGGAGATTGCACTGAGGCTGCTTTTTCCCCAATGCCTGCAGAACATCTGCACTCACATCCCATGCTGTCAGGAACATCATGTATTATTAGGAGTCAGGACAAAGGCTGCACTGGCAGGCTACAGTTTTAGAGAAGAAAAATCAATTTCAGTGTTCTGAAGAGTGCATCACTGGTAGAGTGTGTTATTAAGCATTAGGAATGGTTCCACTGGTGAGCACATTTAAGGGAATGAAATATGTAGCAAGACAGAGAGGATTAAAAAAAAAGGAAAAACCAGCCTCTGCTGCATTAGAACACTGTAGGTGCAAATGCAGCTTTAGCTAGTTAATACTTGTGTGTGTGCATAATCTTTGTAGCTACACATGCATGTGTAAAATGGGATTAAATGCAGGCATACATACACATTTTTCTATACCACGAGGTATAAATGCATCTTTGTAAGCCATAGTTCAACAGGCAGCTTTGCCACCACCTACCAAATGTCTGAAAACATCTGAAAATACCTCCAAGCATGTGTTACCATGATATTCAAAGGGCATCTCTCCCTCTCTCTGCCTCACTGACTCCTTTTCATCCACTCCCTAGAAGATTGGTTCTCTGTGTGATAAAACAAACCACTCATCTCTAGTTTCTGTGCTTAAGGTCATGGCCAAAAGAGGCAAAGAAGCTGAGTGGGTTGTGCCAAAAGAGTTTTTATTGCTGTGGTCAGCATTTTTACAGTGCTTGCCAAAAATCAGGTAGAGAAAAAGTCTGACAGAGATGACTTTGAATACCTGCTAAGAAAAAAGGGGAATTTTTTAGAGGCAAATGTGAAGGAGGGCAGAGAGGGAAGAAGATTGGAACTATCCTTTGAATACCAGCCCCTTCAGAAAAGGCCTTTTAGCACACTTTAGCATGATCATGTCTCAGATGAAAACCAGAGCTGCCAGAAATGAAAACAAAGCAATACTGGGGGAAAAAGAAAAGCATCAGTAAAAGAGCATTGCTGGCATATATAGCCCGCAAACTACTATTCATCAATGCCTGTATTCTCTTAGACCTAAATCTTCTAGACAATATTTATAAATAGGCAGCACCAATCTGTTTAAAAGCTGGTAATCTAAATTCCTGGATGGCAAAAAAGATTATGTATCAGGAAAGGAACATAGTCTAGAAAACAAGTAATTCTGTCCCTGCTTTACAAATGCAGAGCTGCAGGACAGGGAAGTTCTTGTTCTCGTTTCATAGAGAGTTTAAGGCACAAGTTTGATGGATGAAGCTGGGCACACTGCTCACAGATTAATAATATGATTAATAATATGATCTGCCCTTTGCAGATCAGACCTGGAGAACTGACCAAGGTCAGGCAGGAGGCCTCTGGAAGAGAACACACATTTCCTGAGCTCAGTTACTGCTCTGACAAAGGAGTCACATCCACGTGGATAACACCCAAGGCTCTGGGTGCAAATGCTGTTCAAGACCTCTGCAGAGCAGCTCTCCCTCCAACTGGGGGATGGCAGCACAGCCCTTCACAGGATGCCTGCTCTGAGGTCAAGGACAGGGAACCCCAGGGAGATCTGACACCACAACAAATAGTTTCCATCCTTTAGAGAACGGGGCTTAAAGCAAACCCTTCTGTCAATATTTTCTAAGCCCTTCCCATTATACTCCTGTTCTCCTAGGGGCTGTGCATCCACTGATAGGGGTTCAAGCAACTGCAAAATTACAAAGGGATTTGTTTAGAGGGAAAGGGAGCAAAAAGAATTTTTTTTTTAAAAGTATGTCTAGAGGTGATTTAGTCCAAACCTCCACTGGACTATTGCTAGCAGCAGATCAGGACAATGAAAGCAAGTACTTTGAGCACTAAGCTCTATACTTACTTTGATGCAATCTAAAACAGTAAATAGGAACTATACGTTCATAAATCTTTACCCTTAGGAGGTCAAAATTACTTCTTCACAATCAAATTCATGTGTTGCCAAAGCACAGCCTGAAAGGTTTGTCAGATCTAGAAATTACAGGAACTCACTTGTTGTTCCTCCTACCCTTTTTATTTAGTGCCCAGGGAAGCTGAGATAAATCTACTTTACATGAACTTCCCTCCCCCCATCAGAAAGTAAGTGCTACAGTGAGAAATGATGCTCCTTCCCAACAACTGCTGCTGCTTTCTGAGCCAGCCAGTGTTAATGTAGCTGCTTGTTACATAGGAAAAGGGGACAGGATGCACAAATCAAAACACTCAGACAGGCGTGAAAGAGAGAGAGAGGAAACATGGAAGAAGCCAACCAAATCAAAACATGGAATAGCCACCCTGGCAGGAAAAGCTCTGTGTGTCAGAGCTGCTCCTCGGCTTCCTGGCTCATACATAATGTACCACTTACATTTAAGGTAAAATTGCTGTGAAATTATTGTTTATTTTGATATTTTAAACATATCCAGGTTCTGATTTCACTGACAAGAAAGAATCTTCATTTAAGTTGTCCATGGAATTTCAGACTAGAATCTCCTAGAATTTTCCTAGAATATACTTACATAGTCTAAGTGCAAGAGTTTTGGGAAGAAAAACCAAACCCAAGCAACCGCCAATAACTTTTCACAGAATGATTCCTGAATTTTCATATCAGATTTCACTTTGTATTGACTCCTGGCTTCTCATGCTTTTCTGGGTTTTTTTAAAGTTCCATTTTTTCCTCCTGATTTGCCCCATTCACTGCATACAGCCAAAAAAATCCACTTTATCCTGTATATTTATTAACTTCTTTGTAAACTTTTCCAAACAAAGTAATGACACCACTATGTACCTGTAATACTTTAATGAATCTCCTTTTTTTAAAGGACTCATCAAGACCTTTGATAGCTAAACATGCTCTGGTTTTGTAATTTATGTAGGGTGCATACTTTTCATAGGTTCCTGCTGCAAACATTTTCACTAATTTGCATGATTTTTCTGTTGAACCACCCAGTGATGCTGTACACTGGGTTCACTGTTATCCTGAATCACCCCAATCTGCCACAAATCAAACCAGAATTTGATCCATCATCTCCATTTGAAACACAACCATTTTACATATGCATTTGTTACATCTAGGATTTTTTTTCCAATACTGAATATTTTGCCAAGCAATAAACTGTGAGACTGAAGCTTTCAGAAATACCAGTTTAATGAGCTAAGCTACTACAAAATGTCATCAATTTACTGCAGTTCCAGGCTCTGTCCCACAAAAATTATGGTTCTTTTTAAAAATAGGCACAGTGCACACTGCATACTGCCATTAAGAAATACCAGTAATAATCACAGATTTAGAAAAAATTGCTGAATACCATGTTACCCATCAGAGAATTACAAAGTGCACTGACATGAGTAGTTAGCTACATTCCTTTTCCTCTGCCAGTGTAACCTCATTAAACCTGATATTTCTCTCACGTTTGTCTTCAGCACATTGTTCTGATCACAGCTTCATCACTCTTCAAGCCACTTAAAAAAGCATTACACATCTAAAACCAGAGTGCACTCATTACACTACAGCTTCAACAGCTACTCATGTATAATTCAACAATTTTTGCTCTGAATTAGCTTCTTATTCATAGGATCTGGTCTAAGTGTTCTTTTTTTCTTAAAACACAAAGAGCGGGGCAATGCTTAGAAAGGGAAGGTCCACTATAGCTAAACACTAACAAAAACCTTTAAAATGCTATTTTAGCATGTTAAGTGCACTTACCCCTCAGCATTCATCCTGCTCATTTACAGGACATACAAAGGTTACACTCAGAGTGGAGACAAACCTGAAGCGATTGCAAAGCTAAAAGCAGAACGTAAAATTTCCCAAGATTTGCTCTAATTACCAATGAACTTCCCCCAACAAAATCCCTCGTGCTAAAACATGCCACAAATCCACTTCCCCTTCATCCATTTTTTATAGTTAGATCTGAAGTTATTAGCAAATCCATTCAATGGTGTTATAAAAAAACTTTCCTTAATAGTCACATCTATTTTTCAAAGTAACTGAAAATTAATACAAGTTTTACTACAGGGTTCTGTTACCACTTGCATTTTCTTCATTCCTAAATTCAAAATTAGCTATGTCTGTAGTGGATTTATCAGCAAAATCCCTCTGGAATTTTAAGGATGCATTTGGTTTTACTTTTACATCCAATAAAAAAATATTTTGCACCTTTGATAAGGATGGAAGACTGGAAATCCAGTCATAATCCTCCCAAGTTTACAACACTGTCAAAGGTAAACCAGATATTATTATTCCAACAGTGAAATTATACATGAATGAACAGCTAAATCCCAGTGTACAGAAAAAGTAGATGAGCTGGATGAAGGGCTGTGTGTATGCTCTGAATGTACTTTGACTGGCTTTTATTTGCTTCTAATCATCAACATGAACTTCAGGAGAGAAAATACTCAGCATTTTCTTTGCTATAATTGCCATATAATTGATGAATAACACCTCCACTCTCTGAAAACTGGAACTGATGGGCAAATGCTGAAGGCCAGGGAAAAGCTCCCACAGCAGAGCAGGATGAGCAGTAAGAATTGCAGCACAGGCTGAGGTTTCTTGGGCTCAAAAGATTAGTTCCCAACACATGGAGCAGTGTCAGCATGCCAAAGTTCTCAGTCTCCACAAAGTGACTTCACTTTCACGGACACAACTTGCTTTTATTAACATAGGCTAACGTTTGCCTGCTTGGGGGACACTTCAGAAGATGAGTAAAATTATAACTGGCATGTGACAAAAATACTAGGTGTTACCTGCTGTGGGGTAATAAAAGAACTGCGTAGCACAGTATCTTCAGTTCTGAACACAGTACAGACACAGACATGTCAGAAGAGGCATTATATGAGATAAAACAGAGCCTCAAGGCTATGCCATAACCATGACTTAAATATTGGCTCACATAATGCTCCCTTTCAGGTTTTCTTTTAAACCAGCAAAAGAATTTTTACTCTTCAGCAAGATGTACCTCAAAATAAAACTTGGCATTTGTATTACCACGCTGGAATGTCATTACTTTTTACATTAAACTGGCAAACGTTCACTTTCTGTTCATTTATTTTGCCAATAATTTTTACACTGAGTTAATTTTACCTCTGACACATAGCATCTTTTCTCAACTATATGAACAGCCTTTAGCTCAGGGCCAGGCTCTAAAGCCTGTGTAACCTAGAGCTTGCCTTGCAGCCAGAAGAACTACAGAGAGATCTTGTAGATTCAGATCTCAAGAATTAAGCTACAATACGCAAAGGATTTGACTCAGGTAGGCTCAAGTCCTGCAAAATCCCTACAGGTAAGCCCCAATACATTGACCTCAATAATTAACCTTATTAGTCATTGCTATCTTTAAAGAGACTTGTCAAGGATATACACTACCTTCTCACTGAAGCAACAGTGGAGAAACTGTTGGACATGCACAAGACATGAATACAGCACAGCCCAGGCAGGACAGTGTTACAGTGGCCTTATTCAAGAACTGCAATTTATTGGAAAATTATTTCATTTCATTAGTCATTCAGCCCCACATAAAAAGTAACTGTATGTAGTACAACAGCCTCTCTTTTTCTGAGTGTACACATATATATATATATAAATTTAAATACCAGTAAAGTAGTTCATTACTTCTTGCACCTAGCTCAGACTGTAAATCTAAGAGTGGCAATGTCATTTCTACCTACCCTTTTGTCATTACCAATAGTGTATCTTTTTCGTCTACCTCATCATGCACAAAGTCATTGAAGAAAATTTTTCACACCAACACCTCCCATTTGTCAGCCAGGTGGGACAAAGTAACACTGAAGTAATGACTTGAAAAATCCCTTTGAGGATGTTATGTCAGTTTTGTTGAATTGATTTTCAAAATGTCCCCTTAACCTCTAATTTGTATAGTTTAAACCTCACTCAAGAGTCTGGACAGAAGCAGCTGCAATTTAAGGCTGCTTCTCTAAACAAGATTAGTTTCAGATAATCTAAAAAAGCACACTCTTATAAGATCATTCTCTTCTTTTTACCACTGTAGGAAAACACCATCATCTTTCCTTCAGAACTTTCTTCCTCCTCTGCAATTTGAACACTCTCCTCTGCAAAAGACTCCATTTACAAATTTTTTTACTCCAAGGCTGTACGTGCCCAGACACGACCAAGTCACATACACTTTCCAACCTCAGAAAAATTTCAGGAAATTACTTTTAGACAGTTTTCAGATTTTCAAATAAATTATACAAAAAACAAGAGAGAGAATGGACAGCAAAATAAAGAATTTAACATCTGACATGCAGCTGCATGCAGCTAACCTTTGTGCTTCCCTTTTTTCTCCTTTCTGGTGCTGCTACTCTGACAGCTCGCAGCTGCTGCCTTGGTTTTTTTAGTTGGTTTCGGAGCTTGGGCGTCCACTACCACCTTTACATCTTCCTGTTCAGCCTCCTGCACTGCTTCAGAGATTCAGCGTACCCCACCAAAAAAGAAAATAAACAGAGAGAGAAGAGAGAAACAGAGAGACGAGAGAATGAATTGAGAACTTTGCAAAGGCATAAAAGAGAAAGCAAACATAGCAGAGTTTGGTATTTCAGGCAATTCATGCAGTCAGGAGAGCCAAGTAAACCAGAATTTGCAAAGCTGGAGTAAAAATCTGGAAGTGTTAGGTTAGCTGAGATATATTTCCTTACATTTTTCTTCCTCACAATAATATATCGACTCCTAACTTCCAGTCCAAAAGTGACATCAGAATATTATTGTCTTACTGAGCTATTGTAGGAAGCATTTTTCCTCACAGTAAAGCTCTGCCAGAATGATCATCAACAGTGGCAGCATGAAGGCAGAAAAATTTTATTTTGACTTTGTAGCATCCATGCTTAAAGCTACATCCTAACTCTCTAAACAGGGAATCACCTGAAGGTTACTTTCAAAGCACATCTTGCACAGTCATGTAACACAGCATGATGAGTAGATTGGCCATGCATTTTATGGTGAAACTATACCCAAGCTGAATTTAAAAACTCTTCCTACTTTGTAGCATACACAAATTAATTAATCCCTTGGAAGGACTCTCTACAAAACATGCATGGCATAAATTGTGTCACCATAATTCTCGCAGTGTTCCTTGTTTTCAAAGTAAAAAGAGGCTTTATCATTTTCCTAAAAGTACGACACATTTTGAGGGTCATATTTGAATCTCTGAAAGCAACACACACCGTCACTCTTTTCTCTGGCTAGATCAAACCTCGAAGTTAGATAAATATCACAACTGCCTTCCTGAAATGCATAAAGAAACTGTCAAACTTCACCCCCCAAACTTTAGGGGGGCACCAAGAGTTTTTGGGGTTGGCTGCTGGTCACTGGTAAGTGCTAAGCCCATTGGCTTTTCGTGGTGGCCATGGTTTCTCTCCCTGGCACATGGGCCTCCCACCCTTTCCTATTCCCAAAACTAAAGGATTCTCTTTAAAAGGATAAAAAAAGGTCCACTAAGGACCATTATGGGAAAGAACTGGTTCCCCTAAAATTACTTTTAAAATATCCAGACAAACTTCTTAAACTCCCCAAAGACTAAATGATTCTCAATGACGTGTGGACTGACACTTTTCTCTCTCTGAAGGGGAAAATTCTCCCTAAGCTTCTGGTCTGTGAAGCAACTTTCCTCTTCAGCAAATCCTTCAAGCGCAAGAATAGAAATAGAAACACCAGGGAGATTCTCAGAGGAGAAAGATGAAACAGATTTAGTCATGTCTGTGTAGACTGCAGCTCCCAAACCCACTGCTACCCTCCCCAGCACAGCAATCTGTTATGAGCAGCATTGCATTCACAACACAGCAGGCACTTGAGGCACTCAAACACACGCTCCTTTTCTCATTGTGCAGAGGAAGGGTTCCCTTCCACAGAGAATATACATTAAATTATTGCAGGAGAGACTTGAAGTCCAAAGAAACAGCCTGTCACCACCCAATTTTTCATGTCTGCCTTTGTCAAACACTAATCACAGGACTGCAATCCCTTTGCTGAGCGGAAAGGAGCAGTGGAAATGAGTAGGGCAAAATCAAAGGAGTGAGTGCACAGGGAAAATGGCACATAAAAGACAGTACTCTGGGTCCTACATCCACAGGCATGGCAGCCTCAGACTATGCAGGGAACCAGAGTCAGTTCCCCACAGTCTTTAAATAGGGGTGATTTGCCAACCCAGCATTTATGCTATATTTGTACCTCAGTCTCTCTCTAAAAACTCGTCTGTGTTCTTTTAATTGTTTTGAAGATGGTAATCCATGTTATAATTAAATTCAGTACTTTACAAATTACCTACATTAAATGGCCAGGCAGTTCTCTAAATCATTTTAAATCCGGCTGTATTCATTCACTCAAAAGAAGCACCATTTACTTGGTGCAAAGCAATTATCAATCAGCAAAGGATGAAACTTTCTGACATTATTAATTGCAAAGTTCAAGACTTATCTTCTCTATCTTGCCAGGCATTCTTTCATTTTACCAGTAAAGCCCTGATGTTTTTTGAGTTACTTTTGCCTCAAAACTTCAAGCAAGAGGTATCTGATTGTAATTTCAGTGAGGGAGCTCCAAAGGACAGAGAAGAGAATATTTCCATTGCTTTTCTCTGTGAGGCAGAGAGCAGGATTTCAGCCCAGGAGCCATTCTGAGACCTTGGCTGCTGTCTGTGGTAAATGGACACAAGTGATGGAGGCTGCAAAATAAGATTCAAATCATAAAGGTAATGATACTGTGCCTGGGTTCATGACAGGAATTGGCACAGAATGTCCTGTTTCCAAAGGGTGCATTTCTGAGCATTACCATTACATTTAAAGTACTACCTCTATAATAAATACAAATTTAATCCCAGCATGCCATCTCCACCACAAAATCATCTCATTCTTACCTTTTAGCTATTTGGCAAATAGCAGACCTCAGCTAAGGCTCACCCACTCACTCATGTTTTCTCCGGTGTTGTCTGCAGATACCAAAGAAAGTTTGCTTTCTGTATGAATTCAGTTCAGGGCATAGCCTTGCACTTAGGCAAGCTCCTGTCAACAGGCCAGCCAGGATTTGGATCCTTGCAGCCTGCAGACCCAAAGGGGCAGGTCTGTGAGCCTCCCCTGCTCAGCTGGTCCAGCAGGCTTGGATGTGGAGCAAAGTGAAAAATCCTGTTTTCTGTTTCCAGTGCCTTCTCCTGCCCTGGAGAGTTGGAAGAAGGACCATTTCTAAGGGCTGTGTACTCACTCTGCAGCTGGTCATTAGCATGTGCAGCTTTGAACTTCTCCAACCAGCATTCCTTCCAGGCTGCCTTTGTGGAGATGAAGCAAGCCAGAGAGGCAGTGTTTATCCCCAGCCATGTTGTCAGGGGATCAAATGTCTTCCCCTCTGCCCTCTGCTGCATCTTTGGATCATTATCTAACAGACTGACAAGAATTTCCCTCCTCAGCAGGATGGAAACCTTGAGGTTAACTCTAGCCTACATTCTCCACAGGCTCTAGATAGCCCATAAAACAATTTACAGTTCCCTGCAAGAAAGCCTGAATAAGGAAAATGAGATAGACTGGCACCCTAAATAATATTCATTGATACAACAATATGATTACGTCCTTTGCTGGACATCAAAAAGTTAAAAACAGTGATAGGCAGCACCAGAGGATGAATAAATTAAGAACCTTAAATGCAGCTATATGGGGATGAAATTTCAGAGACTGTCACTCAAAAATGCATTAATTTCAGTATAGCTACCCATTTAGGCAGCTTTAAAAATCCCTACTGACGTTATCTTAAACAGTAGGAGACTAGATTTGAAAATCTGTCCTGATACTTCATATGCCCACCCCAGATTATTAACATCTTCACTTAAAAAACACAGAGATTTTCCTTTTCAATAAGAATTATTTGTTTGTAACAGAATTTGCATTCAGACAAGAAAAAAATGGAGGAGCAAGTACTGTAGTGAGTCAGCATTCCAAACAGAAAAATCCACTGGACTCTCAGACCTGGTATTTCACTCTAGTTTGAACTCAATAAATTGTAAAAAAAATGTAAAAAAAAGTTTTGAGGTAAATGCCAAGCTTACAAATAAAATAACAACATGATTTTAATTTCAGTATTATTCATGCATGTTCATTAAATCAAGTACTGACTACTAACCTCAATAGAGTATTAAAAAAAGTATTTTTTGGGAGACAGAAGGGAGCACAGATTGCAATAGTAATTCAGGATCTGAGATGAAAAGAAAGAGGAACAAACAGCAAACAGTCTGTTAACATAATACAGGTGAGCATGGAAGGGCTTTGTCAAGGCAGACAAGGGCAGTGTCCCAGCTTTGCCTTGCATCTCCAATGGCCTAATTCAGAAAAGGGGAAAAAAGAAACCTCTCCATGAACCAGTTCTGTGATAGACAACACAACAGTCCAGGTTACAGGGATAAAGCTACAATGCACAGCCAGATAAAAGAATGCAGTTTGTAAGCATGTGAGTAAACTATGATGCAGACAATCCAAGTTCTTTTTCAACTCTGTAAATTACCCACATATATTTATATGAGTGGATGAAAATGTAAAACATGTCTTTCCATCTGGCCTTCATGATGAGAAGTTCACATAGGAAATAAGTTTCAAAGCAGCATGAATGAAAATGCAGATTTCCTTTTGCCATTTGTATGACCATATTTCTTGATATGAGTGCTTGTACACTCTTATGATCTTAGAGAAGGAAAAAAAAATCTATGAATCATAACTTACCAATCTCTATCACATAAAAATGCCATGTGCAAAAAAAAGGGTGCTTTTGATCAGTACATTATGCGAAGAATGAAGTAAATGAAAAATCACAAAAAGAAAAAACAATTCTAAAATTGTGCAGTCTGTCTGGAAAACACTTTAAGTAGAAAGAGGCTGAACCAGACAATGAGGTATGTGAGGCAAATATAAGGCAAACATTCATTCTATTTACCAACATCCTCTCGACATTAAAAGTGAAACCCAGAACAAGTACCATGCAAAGAAAGATGAACTACAGTTCAGTCAGGGTGTACCTTAACAACTCCATGGGAATTGGATGTCTTTTTCTTACTGTTGCCTGAGAAGCTCTTGTGTTTGACTGTAAGAATGGCTTGTTGCTTTTGTTTATGAAGTTCTAGCCTTAGTCAGTCTTGCTGCTTATTTGGGCTGTTGTTCATTCTTAGTTTATTTAATAAACTTAGATTTTACACTGGTCAAGAATTTCCACAATCATCTAAAAGACACTGGAGTCTATCAGAAATATTCTGAAAATGGACAAACCCATTTACAGTGCAATTAAATATTTCTATTAGTTTTACCTAGACCACACAAATAGTTAAATACAAGGATCTGAATAAGGACAAGGACTCTGGTGTGTTAGTTACTGGTTAATCACATGCAAACATTTGATTCTTTCCTCAAAATACTTACAATCAAAGGCATTACTCCTTCAGCTAGTAACTTACAGTCAGATTCCAGATTCCCAAAACCTTATTGCTAGTAAATTCCCTAAGGCTCCTTGCAGTTTATGCCTCCAACAGTGATGTGATGACCAGGCTGATGCTGCAAACCTGAAAATACTGAGAAGTGAAATGGGATGGGTTTTCTAGTGCTCCAAAAAAAGGAACCAATGTACTTGGGAACTTGGTGCTGCTTAAGGACATTATTAAAAGCTCATTGGTCTAAGAGTTCCTCAGAGAGAACAAGGGAAGGAATTAAACAAAAGTTTCTTCTAAACCCCCACATACCTGCTGCCTAATCCTGGGGAGGGGGAAGGCAAAGGCAGCATGTGAAGTGGAGAGTTGATAGCAATGAACTAGACTTTGGGAAAGCAGACAACTAATAAGGAAGCTAAAATGATCTATGAAAAACCTATGCCAGGAAGATGAAAGATAGTGATAAATTACATAATTACTTTGTGATACTGGAGCCTTGAGAGCGCGACTAGGCTTTAACTGCCCTGACCACCCTCCCTGGGGGGTTCCACCCACACCCTGCCCATGGGCTTTGCTCCAGCTGAGCCCAGGGCTGTGCTGGAGGTGCTGCTTCCCAGCCTGTCTCCTGGGAGCATCCTGGCACTGCAGGCAGCTCATCAGCCCAACGGAGATGTTTGCACTGCAGAATCTCTTTTCCACCCTGACTGGTGCCCTGCAGGGCCCTGGCCCTGGTTCATCCTTTGCCAGGTCTGGGGCTGCAGGGAATGCTGCTGGCAGCTCTTCCTGCCCTGTCTGCAGCCTCTGGGATGGGACTCTGCCTGCCAGGGCACTTCCTGTGCTGGGGGCACCCCCCCTCCTGGCTCCTGAGATACTGCCCAGGACAGAAAACAGCTACATATCAAGTAGTAACTGAAAGTAAATACACTACAAGTGGGATATTAAAGGAAAGAGAAGGGAGTTTCTCAGGCCATTTCCTCTAAACTTTCCTCTCAAATAGTTCAATACCAAGAACCACAAAAAGACCTGTGGAACACTTGCTACCCACTGCCCTCTGCTCCTTGCTGCTGTGTTAGTTTATTTATTTTGGAAATGCACTGGTGCAGTAAGGACTGCTGACAAATCAAACAGATGCTTTAAAGATTAAGGTGAAGAGACTGCAGCTGAAGTAAAGATTTCAGAATATCTGCTTATTGGAAGTTAAGTATTTTGCCCACATGATGTTTGGAGTGCTGCCTGATCTCTCAATGTTAACAGCCCTTAGCAAAGAACATTCCTTGCTATCTTCAAAAAAATAAACTAATACCTACTCATTCCAAGGTCAGTGGAAAACAGGGATGGAGAGACACTCTTCTGATGAGCAGGCAAATACATGATTTTTAAAATTAATACTTAATTGATGTCATCTTTTAAAGCTGACAGCTAAGGATGCTCATCAGAAAACTCTCTCTCATCATTCATGGTAAATAGCAGAATGACACGTCAAATTTAACAACCAAACCTATGAATTGTCATCAGAGGTCTGTTTAACACACCACACAGCCATTAAACCTAGATGTGCTGCCAAATGCCAGAGGAGAAAAGTAAAAAAGTCATTCTGCCTTTTTACACATGGTTAATCTAAATCGCTAAATTGGAAGTTGCAATGGAAATTACTCTGAGAGTATCTAATTGAAAACATTTTTAATTTCAAGTCTTATATAAAAACACCACAGCTGCAACAAAGTATGGCAATATTAATGAAAGCATATCTGGCACTCATTCAAATCTCTGCCTTCCTCAGTGCTGTGAAAAGAAAAATCACTCCCTAGTGGAAATTCACCATTTTCACAGAAGTAAAATCTCTGTAAAAATGGGCTTTCAGCATTTGCATTAAATGTAATTAAATAATGTAATTAAATTGTTGCAGTAATTAGTGTATCTCTGCAGGCTATTTGGCTCCAGGAATGCTCAGTATTTGCAATCCAGATTGAAAGAACTGTATTTGTAGCAGAATTCTGCAATGTCAAATCAGGCTAAAATGTTTGTTCAGGTTTTCAACAAACTTCACAAAATAAGTTGAGTAAAAATACATGAAAACAAGCAAGCAGATATAACTGTGACATATTACAGAACAGCAAGTAAAATTTAAAAAAAAACCTTAAACAAACATGTACCAATATGTCCTTATGAAGGACACTGAATTGAAAATAAACCAGAACACATGAGGAGAAGACAATGTAAGTGATCTTTCCTACAAAGAAGGATTAAAATTCTTCTGGTAAATGAATGCCTTTGTTGTCTTTTATTTAGAATTTAAATTTAATAGCAATACAAAAAGTTGCTATTGGTTCTTATGTGGCTGTTTATAATGATGAAATAGCAATTGAGCTGAGAAAGAGAGAGGCTTTATTGTAAACAGAGCCATGGAACAACATCATGGAAGTCAGTGGAAGGATACCTATTCCTTGAAATGGCAGGCAGATAAATGTGGGCCCTAACTCTACGTACCTGATCTGCAGGTGCTGATGACTGTGTTACCACTGGCTGAGACTCCAGCTCAAACTATCCCCTTATAGACCTGGGTGCCAAGGAGATTTTATCTCATGTTGGTCTTTTCAGCCTAATTCATCTCAGTTCCTGCAGGTAACTTTTGCTGCTATTAGTTAATTGGGCATTATGCCAACAACAAAAGGGTTTAAAAAAGAAATACTACATGCAAGTCATTCACAAGGTACAGTATCTGAAGACTTTTATCTGTAGGTGAAATACGGGACAAATGAGAAGAAATGTTCTGTGTGGAGACTCGTGCATGGTGGATTCTGCAGAGCCACTTCCTCACTTGAAGAGCACACATCTCCTTAAAAGAGTCATGGTACCCAGAGGAATTGCTAGCAACTCTTGGCAGGGAACAGAAATACCATTTTGTCCTACCAATATGTCATTTCTCTGCCTTGAAGTCATCTAAGAAAAAAAAATTATGGCATTTCTGGTAATACACAATCAGTTTAACTAGCAAAATACAGTGTTCTACCCTATCTACCCACAAGTAGCTCACCAGGCTGATGCTCTATTCCAGAACAAGAATGACTAACTTTCTACTCCAATCTCTGATAATTATTCTGGAATTAAATGAGTTTTTACTGCAGAGTAGAGTTGCCCATGAGGGAACCATTGCAGCACAGATAATGGCATCAGAATAAGCAATGGCAGTGTATGAAGGAGAATTTCCCAGCACAGTTAATGGCATCAGAATAAGCAGTGGCAGTGTATGAAGGAGAATTTCCCAGCACAGAAAGCCCAGCATCTGAGAATTGCTGAGATGCTATCTCTGACCTACTTTGCTCAAAGTGCCATAGAGATATCTCCACACAGGCACCCAATTATTTGTTGAAATCAACAAGTACTTTTGTGCTACACAGAACCAGTGCAAGCTAAAAGAGAGAGTAGAGCAGGATGATAGGTGGAAAGAAGTGTTCTTTCTGTAGCATTTGCTAGCACAGGAATTGATTTCACAAACATGCTCATCCAAGCAGTGTAGTTCATTCAGTAGAGCATCAAGTCCCATCAAAGAGCCATTCTCAATTTGGAATCAGCATGCCCATAACAGCCACAAATGAACGGAAAAGAGCAGAATAGTTCTTTAGAAACAGCCCAGCTGTCTCATGCATCCGACACTGCCACATACAAATGTTTTCATTGAAGGGGAAAAAACCTGCCAGCCCTGAAGCTCAATGCAACAGTTAAAAATGGTCATCAAAACCCAAAAATGTTCCCTGCAAACTGGGGAATTGAAGATATTAAGCACATTCCCAGAGAAGGCCACACCAAAAAAGGACATTTTGAGAGTTCTTGTAATATTTTCAAAAGCAACGTGACTAACAAAGGATTTTACAAGGCAATAAAACACCCTGCTCTAGGTAATTAAATTCTTCTAAGCTGGCTCTTGCAAACTGCACGGTTTATTGCAAGGAGAGCTGTCCCAAGGGATTAACAAATGTCATGTTGAATATGAGAAACATTATATTTCTTTGCTTCTCTGAAACCTTGTGAAACATTAAAAGGGTTTGAGAGACAAATTTAGAACAAACTGATTTAAGGAGGATAAATCCTAAGTATTCCAATGAATGGTGTGATATAATATGACAGGAAGGGTCACTTTTACCTTAAGAGCACAGTTAATCTCACTTATACTGAGAAAATCCACTCTGGTGCAAATTGGTGTACAATTTAGCTCAGTTAGTTCATATATGAAATTTGTTACCAATTATGTGATGATAATGTCTTTTTCTCAGGTTTGTGAAAATTAAAACCTTGATCAACTCTCAATATAAGTGGTTTAGTAAACGGCACTCTCTCTCTGCTATATTCCTCAGAATAGCTCTGCACCTTTAATAAACTCTTGAGTGTAAGAGGAAAAAGAGAAAATTTCTATTTTGTCTGATTAAAAAACAAACACACTAGATGTTTGTGCTAAATCAAATATTTTGGTTTAGACTGGAAAGCAATTCAGTTTAATCTTTAAAAATTACATACCAGACCCTGAGAAACAGGCAGTAAAGAGAAATATTACTAATTTTTTTAGTATTTAATAGAAAAAAAAAATTAAATAATAGTAAATTGAAAAAATAATTCTCCATCTGAAACCACTTATGGTATCCTATTTGCTTATAGAAACAAGATTTAAAAAGCCCATTATTACCAAAACCTCAACATTGCTTAAAAGCAATGCAATTTCCAGATTCTAACAGTAAATTCTGTAGCTGTAATCAGCTAAAAATTTCCACCAATTGCTAACCAGGAGGAAAGACTCTGAAACCTGCACTTCTCAGAGCAGAATTTGTTACTGTAAACTAAATAACCACCTTTTTCTCATGGAAAATAAGACCACCAAGTGAAAACAAAATGACAGGGAGACAAGAAGTCAAGCACATGGAGTAAAACTGACAGAAATTTGAACTGAATGCTGGGTTAAGTTTTTGTTTGTATAAGAGTAGGATACTGGTTGTTTCTGGTTTTTTTAACAGAGTTAGATTCACAAAGGCATATTAAGATTTAATGTGTAAACCCCAAAACCTAAGTACCCTGCCACCTAGCACCATTCCCAGCCAGAAATCTGCCAGCTGCATTCCCAATCAATATCAGTAGATACTGATTCAGCTCCAGTCCCACAAACTCACCAATAGTCAGGGAATAAAGCCTTTTGCTACTGAAGCTTATGAATCCCTTATGAATTACATTTAACTTAATGATCTGAAAAACAAGAAAACTGGAAAATTACTGCTCTCTGTAGATCTTGGAGGTGTTACCAACCTGGAATGATATCAACAAGAGTCAAATTTTGGACAAGGATTACCCAAGCTGCCCCTTAGGAAATCCTGAGGAAAAGTACACACATATCATTTTAGAGGGACAAAAAGCATGGACAATATGAGGACAGAACTAAATAATGCCTGGTTCCCTTAGGATTTATTTCTGATTATTAAGGTCTTTGAAAAGAGATGGCATTATAATTTTTTCCCCTGTAGGTGTGACACCTGAAGTGACTCTATCCCTACTGGATCCTATAATCTTTAATGAGAAAATGGAGACATTGTACAAGTTTGTAATGTTCTTCTCTACCTGTTTTAATGGACTTTGGAGAAACACAGAATCGTTGAAATTACTATCTTCAGTCCTAGCTGAACTTAGTTAACAGGTTTCAAATTTATCATTACCTCTGTAAGGCTTAAGCAAAATTGCATGCAGAGGAACATTCAGAGTGGAACCCATCAGCTTCACTTAGTAGGAGCCAAGGCTGAAGACACTTTAATAGCCATGGCAGAAGGGACAAGCTGTCTCTTTCCCAGTTCAGCACTGAAATGGCAGATAGGTACCTTGCTCCCTCCCATTAGAATTGCAAATTCTGATGGTTTTATCCCGAGTGAAGGATATATCAATGATTTACTAAAACATGCAAAACAAGAGCTTTTGTTCTCCTGAGCATAAAATGAGCACCACACCAGGACTCTGAGCAAATACAGCTGCAGGAGCTGGCATTCTGTACCATGATATATGGTGCTGCTGTTGCTGTTGAGATAGGACTCAACCAGCGGGGCCTGCTCCTCCGAATGTTTCGTCCTGCGCGTCCTTGCCCGGCTGTCCACGTTGGACTGAACCATCAGTGGCTCCTGGCGCTTCTTCTTCTGCTTCTGTTCCAGCAGTGCTCTCTGGAGAAAAGACAGAGAAAAACATCTGTTACTGCCCTCCAAACAGGAGCAACCTACCCTGGGAAACAATGGTCAGCTTTACCCCTTCCCAGCTCTACAGCGGTGGCAGTTGGCAGGTGGGAGATTGGGATGTTGGCTTACAGGAAACCTTTCCAAAAAACCACCACAACCAGCCCACTGCTGAAACACCTTCTGCTGAAAACAGCAAATAATTAAAATACATCTTTCTGAGCAGCCCACCAGCTGTCAGAGCTTGCTTGGAAATAACCCTTGGGAAAACAACAGTGTGAGAATACTGGCTGTGAAGCAATGGGAGGGTAAGCAAGGGCACGAGGCAGAGATGCCAATTTCAGTTTCTGTAAATTAAAAGCAGGTAATTGCAAACTAAAATCGAGTGATAATACTGGACACAAGCCTAATTTAACAGTTATAATAGATGAACTTTAATTAAACACTTAAATTTCTCAGCTAGAAAACCAAAACCTTTGGCATCCACTGGCACCATAGGGACTTTATTTGAGCCCTCTTCCGCAACTTTAGAGAACTGAACTGTTAATTTTACTTATCTATTACCTTACCTTTTCCTTGCTTCTGTACAGTGATATTTTAGCTTCTAGGAAGGAGATGCAATAAAACTGAGGAATAAAAATGGAGAGTGAACTCTTTCAGCTCCCTAAGTTGTGTTAACACCTCAACATGACTCCACCATAATCAGAATTAAGTACAGGATTATGGCATAAACAGTACTTGAATTTGAAAATGAGATTATGTTAGACATGCAAGCTGATGAAATAGTGGCAATAGACAAGGATAAAATTAAACCCACAAGGTTTAACTATAAAAATGACAACATTTTTTGAGAGGGTGACCACGGAAAAAGTAAAAGCAGAAACCTCAACTCCCATTAAAGCTTGATGACACAATTCCCTCAGATTTCATGTTCTGACTCCCTTGTGCAAGTCATGTAGGAATGCAGTCAGAAAATAGGCAACACAGCACACAGTGCCACTAGGTTACAGCCATAAGAGCTAAATCCACTGAAAAAAACCATTGTGGTTAACCTCTGTTGGCTGGTGTGACTGCTCCATCAGTGGGGTAACAAATACATTGTACAACAGCTTAAAACAAGTCCAAGGCAGTGGGAATCACTCAAACCACAGTCAGAAGACAAATTTTAATGGAAATTAGACTTCTGAGTTAACTTCAGCCTCCAAAGATCTCTCTTCTGCATGCCCCAATCAGAGGATGCAATTTTCTATCAATTATCAGTGTTTTCATTACTCCAGGATTCAGATTTTAGGGAGCAAGGTCCTCCTCCAAAATCTTACCTGTCTGTCAAGCTTCTGCTGACGCAGGCTGCTCCCCTCATCATCCAGAACACTGCAAAGACAAAGAGTACATAATTGGAACAAATTTATCACTCAAAACAACACCTAACAGCACCCAGTCGAGGAAACTCTCACAGGAGTTATCCATACAAAACCCACTATGTCCATGGAAGTGTGCCTGCCCTAACTGAAAAAAACTTGGCTTCAGAGGATTTAAATGCAGTCCCCAAAAAATTGCAAAACTCTGGCTCACACAAACTTCAACAAAAATATATAATCAGGCAGCTCACAAAGAAATGCAAAATCCAGTGTCTACAGCTTGGATTCTTTTCCACTCTCTTCTAATGGAAAACATCAATGCATAGAGCACTGAAATTGAAAAATTGCATGTAAAGCCTAGAAAAAGGGAGGAGTGTAAGTGAACTGCTTAGCAACTCAGCAGTATTTAAAATTATGGTAGAAAAACTAACCACCTAATCTTTTGCACACTGAAAAGCATAACATATTCCTGAATATTCCTGGATATTTATTCCTGAGAAGCCACACACTTGAACATTTAGAGGTAGGCAAGATGAACAGCATTGCTCAGTGCCATATTTCTCTCTGCTAATTGTTGCTTGTTGGGAGCATTGAATGCTCCTGTGCATTCAATCATTTTCATTAATTAGATATTAAAGACTGGCATTGAAATCAAAAAGCTATTTTTGTAAAGTACTTTAGCAAACTACTGACTAGGCTTTATTTTTCTGGAGAACAAAGGTCTCTATTGTAAGGACACTATAGTTAAACATTGAACATAGATAATTGAATCTTTTAAACAGTAATAGGTCATCTAGAGGGAAAATAGTGTTATAGAACAAAAACAATGGCTTCTTACAAGGAAAATTAATTTTCTCCTACAATACACTTTTATAAAATGTTAGCCCCTTCTCTTATATCACTCTTAACAATCAAAAAGGGCAAAAAAAAAAAACCAAAATCCAGGACAAACAAACCTGGATTCTGACCTACATACAAACCAACAGTATTGCAATGGAAATTGCATTAAAAATGTGAATCTCATGTATTAATTCACAGTCTTTAGGAGACAGTAACACTGCAGTAGAGCTAGAACAGTTAATAAAGGCATGCAGAATGCCCCCTTTCCAATGCCAGCATTATCAAAGACCTATAATTAAGCATTTCTGGTGGAATCAGCCTTTTACAATTTTTATTAGGTTATATGCTACAAAAGGCTGATGTTCCACAGATTGAAACTGTGCTGTTCAAGTACCTCAGGTATGAAATTACCATCTCTGGCAGAAGTAATGCATTGCCCATACTCCACAAAAAAGATTAGAGAAAAAAACCCCTCACAGTCATAAAAATGTTCTGCTTTACACCAAGCATTCTTCATTTTATAAATTACAGAAGTTATAAAAGGAAGACACACATTCCTCTATGGTATACAATATCAGGTGTGTAGAAGAGTGTTTCACTATGGCTGCAGCAGTATTAGCTGCACTGTCAGAAAGCAGAACTACCCTAATGCAGAATTTTGGCCAAACAATTGAGTAAAAGATGCCTAAGTGTAAAGTTTCAGGCTCAATGGCCTGAACAAATCCTCCTCATTTCAGACAATGCCTGAAAAAAAGCCAAAACCATGCAATGATGCTAACAGAGACCCCAAGAACTGCAGAGGCAGCAATGCATACATCATTCCAGCATCCATGTCCTGGCATGACACATTGAACAGAACAAGGGGGCAGGAAAATGTCCTGTGCCTGCATGGGAAGCCACAACAAGGCAAATTCAGGTTCAGACACAGCTCCTGTATGTCTCTTAATGGCCAGCTGTAGCATGGTAAACATGGCAGTTTAAATAACATCAGACAGATTTGCATTCAGCATTCTAGGAACGCAAAGCAGCTATCAGATACACCAGAGGACTGCCAAAAAAATATAAAACTCCATCCAAAAACTATGGATGTTGCAATGCTAAAGCACCTCTCCACATTGCCCTTCTTACTGCAAGACTTTTTTTTTAAGCTTCTGAATATATGCAATCAAAGCTGAGACTGAGAGCAGCATACCTTGAAAACCAGATGACAATGTCATCTGGAGCTTCCAGCTCTGTCCTTATCCACTTCATATTTAATAAAGTTCTGAGTAGTTTTCCACAACCTTTTTTAGGCATGCATAAATGACAAGCCTTGCATTTAACATTCAACAAACAAAACTGAATTCCAGCTTTCTTCACTGACACCAAGATTCAATAGAATATGGTTGCTTCAACAATCCTCTCCCCCTCCAGGATGCTGTACTGGTATGAGAATGCATTGCCCCCAGCACTCTTCTGAATCCTTCACAGGATAATGTTAAAAAAGGCATTATTACCACCAACTCTATCTATTTTAACAGTTACTTGGTTCCAGTATCACTGGAAAGCTGCAGTTCTGCCCTTTCTTCATGTCTAATAACACTTCTGCAACTCCAAATACAAAAGGGGTTCAGTTTAGCCTATATATTCTGCTACAACAACAGAGCACTCCACTTTCAGACTGCACTTTGTCAGTGTTCTCTGCAGAACTGCTGGACCTTGGAGTTGCTGACCAGCAGCCAACATTTCACGTTCCCCAATTTCCAATGAACAAAGTCTCCTGAAACTGGGTGACTTCCAAGATATGCCATTAAGGGAAGTCAGGGTTTAAATACATGCATGCATAAATAAGTAAGTAAATAAATAAATAATATAAGCTCTGTTTCCATAGCAATTCCATCAGGCTCTTGCTCCCTTGAAAAACATCTGCAGAGGACTCTGAGATGAATTGTGTAAGTGCCACTGACCCTTTTTCTCACACTTCACTGAGTCCTTGCAGAAAGATTTAGCAGATCATCTCACCACAGCACCTGGCATTCTCTCAGATGCTCCAGGGTCCAAGAGCTGAAATCCAGCTCTGGATTTCTGCCTTTTATTTCTTTGGAAAACATAAAAGTGTGTAAGCAGAAGCACAGCCTTTGCCTTTCCTCAAAAGAGCAGGAATCAATTGCTCATCCCTCTGGAAAGGTTGTGCACATGGTGAGGACCCAGCCTCTCCTGCCCAGTCTTTTTATTGCACTCTGGTCCAAATAACTGGAATGGTCAGAAACTAAAGGCCCAGTACAGCAGAAAAACTGTGACAGAAAGATGGCAGGAAATAATCGCAGAGAGAGAGAGAGAAAGAGAGAGAGGCTGTTAGAACAATTCTGCCTACATGTTTGATGTGATGCTAGAAAATCCCAGGAGCAGCATGAAACTCAGTCAGATTTAATAGAGAGATGTAACTTTATAATTCATGAAAATTGAATTATTGAAGAGCATGCATACATATTAGCAATCTGCTCAGCACACTGAAGTATCCTGAAGATCCAGTAAGATTAATTTTTACATCTATAAGATCAAGGATCGTGCATCTGCCTGGCATCTTGGCTATGGCTCTGACCCACTTAAAACAAAAAGCAATTTTACACTATACATAATATTGTAAACAGCCTTTCAGCTCTGCAGTAATAGTCTAGTCCAAATTCAGCTGACAGGTCAGAGCCTGGATATATTTCCTAGCAGATACAGAAAAAAAACATCCTTCCATACAGAACCTGAACAATCTACCCATTTAGAAGTTACTAGTGCTGGGTTTAAGAAGTCAAGCCTATAGCTACCTATTGTAAAGATTCATATCAGTTGCCTGGACCAAGGACCACAGAGATTTAAGTATTATCTTTAGACAGCATTATTTTCAAATTTCAATCATGGCATTCGAGTCAAACATCTCAACTCCTGTTTTTTAAAGGAAAAACATTAAAAGTAAAATCACATTTTAGTCAATGTATTATTTTTTCATACTACTCTTTTAAGACACAAAATCCATTTTGCAGAAACAGTTTCGACATTGAATTCAATTTATAGTAAGCCAGGCTTACTAAAGTACTGCATGTCATAACAAAGATGAAAACATGTGAAAGAATTTTAGTATTCTAAGCTTTTAATAATCTCTGTTCCTTAAAAAACATTTAGTGAGAAACCCAAGACCAATCAAGTTTTAAGGATGGAACTTCATGATTACAGAAAGCTCCACACTTTACTGCTGAGATGAAGGCAGAAGATTCTGTAAGTAAGTCAATATCTTGCTAAATTTTTACTGTAATTCCACATGGGGTGATTTCAGTTAAAGTAAAATCAGACTTAATTCAAATAACTATTTTCACAGCAAGTACTTTGCCTTTGCTCTTTGAAAATGCAAACTGCTTGTGTTTCATGAAGCCATTGCAAGAAAAAACAATTAAGAAGAAATGTTTCTAATTAGAATGTCCAAGATGCATGTAGTCACTGATTTTATTTAAGGGGGGTTTTTAAAGAAAAAGTCTACCACAGTAAAGCAGCTCTATTGCTTCTGCCTGATGAACAAGGCAATGCTTTTGTTCCTTCCTGACACTGCTTCATTAAGGAACATTTTTCATAAAAATAACTTTTTTACCAGGACAAAGGTCCAAAATCTCACCTAGCACATCTCTGCAGTCCAGCACCAAAACGTACAGCTGGTCAAACAAGCAGACTCATACTACCACTAAACTTTAACACGCTGTTTGAGAAGTGTTACCCTTGTATTTCCTCTTTTTGTTACTTTATAATATATTACTAACAGCAGCACCCAAAAACTCTGTGTGAAATCAGGGACCTTTGCACAAGCAAAATGAATATACATAGGCAGAGAAAATTCCTGAAACAAACAGTTCACATTATAAAAGATGAAGACTTGGATAAGAAATTGTTTCTCCCATTTAGAACACTGAACCAGAAGCAAATGGAAAATTAGAGGGGGTATTTTCATCTTGAGTTTTTTCTGCCATATTGTGAACTTCAATTCAAAAAACAATGGATGATCAAACCAGATAGAAAGAAAAAAAATACACCATACCAGAATAATCTTCAAGATCACTCAGATCTTTTCCATGCACTCCTGCTGTGAAGAAAGCTGCTATGTTCCTGTGTCAAGACAAACAGGTTATGGGATCGTTAAGAGCACAACAGACTCAAAAGAACAAGAATGGGTGTAATGTGCTATTTGAATATTACAGTCTCCAAAAACACAGGAAATAAAATTCCTGTAAAGAGATAGCACTTGGTTGACTGGATACCATCTGTCATATTCACCCAATTACACTTCTCTTAATCTCTGTAAAGTCTCTGCAGTTCCATAAAGCCCAACTCTTCTCAATAATGTTACTGTTAAGTCCTTAAGAATGAGCTTTCCCGCAGCACTGATGAAATGCTGCTGTAAAAGCCCATTAATGGGGCTAGGGACCTGCAGGCTGAAGTCATGCTCTGGGGGGAATGGCACACATTTAGGGTCTTAAAACAAGGGAAATTCAACCAACTCCTAAGCAGTGAAGTCGGTAGAAATGCCAACACCTGCAAATCCCCACACCTGCAGGTCCCCACATAAAACAAGGTCTGCTGGCCCACAAACTGAGCACACCAGAAGCCACTTGGGAGAACATTATTGTATCAGGCCCATAGGCTAATCAAAGACTTATAAATGAGATAAAGCACTCTGAAAGGGCTCTCCTCATGCTAGGAATCATCAAGGCTTTCTGACCCTAAAGCAGCTGCTCAGTCATCTGATTTACAGTAAGACCTGCAGTCCTCTCTTTACAGTAAAATGAGTGACTGCTTTCCTGGGCCACCTATCCAGCAGGAGTCCGGATATTGAGGAGCAACCTAAGGACACTGAGTATTATTTTGCCCTTCTACTGCAAAGAACAGCAACAGCAGTGCCTGGATTTCTCCCATGCCATGTTCAGAGGGCAGAGGGGGCAACCACCTACCCTTAGAGGCCACCTCTCAGTCACCACTGAACTCAGGAAAGTACAGACACCAGGAACTCCTGCAGAAATGGAAATTGCATTTCTTTAAGCAAAGCTTCAGAGGAATAAAGTATTTCACTGTGACTCTCACATAATAAATAAAAGCATGCCAGTCCAGGAGTGCAGCATCACCTCTTCTGCCTGTGCAGAAGACCCTTTAAAAGACTGAAAATTATAAAGGAAAAGGATAAGGAAAAAAGGCAGAAATATGAAACAGATATTTGTAAGAGAAGTATCAGCACCAAGCCAGCCACACAACAGAAGATGCAGAGGATCATACACTGTGCTGATGATCCAAATGGCACTGAAAGTAATGCCTGCAGGGCAGATGGCTGATAGCAGACTGCATTTGCAGTTACACAAATAATTACAGAACCAAACGCATTATTTTCTTCTCAAATCCTGGATGGCAAACTAGTTTAAAAATCAGCAAATTAATGAGACCTTCCTGAAAGATTGTTGGTACTATTTGCTCCAGTAAGGTTTATCTAAATGTCCTTTGTACATTAAGATTTATGACACTCATTATGTCTGGCAACAGTTCTGCAGATTAACTGAGAGCAAATGTACAACAGGAACACATTCTTTTTTTTTCTTAATTCCATGTAGATAATTGTTAAGATTAACTCCAGTCAAATCCTCAGCATGGCCACACAATTGCCAGAGATCAGGTTGGGAAAGCTAAAGCCCTGATAGAATTAAATCTGGCCAGAGATGTCAAGGACAGCAACAAAAGCTTCTGTAAGTACACTGCTGAGTAAAGGAAGATGAGGGAAAACATGTGCCCTCTCCAGAAGGAAATGAGAGACCTGGTTACCTGGGACATGGAGAGGGCTGAGGTACTCAGTGACTTCTTTGACTCAGACTTCACTAGCAAGTGCTCCAGCCACACAGCCTGAATGCAGAAGGGAAATGCAGGGACCAGGAGAATGAAGAACTGCTCTCCATAGGTGAAAGCCAGGTTTGAGACCATCTCAGGTCCATGATGAGATACATCTCTGGGTCCTGAAGGAACTGTCAGAAGGAGTAGCTAAGCCACCCCCCATCGTACCTGAGAAGATGTGGCAGTCCAGGGAAGTTCCTATTGAACTCAGGCACATGGAAAATGAGGAGATGACTGGTGACAGCAAACATGGCAACAGTAAGGGCAGATCATGCCTGAAATATCTGGTGGCCTGCTGTGACAGGGCTACAGCACTGGTGGATGAGGGAAGAGACACAGACGGCATCTACCTGAACTTTTGCAAAGCATTTGACGCAGTCTGGCACAGCATCCTTGTCTCTAGACTGCAGTGGCATGGATTTAACAGACAGAGCCCTCATGGATGAGGAACTGGCTCGATGGTCACACTCAAAGAGTCATGGTCAATGGTTCGGTGTCCAAGTGGAGACCAGCCTGGAGTGGCATTCCCAGGGTCAGTACTGGTACTAATGCAGCTGTTCCTGACATGGACAGTGGGATCATGGACACCTTCAGTAAATCTGCCAACAACACCAAGCTGCATGGTGTGATGACACACTGGAGGGAAGGGATGCCATCCTGAGGGACTCTGACAGGCTGGAGAGGTGGGGCTGTGTGAACCTCATGAAGTTAAACAAGGCCAAGTGCAAGGTCCTGCAGCTGGGCCAGGGCACAAACACACACTGGGAGGAGAAGGGATTGAGCAGCCCTGAGGGAAGGACTTGGGGGTGATGGTTGATGGGAAGCTCAAGAAGACCCAGCCATGTGAGTCTCATCCCAGAAAGCCAAATGTGTCCTGGGCTGCATCAAAAGCAGTGTGGGCAGCAGGGTGAGGGAAGGGATTCTCCCACTCTATTCAGCACTCCTGAGACTCCACCTGTGTCCAGGTCTGGGACCCACAACACAAGAAATATGGACCCATGGGAGCAAGTCCAGATGATGGCCAAAAAGAGGATCAGAGAAATGAAGCACCCTCCTATAAGGAAAGGCTGAGAGAGTTGGAGTTGTTCAGCCTGAGAAGAGATGGTTCAGGGGAGACCTTGTTGTGCATTCCAGTGCCTGAAGGGAGCTACAAGAACAATGGAGAGGGACATTTCACAAGGGCATGTAGTACAGGACAAAGGGGAATGGCTTCAAACTGAGAGAGAGTCAATTTAGACTGGATATTAGGGAAAACATTTTTACTGTTTGGGTGGTGAGGCACTGGCACAGGTTTCCCACAGAAGCTGCACATGCCCCATCCCTGGCAGTGCTCAAGGCCACGCTGGATGGAGCTTTGAGCAACCTGGTCTAGTGGAAAGTGTCCTTGTCCACGGCAGGGAAGCTGGAATGAGATGATCTTTAAGGTTCCTTCTGACTCAAACCATTTTATGATTCCATAACAGCATTTTGGTCTGTTTTAATTAGAACAGTTCATCAAAATAGATCTCCAATTGTTACAGCCTTAGGGCTATATGAAACCAAAAGCAATTGTAGAAATCAAATCTTCTAAATGTTCTACTTAGACTTAAGTTTTTGAAAAACCCATCAGAGTCAGGTAAAATACATTGTTAGATGCAGATGTATTACAGGATATAAAAAAAACAAACACTGACCATTCTTGAGCAAATAACCCAAGAGACTTTCAGTGCTGAAGGGAAAAACAGGAGCTCTGCAGATACTTCAGATATGCTTTGAAGCAATGAGATCCCGCTTTGAGTAAAATCAGAACAAAACTGTAGTTACAGAAAAAAAAGAAACTACAGTTTAGGATCTGAAATGGCTAGGCTGACAGCTTTCAGTGAGGATGATAAGCAGCCAGGAAAAGATCTAGTGAGATAAAAAGCAAAACTATTCCCTACAGCACATTCCATGTTTTAAATAACTGAGCTACACGACTGACACTACTGCCCTGGAATGATCAGTTGAACTAATATTTGTACAGATTCATTCTCTGCAATTACACAGAACTGAACAAGATAGCATATGGCAGTAAAATGCAGGTAATGAAAACATCACCTACTGCAAGAGCTGGGTTACTTCTCACCCTCCCTCAACACACACAAACTCTGAACAAAACATAAGAGAAGATATCTATGTCCCAAAAGAGACAGGTGAATTTAATAAACATGAATGATGGAGCAGTAAAACACAATAGCCTTTGGGTGATCTATGCTAAAATTGTATTTAAAGTAGTTTGACGAGAAGTACCTGAACAGGAGCAAATTGTGAAGGAAAAAAAAACCCCGCTGTGACCTGGAGATACAGTACCTGCAATGCAGATGGATCCAGATGACAAATGACATGACTTTCAGGAAGTGCCTTTATCGAAAACACATCGCTGCCAGCACTGGAAAGATCCAGCCCGAGCAGCCAGGTTTCTCTCTCAGTACCCAAACCCAGCCAATCTCAGCTGTTAAAACAGTAAAATATATGCACAAACAAACCAAACCCCTTAATGTACAAAGCACCCAACCACAACAAACAGTCAATTAAACGAGCAGAAACTAGGGAAAAATATTGTCTGGATAAGGAGACTACACTTACACATACATACACTGCAGAACAAGAGTTCCCTGCCTGGACCACAATGATTCTCCCATTCCATTACTGCTGACCAGGTAGAAGGTGTCACCCAGATCAGACCTCTGCTTTTTTGATGTGGAAAACACTGTAAGCCACTGTGATGAAGAGAAAACCTGCACAAGATAATTTCTGGCTCCCTTCCCTCCCTGTCCTCTACCTGTTCTATGAAACATGGCTCTGTCCAGTTGGCAGCTACTGAGCCTATTGTACATCAAACAGTCCAACCTTCCAAGACACCTGTAAAACGAGAGTAACAAACAAGTCTTAACTCCTCTTGGAAACACCTTTGTGAAGCAAGAATGAAGCCTCACAGGTACAGTAATTAACCTAGAAACAATGCTGGCCTTTAAAATAATAGCCTAATGGTGAAGTGTTTAACAAACAAAACACTGATGCCAACAATAGGGTCACTGCTGCAGGTGCTCAGTGAGGCTTCTCCCTGAAGCAGGCATGCAAACACAGGCATGAATATGTAGATGAAACATGCTGCTGCTGAAATGGATTATACTTGAGGTAATTCACTAATGCAGCAAAGTATTAACGGATCCCGCTGCCTGTGCATGTGTTTAGGAAAAAGATGGAGTTGTATTTACCGGGTTTTTAAAGCAACAGTAAAATTAAGCTATCCATTTATTGAAAACATGAAGGTGAAAGAGATTACCTCATTTACCTTTGCTGCTCTAACAATCAAAACTGAACAAAAATACAGCAAGAATTGTAACTCTGATAGATGCTAGTGAATTGAAACAGCTAAGCTCCCTTTTCCTTTTTACAGGTGGTTTTACAGTTTCTATGGAATACAGTTTCTAAGGGAAGACATGTCATTTCATGATAAATACTAACCGTGAAACAAAATATTTTGTCACTTTTCCTCCCCACACATACTATCTTTATAATCCAACCTAGTACTCTTTTGCTGGAACTGAGGAAAGCAGATTTTTCATTTTGGTTTGAGTTCTTTCTCTGTATTACCATCTACACAAGTAGCAAATATTGACAATTCTGGACAGTATTTTCAGAAGAAAATTAGTTTGTCAGATCCTGGTGCCTAAGTACACGGATAGGGATTTCAAGACTGGCAAGATGTTGATGGCTGTCAAAAGTAGCAAACACCATTTGGCCTCTATTTTGTTCCCTACAATGAAAACTAAGTCATTGCTTCTAACAGCACTCTATGCAGATGAAGTATTCCATACAGCCTGATCTTCATTCCTGGGCCCTGAATCCCCAAAACCATGAATTCAATCCCATGAGAATGTTGACACTAACTTCACATGCATAAAAAGATGCATATGTATAAATCCCTCCAGGCTGGGATTTTTAATTATAAACTCCTGAAGACAGAAGAATATTTCCACAGTGTGCATACACAGTGCCTGCACAGAAAGAGACTCTTTCTCAGATTTTAATAAATCTTAGAAAACCATAGTAATAATAAGACTGGGATGGTGATTTTCCTCCCCTTTAGTGAGACATAAGTATTCAATCCTGGTGATGTCTATGGCATTCAAAGATAATTTCAAAACAAGTTACATATTTAATCTTCCAATTTATCAGTTCCTTGTGTGAAGATGATCCTGTGAGTAAACAACCTGAAGAGCATTGTTCTCCATTTCAAAACTAAGCTAATCCCTTTCCTTCCCTTCTGTGTGCAGCCAAGTGTAGTAAATGGAATCTATTCTCAAGACCTAAGAAGCAGCAGAAAAACTTTACAACACAGTCAGAGTTTGCTGCAGCTGTGATCCCACCTTGTTTGTGTACAGTGAAAGCCAATTTTCTAGCTCTGTTTTCCAATGTGTCCTTTAAAGGCCCCTTCCTACATTACTGAACACATTTCAGCTTTTCTTTCCTTTTGTTACATTAAATGTTTTTCTCCACATCTGTGTGTAACTCCCAGCCAAGGGAGCTTGCTTTCTCTAGTAAAAATAACTAGAGAGAGAAAATAAACAGGAGTGGAAAAACATAACATGGGATGATACTATACAGAATCACATGCCATAGGTCATAATAGGAAAAGAAACTTCTTACTTTTTGACGCATTTGGGGAAAAACCCTATATTATCCCATTCAATCCATATTTACATAATTTGGCTATACTTCATTTAACCCCAAATATGCTGGCATGCTTTTTCTGTTTCAAATTGAAGAAAATAGCCCTTTTAATAGCAAAATGAATTCACTACATTTACAAGTACTTGGAAGTGTCACATCAAGTAACAGTCTCAGTATTCTTATGCAACACACCTCTTTTTGTAGCATACCAAGACATGTACATTGCACAAAATTCAATCATCTTTGTTTTTCATAAACATTAACTATGCTCGCTGATTTGAATTTATACACCTAGCTTAGCACATCAGCTTTAAGTATTTCACATAAATTAGTCAAATTTAAAACAGGTCTGGTATATGTTGTTGCAGTATTTTTAGTTCTGTTTTCATTATGAATTATCAAAATCTCAACTATACTTCTTTTTGACTACTCTGTGACAATTTTTGTTACATCTGACAATCATCTTCATCTGGTTCTCTTTAACTGCCTCCAATGAAATTATCACTTAGTCTAATAATTACTATGGATTATTCTCTCAACACTTCATAGTACATTGTGTGGTGCTACAAAAAGATAAGTGAAAACACTTCATAGTACATTATGTGGTGCTACAAAAAGCTAAGTGAAATGCCTTGCTACAGTGATGTATAAATGGAAAAATATTTTAAAAGCATTTCATTATTAAGAAGTGTGATAACTTGAGAAAAGTGATACATTATCTGCTCTATCCAGCTTGATGTCTCAAGAGAAACCAGACGAGACGTTATTTCCTCATATTTAAGTATATATATATAGATAGATATCTGTGCATGTATATATATAAAAGAAAAACTGGAAAACTACTATTTTTTTAATACAGCCTGGAAAATGATTTGCATTAACTGGTATGACTCAACTGCTGCATTCTTTCAGTGTTGGGCAGTTAATTGATATAGCAATTCCTTTCAGGACACACAATTTTGCTCTATGAGATGTATACAACATGCAAAAATGTGTGCTGCCAGCAAGAATTGAGAATTATGAGAAAGGCTGTGGCAGAGGAGTCAAGCTAGCACCCAGACTCACAGCTTCAGAGACCGTGGAATCCGTGTCCCCAAAAATCTTGGATCTCCAGCTGAAAATCTCCTCTGCAGTATGCAGCTTATAGCTGACACAGTTACCAAATTACTGAAAAAATTAAGAGCTAATGCTCATGACCCAACTAATTCATATTTCTAACTGCAACTACCTTTTCCAAATTATTGTTCTGGGCTTTAAAAGGCTGTCACATGAACACTCTGCGTGGTACAGCTTGAGAGCAAAGTCAGTCCCCCAGGCAAGGCATTTCAGACTCTGGAAAATCATTTTCACTTCATTTAAATCAGACTGAAAATAGGGTCTGATATATGCACACCACCTAATTTTTAGGGTTCTGATCCTGAACTGACTAACATAACTTGTTAATGCTGGACGCAAATATTGCCATCTAGACCTGCTCAAATGGCTAAGTATTTGCACAATAAAAGCTTATAGCACACAGAATGTTAAACACCAGAATAAATGGCTGATAAAACAATCATTCATTTTTATCTTTGCTTTCTAAACTGCTTGTCAAATATTCACCAGTGCCATCAAACAGTAACCAAGAAGGAATAAAAAAAACAAAAAAAGACACTATGATGCTTTTTATTGTTGTTTTGAAAACTCCTAAGATTCGCACAGATATATTACATGCAAAAAGAGTAACCTTGTCTTTGAAATAAAGCACACATAAGATAATTAGATTTAAAAAGCTGTGTCAGTTCTACGTATTTGTTTTTCTTAAACTGGCAAGCAGCTGTCATTCATGACTGTAACAAAATATCCAAGAGAACTAGATCAAAAAGATTTCAGCATTTATTCAATCTACTATTTTTAAAATTGTTTTTACTTAAGCATCCATTTTTTCCTTCACCACATGCCAGTGGCTAAGCAAAAGGGGTACCACGTTCTATAAACTGATGGACAGCTCTCACACAAAGCCACAAATATCCTTTGCTGTTCATGTACTGCTACAGATTTTCAGTATAATATGACCTCTCAAAATAAATAAAGGACACAATACCAGCATCATATCCAAGGAATTAAGCTGTGTAATTCTCATTAAGGTTGTGCCACTAATCCCTGCACATTCTCTACTGAAAATTTATGCTCAAATTATATATTTCTGGATACTGGTAGAAATTACAGTACTCTAGAATCAGATCATAATTACATAGGATTGCAAATTGTACATTTGTCAGCTCCTAGAAACAAAATGGATAGCCAAATCTGCAATTCCAATGGCTGCTTTCATGCTAGATACAGATACTGCAGTTCACTTACCAATTAACACAAAATCTGTTTTCCTTTTCTTTTTCTTCTTCTTTCTCTAAGATTCAGGCATGTTATCAACCCACACAAAGACAGGGATAAGAAATAACATAGGAAAAACCTACTGACTCTCACACTGCATAGAACAGACAAATTCTCCTCTTTAAAACATAATTCAGATGTTTGAGCATAATTTGGTATCACTGGGTTTGGGTACTTTTGGGGGTGGTTTTGTGTTATTCCCCTCTTTGTTTTTTAAAGGAAGATGAACTATAGTATCACTTTGAACTTCAACTTGTGGATTCAAGGTATGGAACTTACACGAATCTCCAACATGCAATTATATAGTGACAAGTACTGCCTCCTATGTGGTTACAACTTAATAAAAAAGCTTCAAGATAGAAAGAATAACCAGAATGTAAAATTCAGCAAATGCCACTCTTCATGTATTCAGAAAAAGTACAAATTGTTTCCCAGCCCAAATGTTTTGATCATAAAATAAAAAACAAATCTGTTTAAATGCACTTCAATTTCTGATTTCTAAACCAGCACAGCTTTAGAGAGCTACCACTGATGCAGCCATGCCCTTGTAGCAGATTTGTTTAAGCGTGACAGAAACAGGTCCTGAGGTAATTCAAGATATTACAGGTCTTGGATTTTGTGCTTTCCATTTTTCAACAAAGAAAACAAGCCTAATCTAATTTGCTCCCGTGTGCCGTTTAAAAACGTAACTAAGCAGATCACAGCTGAAGTAGATCAGATTAACTGCTAAAGAAAGGTTGTGTTGACAAACTGCACTGAAAAGTTTACCAACACCTTTTGTGGATATGAAAGGCACAGCAAAAACATACAAGCCTACTTGCCAGGAGGCTGTCTTGTGTGTAACTTGCAAAGCAAAGGCTGGCAGAATAAGATGTAACACATTTTCATTGAACAAAGAGCTGTTCAGGTGCTATGACATCCATAGCAAACCATTACAGGAAAGGGCTTCCACCACCCTTTTCATATCTTTTTAATATCTGGCTGAAGTTGCCATTTTAATTATTCCACTTCACCTGATAGCATGCCTGTTAGCAACAACTACAGCAAAAGGAATCTCCACTGGGGACTGATGTGCCATGCACAGCTTTGTCTCTGGACACACCTGTAAGCCTGGTACTTCCCTCCTATGAAATATTTTCAGTTAAAAAGGGTAAAATGTGAACAGAAATATGTGATTATCAGCTTGGTTGCTGATTTCCTAGAACAGGAAGCAGATCATACCATACAATTAAATTAAATTCAAAATATTTGTGTCTTTGTCAGAGAAGGATTAAAGTTATCTATCTCTCATGAAACACCTATGTTAATGTCACATTTTGTAGAAGGCAGGGAACCTCTGGAAGTTTCAGGAAGAATTCTCATTTCTGTGGGTCCTGTAAAATAAAACTATACCAGAGTACTCAAACTTCAAATTCATATAATGAGGGGGTTCTGCCTGGTTTTGTCACAAAGAAAGATTTATGCATTCATAATGCCTATAATAATGTCTTCAGTTGATTAATTTCAACTAAAATTAAAGATAGTGTTAATATTTCTAAATGCAACAGATTTCCTAATGAAGCTGGTGGCTGGATAGAGGCAAAGGCTTTAAACAGTCTCTCTGTAAGAGAACACTTTGGGGCTCAGCTTCATAACATGACTAGAGCAATGAAAATCCACATAGAGAATGTTATGTAGGACAGCTATAGGAATTCTGCTATCTAAAATGCAGGAATCCTAGCCTTCACATGGATCCTAGGACCATTTCTTACAGATATATACAAGAAGATTCCTTCCACCATCAACATATTGTGAAGAAAATTGACTGGGCTCATTTTTTTAAGGCATAGTTCTCACTGTCCCACTTTGGATTTGACAAAGAGCAATGCAAGTGAAATACAAAAGAGAATCATATTTGGGGGAAGGAAGGGTGGAAGACAAAGCAAATATAATTCTTTCTCCAATCTTGCTGCTGAGTTTTCATCCTGGAAAAGCCACATTTCTGTATGTGCAGGGTCCCTATCAGTAACACAGGGGTAATACACGTCAGTCTTTGCAATGTCTCCCGGAGTTCCACACCAAGCAGGACACGAGGCAGTGAGACACAAGGCTGGCAGTGCACTCCAGCACACCAAGGGACCTGTCCCACTGAGCTCTTGAGCCACAGCCACGCTGTAAATCACCAGGAGCATGCCAGGCAAAGGAGACGACCGAAGGTGTAATCAGTGAGCACACGTCCTCTCAGCTAGAGGAAGCTCTGTCACACAAAGCTGGAGACCTCTTCTAACCATATCAGATGTAATTAAACCACTTCAGGCACTCTGGGAAGCTATTTCCAAATGCATTTAAGTAAGGCAGAAAGAATGATTTTAGCTATCGGACCATTAAAAAGGAGTGAAGCTGAGATTCCCCTTTGGGTCTAATCAAAACATACACGAGCAGATGTTTTCCTCTCCTCTCTGATAAATACATATGACTGTGTATCTTCTGGTTTCTTTACGAAACACTAATTGCCCACTGCACAGAAGGTCTAATTGATGCAGCATGTGATCACTGTTATTTGCACATTTTTCATAGCTCTAATCCTTCAGTGCACAACCCATGAGTTTGTGTTTATTGCAGGATACAAGGTGAGCCATTTCAGCCTGAAGGAGCAGCCACGGAATGTCACTCAGCTTCATTCTGTCAGGCTCAGAGGGCTCCATTTTCTTGCTCACTCGGGACCTACCAAAACTGGAACAGGGTGAGGAGGTTCAGCAGAATTATGGAAAGAAAGCTGGCTGGCACAAGCTAGCTAGAAATTTATAAGATAGGAACAGCTTCCTGCATGACAGCCTCCAAATGTGTTTACCATTGTGAGATGGCATTGCACACTATCAGTGCACACACTCTTATCTTCACTAGTGTCAGACTGGGGAGTGCACAGGGTGTCTGTCCAGACTGCCAGCCCACAGCAGTGACCAGAGACTGCTCACCCACCCTTCGGAAGCTCTGTGGGCTGGCAAACCAGGCTGCTGTCCAGGAAACACTTCTGCTCTCCCCTCTCCCACCTGGTGACAGAATGACCTCCTCCTGAGTTTGGAATCTACTTTAGAAAGACTGCTGCTGACAGTTCTTGGATGGCAGCAGAGACTTGGAATCCTGCTCAAATATTTATCTGCTTTATGATTATTAAAAGATTTAATTTAAAAAGAGCTGGAAGATTATACAAAATACTGCCACTGACTGACAAATTTAGCACAAGCCACACTATGTCCCGGCACTCTCCCAGCAGCACATCAACTGCTCTCCCAAAACCAACATCAGCCAGGTACAGAGGACACACACAAAAAAGGAAAGAACCACAGAAACAAGGAAAATAAGCGTCCTTAAGTATTGAGTATCATTAGGAAAGAGAGGCAGGCATTTAATGATGTAAAAAGAAAACACGTGCCTTCACTTCCCAAAGTAAATAACTCAGGGATTTATTAATAATGATTCAATCATTGTTAGTTATAGATCTAGTCTAATGGCATGAAAACAAAAAATAGAAACAGTATCATAGCCACGTCATGAAAAATTAGCAACAAGACAGATGTCATCAAGCGCAAAGTGAAAAGAAAACCATACAGAACAATAACCTTCTGTTCACTCTTCATTGCAATATGTGCTCATGTTTGGCAGTGTTCATCCGAGACCACAGCAAATGCAATATTGCAGAGCTGGCTGTAAACTAAAACCCTTTGGGCTGAATTCTCACCCCAACACACAGAGACTTACTTTGAGGATGCTTCACAATGTCAACTGGGCATATTTACAGTCCATCACACAATGCAGTGAAAATCTCTGTGCCTCTAATGTATCTTATATTTTTTTTTCAGGATAAGCTTTTTCAGAAGAAAATGAGTTGGTTTTGCCAAAGAACACATAAAAACGACACTGTGTTACATGCTGTTTGTCATTTTGAATGGGCAGCACAATAGTCCTCCTCCTCCCTTCTCATTCCACCACATTAAGTATTTTCAACAGAATCTGAGCATTCCTGAAAATCCAGCCATAGACAGGTTCACATTATTCCATCCTTTGAAAGGTCTATATCAGCCTAAAGATAAAATACAGCTATTCTGTGTGGTTTTAAGCCTCCTGTTTCATAACCTTACTATTTTAACAGAATACAAGAAGCAATAAACATGATAGTCATTCCCAGTGAGCTCCCAGTTGCCTTACTATGTCCTTCAATTTGGTTATAGCTTACACTATTTGATACCATATCAATGAAAGGACAGCTTTCAGAAACTACAACTATTGCAAGGAAAATTAATCTCCTAAGCTTTAAAATATTTTCTTCTAATTCTAGAGTTCACTGGATTCTTTTACCAGAAGTCTTTGTAAAAGAATGCTAATTTATCAAATCCAAAGTTTATAAACTTAATGACCTCCACAGTTTCAGAACAAAATTTTGGGGAGACAGGCCCAGCATACACCAACAAATGACCTGAAAATCCAGGCACTCATCTGAGGTATTAGAAATACCTTTCAAAGAATGAAACAAGGAGCAGAGACTTGAAGACGTAAACTTGCTTATCCCACTTTTCATCTTATGCAAAGATACCTTCACATTTTTTCCAAAAGAGTAATCTGGAAATCACTCTGACTCGAGGTGCACAGGATAGGAGAACTTTTTTCCTTCCAATATTACTCAGAACAACCTACATCTTGCAAATCCTAAGGCAAATAGCAGAGGGTGCCCAGGAACAATAACAGGAAGGGAAAAGGGAGGAAAGGAAGGACAGAGGAAAGGAAGGAAGGAAGATAGGAAGGACTTTTCATTTCAATTAAGATTCTCCTGTGATGGTTTTTCTTGATCTTCAAAATCTGAGAATGATATTCAAGCCCCAAGGAGGCAATTAAGAATTTTTCAAGCTGCATCAATACTGCCAGAATACTACAGTATATCATTATTTGAAATAGCCAACATTGAAAAGGCATCCTCCAGGATGCCTCAAACTTCTAGCAATGTCATGATCTTTTTGTTCTGATATCATGGCCCAGTTTCTCTGCGTATTAATAAAGTATTTCTTAATTAATATATCTGGCAGATCCAAGAATTATCCTAGTGTTCCGAAAAGCCAGAGCCTAGATTAGGTGGCTCATAGGTGGCTAGTACTCTTTTAATAGCCAAAAATTAATATTCTTATTTCAGACCAGATGGTGAATTCTACATTAAAAGTTATATGCCCATTGTGAACTGTGCTGTGGCAGATTCCCAGCTGTAAACAATTCCTAGCTGTGAACAATCTAACACATGTACTGGAAGCAATTTAAATGTGGCAGTCCCCAGCTCCTCCCAGACTGAACTGCACCATTGCTGGAAGGAGTGAATCACTTGTGCGTTTCTGATGTGGCCCATTACCAATGATCTGGAAAAGGGGATTGAGGGTTCCCTCAGTCAGTTCACAGGTGATACCAAGCTGGGTGGGACGGATGATCTGCTGGAAAGCAGAAGGCTCTGCAGAGGGATCTGGACAGGCTGGATTGATGGGCCAAGACCAGCTGCAGGAGGTTCAACAAGGCCAAGTCCCGGGTCCTGCCCTGGGGTCACAACAACCCCAGGCAGCGCTACAGGCTGGGGGAGGAGTGGCTGGAAACTGCCCAGTGGAAAAGGACCTGAGGATGCTCTTTAACAGCAGATGAGCACTAGATAAGAGTGTGCCCAGGTGGCCAAGGCAGCCAATAGCATCCTGGCCTAGATCAGCAATAGTGTGACCAGCAGGAGCAGGGCAGGGACTGTCCCCTGTGCTGGGCACTGGTGAGGCCACACCTCAAGTGCTGTGTCCAGTTCTGGGCGCCCCACTGGAAGAAAGACATTGAGGGATTGGAGAGAGTCCAGAGAAGGGCAACAGAGCTGGGGAGGGGTCTGGAGAGTCCTGTGAGGAGCAGCTGAAGGAGCTGGAGGTGCTCAGCCTGGAAGAGGCTCAGGGGGACCTTACTGCTCTCCACAATTACCTGAAAGGAGGCTGTAGCCAGGTGGGGATTGGCGCCTTCTCCCAAGTAATTAGCAATAGGATGAAAGAAAACAGCCTCAAAGCTGTGCCAGGTCAGATTTACATGGGATATGAGGAAAAATTTCTTCACTGAAACAGTTGTCAAGCATTGGAACAGGCTGTCCAGGGAAGTGGCGGTGTCACCATCCCTGGAGGTATTTAAAAGCTGTGTGGGTGTGGCCCTTGGGGACACGGGTTAGTGGTGGACTTGACAATGTAGGGTAAATTATTGGACTTGATGATCTTTGAGATCTTTTCTGACCAAATGATTCTGTGATTGCAGAGATGTAACAGTATTCCACACGCAGAGGCACATCAGCTCTGCCTTAAGGACAGACAATAACAATGTCAATGTTATTCTAGGGCAAGCACTAAAAGTTTCTCTAAAACCTTACACTTTACTTTTTAAATCTGCAGCAATAGCCAGTGGAGTGATTTAAGATTCAGCAACCTGGAAGAATCAATTATCAAGGTCTGACTCAATGGTGTGTAGAGACACCTTTAAAGTTATTTAACATTGCTCTATAGATGCAGTGTCTCAAAAGAGGCATTATTCACCCGTACAACTGAGCTTCAGTTTCAGCACAGAAAACTTGAAGCAATCCCTAGGTTTGCAAAACACTGTTTAATGGAAATTCACACTCCTGGCCTGAGTATTGGGATTTATATCTGCCAAAAATAGTGGGATGAATTCCAGGGTACAGTATGTGTCTTAGTCTTTTGGTTTCCACTCAAGCTGATCCGAGCAGTCATTGTCTGGACAAGTTATCTTCTCTTTAATTTCCACAGTACATTCAATAATTTCCTCAAATTTTCAGAAGTGAGAATTGCTACATGATGCAATGTAATTTGTTTTGCTGCTGCTACTGCAGCCAAGTGAAAATGCTGCTGTAGTAATATGGGCTAGCAACAACCTGCTCTGAAAAAAACCAGACCTGTTTTCCTTATGCTTCTTGCTGTGGCACAGGAATAACTAATGCAAATACCTAGCCTTTAACTTCATTTTGCTTTCCAACTGATACCAAATTTGAAAGACAGAACTGTTCAGATCCCTTTCCTAACTGTAGATCAAATACCAATGTACTTGTATTTCACTTGCAAATACAATTTCCATCTTAGTCATCATTTGCAGCTAATCAAGGAATTTCTTCATCTTGTAATATCTCATCTGCCGGTAGTTAGAACTGTGATTGGAATTGAAATTACCATTAAAAACTTCATGCTGTGGTTTCATTACCTGTGTCAAATGAGTTACAATAATCACAAATTATGATATTCACAGGCTTGTGTTAACATGCATCACAACAGGGATCACGAGGTTTCCACTGAAATTTGCAATTCAAGACTTAATTTTCAAAAACATCTGAGAATCCAAGCTAGAACTCAACTTCATGAAAGAATGACTGGGGCACTTGCTTTGTCAGAGAGCAAGGTACGTGTGTCACTCACAAGCACATTGGCATATTCATACATTACACACTGCTTGCCCTTATTTGCTCAGCTAAAACATGAGCTCAGAGGAGATGGCACCAATCCAACCTCCTTTAAAGTCAGTAGAAAGACTCTGGTGCCACCTCTTTGTGACAGCTCCCTGCAAGCAACCACACAACTGCATGGATGGCAGAGGGCAGCCTCAGTCTTTACAGCATCCCTGCCTTCGGGGGGAAGGATGCTGGTCTCAATGCACAAAATCAGCACCCAAACCTGCAAAGTTCTTGTCCTGGCAGAAGCAGTTACTTTCCTCTGCTCTCTAGGGCCTACTGCATTGCCCTGAAGGAGGAAGTGTTTTCAACTGGGTCACTATTTCTATTTAAGGATAAAAAAATAGACAAATATGTAATCCCTCAAGTTATTAGCAATACAAAAGTAAGAAACCTACTTCTGCTGTAATCACTGAAAGAGAAGGGAAAGATATCTTTTCATTTCTTATTAACATAAAAGAATAAAATACAAAACCATCTAAAAAGTAATTTAATTATGAAGCAAACTGAGCTTTTGAAGTGTCACAAAGCTACAAAAGCTACACAAACTACAAAAATTACATTGCCATCAAGTGGCAGATGAAACAATCTGGCATAAAATAACTATGTCAGGAAAAAAAGTTTCATCTTTTATGATGTGTACTCATCCAAAATAATTATTCCAGTCTTTCCTCCTTCTCCCACTTTGTACACTCTATACACCCTTCCCTGAGAGCACATTTCCTTCTCTAAGTCAATATCCCCTAACTTCCCATTTTCTTAAGAACAGATAGTCCAAAGAAGCTAATGATCATATGCCTGCAACAAAAATGAAAGCAAAAAAAAACCCATGCCAGCAATCACCCTGAGCTTTCCATTTACATTTTATGCCCCTCTCTTGTGCCTACCTTCTAAACTGAAAATTTTCCAGCCTGAAGGCTGCCTTGCTGTATACCTGCATATTATTAGCATTATGTAAACGACAGCAGGGCCCAAAGAGGTGTTACATTCTCAGCTGAGAATGTTCAGAACTTGCTGGTATCACCATCACGCTGACATTACATCAAGATAAAAGAGATTGCAAAACTGTGGGAAAACAGTTCTTCCATCCCCCTGTGCATGACACAGACCTGTCACCAAGAAGGACATCTCCTGGTCCCAGTGACTGGCCTTCACACACTGCAGGAACAAAATGTTCAGCAGTGAGATACAAAATAAACACCAATTTTAATATCCATGCTTAAGGCATTAATCGTTGAATACACCACTGTAAACACTGAAATTAATTCTCAATAATCTGCAAAATAAATAATTTCAGCTTTTAAAAATCACAGATGTACTAACTACTTAAGTAACACAATGAGAAGTTGGGATGGATTTCTTTAAAAGCTATAAACAATAAAATAAAAATTAAATAGCAAGTATTTACAGAGAAGGGTATCTTCTGCAGGCACCATACAGCTGGCAAGACAGAATTCTATTTTTGTGAATAATGTTGAAGTAGGAAAGAGAAGAGAACAGAAAAAGAGGCAAGAAGAGCGTGATGTAGG
>NW_005054410.1:567348-572114 GCF_000277835.1 Geospiza fortis
GGGAAAAATGGCAAAAAGAAATCTGTTCATCAGTTGAAAGAACAGAAAAGCATGAATTAGAAAATAAGTCATTAGTGTGAGAGGAAGAAAAATGAGGAGGAAGTGTGAAAAGAATCCAGCTTTCTAGAATGGCAATTTTTGGTTACTAAATAAAAAGTACCACCTTCCAGAAAAACTGCTGCTTGCATGTCTAAATAGATGCCACTCCAGGGAATGTCCAAACACCCTCAGGCATAAGAATCAAAACTGTCTAACTCAGGGAAGTGCAAGAGGAGAGACATTACATTTCATATCCACTTCCCGGCTGTGATCCAAATCTGGCACAGATGGCTTGTAAATGATTGTCACTGCCAGGAACCTGCAAATGATTGTTGCTACCAGAAACCCATTGGCCTGTGAAAAAATCAGTTTTCATCTCAATCTGGCTGCTGATACCACAAAGGTGGTGGGGGGTGGCAGAGCTCTGGGACAACTGGTGCGTCACTCACTGTCATAAGGCCCTGCAAGGGGTGGCAAAGCCCCTTCAGCCCCTTTCTTAAATTCACCTCTGGCACACTGCAGAGCACAAGACAACGAGGTTTCACACCCAGCTCTGCAGCTCATCTCCCTTGAGCCTTGTCCCATTTCCATTTAAGCCAACACCCCCAACTTCCACGGTTTGGGATACTTATTTTCCTCACCTCTCTTTTCTGTCTGGTTGATTTAGGCTACCAGCTTCGGGGTAGCAATTGTCTCTGACATCTCCCTCACCCTGATGCTGGGCAAACCACCTTTGATCTCTGCACCACAGCAGGAGCACTCCATGCAAGAGCACAGAGTTCCATTAAGGGAGAGCTCTAACTTAAATGTTTTAAAAGCACATGACCAGGCTAATTTTATACACTGAATAGCCTGAGACAAGACAGCCTGTTTCAGAGAAGAGGACAGACACATCTTTGAACTCTTCTCCTTAAAAAAGCAGCTCCTGTAAATTATCCATGCCATTCCCCACAGCAGGAGGCTGGGAGTGAGCCTGCCTGCAGTGGATGCTCTCAGTCACAGACTGCACCTTGCAGCAAGGTGAGCCCTCCACTGCACTGCTGCCTCCACAATGCCAAAACTTCAGGGTTTGTAACATCCCACTGCCTCAGCAACATGCTCAGAAACAAGTGTGGGATACCCTTGGTGTTCAAGGCCGTTCTTGTTCCAGGACTTGTTTACACATCACACTTTTCTATCTGCCCTAATTGCGATGATTCATGAATTTACAACCCAGCTGTGCTCCACAATTTTCTTCCAACTGTAATCCTCCCCTTTGCAAGTAAATAACTTGTGACTGTTTATAGCTGCAATATCTAAGCACAGCCTTAAAACTTCAGAGCAAATTCATGAAAGCTACAAAAATTGAGCGTAATAAAACCTGTCACAAACAAAAAAAAAAGTGCGTTATTACCACCATCATGTACGTATCAAGACATATTATGCCACTGCAAATGCAGGCTGTGTGATCTGCTCTCTTCAGTGCCTTCAGTGCCCTCAGTGCCAAGTGCCAGGCCCCCCACAGGGCACAGTTCATGGGGTCCCCTCTGGCCATGGCAGGTTTATCCACACAAACAAAGGCTCAGCAGCATCACACAGACCCTTCACAGAGAACCCTGGGGACTTGTATTAAATTGATTCCTGTGTGGATTGGGCTTTTCAGCTGGTGGTGTTTGAATATTTCTCATGGAACAGGTTAGCTGGTTGTGTAAATGCTGCTTTTAAAGTTACAGCATCAAGATTTATAGTTAAAGAAGCAGCTGAAAACATTAAGAACAAATAATAATAATAAAGACAGGGGCCTTACTGTAACTGAGTTTACTGATACTTTCATCCTACCTAGCAGCAGTTTTATTTGACTGCAGTTTTATAGTATGAGGAATGTCTTCACTTATTCAAGACATACCAGCATAAAATAAAAATGAGTATGTTATATTTAAGAAATGCTATAAATTAAAAATGAGTTCAAGAAAAAGATATGAAACAAAAACATACTTTTGAATAAAAAATCTGAACTCCTGTAAATTTGTAATGATTTCCAGACACTTCTGCATTGTATTTTCTACTGGAAACTGCTGAAGGATACCAAAGGAAAACACTACTGTGCTTGAGAACACAATTCTTCAAGAAGCTACATCTTACTCTTAACTTCCATTGCAAACCACTTTTGGGCTGAGGGCAGCTACATGGACTGCAAATGATTATTTTTTTAATTGCATCTAAACTATTTTGACTCTTTATAATAAAGAGCAGAGACACTGTTAAAAATGGGTACAATTTAAATAATTCCTAGCTCATTGTACCTGATGTGTACCTTTAGTAAGTGCTTAATCATGTGCTTAAATTTCTATCTATGTGTTCCATAAAAATAAATGCAATATATTTACTTTTAAAAACCAGCTTCCCAACAATTTTTCATAATGTTAGCGAACTCATCCTATGACTATCAGTATTTCAAAAGCAGAATACTTAAAAGAGGATGAAAAGAGATAAGGGCAAAACACTGAAATCACAAACTCACAAATAATATGAACCTTTTATTAACCTCAGCACGAACTAGCACTGACACTGAAAAAATTGCCTGCTATTTTTTGTTAACTCACTCAAAGTGTTCTCAGCATCTTAAAAGGGGAAGTGTAAGTTTGTGAGTTGTGGACACGCAGGTGGACTGCTTAATGAATTGTACATGACACACGTGGAACTGACTCCCTCTGGCTCATTTCCCTTGAAAGGAAAAAGATGACATTTTACTAGTGGAAATACAATCCTTCTCTGCTTGAGTTAATGCAGGTATATAGCTGCACATATGTTCCACTGCTAGAAGGATACATCTTTCCAGACTTCAGCGCGCCCAGCACTGTATGCTCTGTCCCCCACACGAGCAGCAGTGACACTCTTGGCTGTCACATGCCACCCAGACCATAAAGAAGGTGCTGAACCCTCCTCAGGGCTCTGAGAGTCAGCAACCACTGAACCCACCACAGTAAACAGGAATGTGAAGCAAGAGGGCAGATAAGCATGGGGCATTTTGCTCTCAGAGAGAAGACGATCTGTTCCAAGGGGTGCACATCAGGTCTCTCCTCCTCCTTGCATATTTCACTCCCTCGAAATGGTACTTTGACCTAATTTACTCACACAGTGCTTTCATGTGTAAACTCAGTCACATATGCATTCACAAACAACCGCAAGTATGTTTAGGGGATCCTGGAGGATGCTTTACACACACAAGTCCAGTAAGATTTGCAACAATATACCCCTAGCTCAAGAATTACCTCTGAGGACTGAAAAATAAGTCAGTTTCTCAAGAGAACACTGCTAGAAGCCTAAATAAAGACACTTCAGAGCAGAACAGTGGTTTGGTTGCCATTTGGTTTTAAGCAGTCTTCAGCAGTTTCTGACCATAAACACATCATTAACATCCAAGAATAACATTATATTAGAAAAGATATGAGTATCATTAAATCTGTGTTTCTCTGAGATTTGCTGCTTTGCCTCCCTTCGTTTGTGCTGCACTGACCAGAAATAGAGATGTTTTATTTCCTTCTTTGGAGCCACTGCTAGAAAACCCCTCAGCAAAGTTTTGGCATTGGCCTCTGCAGAGCGTTGTGTACAGTGAGAGAACAGAAAAACTCTTCCACTGCTGCTGGGATGAGCCACGAACAGCTGTTCCTCTGGTATTTCTGTCCTCATTACAAGGCTTCAAATTGCATCAGAATGCATCCACTAGTCATTTTTGAAGCCTTATTGCCAATTCCTTACATCTTTTCAAAATGCATGGGCTGAAAGTGCTATTGCTGAGAGAGTGGCAATATTCTCAGATTCATTGTAATCATGTTTCTTTCTTTCTAATTCTTCTACTGATTTGAACTATGATGTGCACATATCAAAATAACAGATTTCCACTTGTGCGGCTATCTTGGGGTTTTTTTTTCCCTCTGTATTAAGGAGTGATGCATTTGTGCTCACGTTGCATTTGTTGTGGCAGGCATATGTCTGCTACAAACACTGTCATTGAGAATGTGGCAAACTACAACTAACCTGCTTAAGCAGCTGTCTTTCTTTTAAAATGTGCTCTGTACATTTTTTTAATTTCGTTAATCTCTACCGACAACAAAAATAAAAGGTTTATCACAGAATCAACTAGGTTGGAAAAGACTGCTGAAATCATCGAGCCCAACCTATGACTGAATACTATCGTGTTAACCAGACCATGGCACTGAGTGCACATCCAGTCGTTCCTTAAACACCTCCAGGGACGGTGATTCCACCACCCCCGCCCCGGGCAGCTCATTCCAATACCCAATCATCCTTTTAGCGAAGAACTTTTTCCTCGAGTCCAACCTAAACCTGCCCTGGCGGACGGTAAGACTGTGTCCTTGTTTCCTACGTTACTGCATCTACCTTGTTTCACTTACAACCAAACAAATGAAACAAACATGCTTTCTGTCGTTTTCAGAGAGCATCGTTAAACCCCGCGTGATTTCCTTCTGTAAAAATTCAGCTTGAAAAAGACACTTTAACGCAAACTAAAAATAAAAACAAACAGAGAAACCCATAGTGTTAATGTACTCCGAATAGCAAATTCGGAAAGGGGTCTATTACTAGAACAGCCCATCCCGCTCGCAGCGAAATATTTGGCTCGGTTTCCCCTCGGTCCGGCAAGTCTGACACCAACTATTCCCGCGGATGCTCCCGCTCCAAGCCCGGGCGCTCGGGGCAGGGCACGGCTGGGGGGCTGGGGGTGCAGG
>NW_005054410.1:573345-642210 GCF_000277835.1 Geospiza fortis
TTGTCCCGAGCCTTGAAGGCAGAATCCGTGGTTTCGGCTTGCCAGCAGCGAGCTGATGCCTTGCGGTGATGAGAGCGTTTGGGATCCGGTGGTCGCAGCCGCCCCTGCTGGCCCTGGCACGACCGCGAGCGCCGGCAGCTCTCCTGGGTGATGGGAAGCTGAGGCTTCCCACAGTCCCAGCGCCGTGAGGAACCCACCTTTTGCTGCACGGGTGTAGTACAGGCCGCCCATCCTTTCAGCACAGCAAGACCAGCTCTGCTCCAGCTCTACAGCCACAGCAGAAGTAAAGCCCTTTTAAACCATGTAAATCTCTTGTCAGATTATAAGCTTATAGAAACAGTTACTGACTTCATGGAAGAAACATGACCCCACAGTCCCAGCGCCGTGAGGAACCCACCTTTTGCTGCACGGGTGTAGTACAGGCCGCCCATCCTTTCAGCACAGCAAGACCAGCTCTGCTCCAGCTCTACAGCCACAGCAGAAGTAAAGCCCTTTTAAACCATGTAAATCTCTTGTCAGATTATAAGCTTATAGAAACAGTTACTGACTTCATGGAAGAAACATGACCTGAGCAAAAAAATTAGTGAAAGATAAGGATTAATGAAAAATACTACCTCTATTTGCTTTGAATAATGCCAGTCTGGACCCTACTATCTCATAAGTTTTGTTGTACGTAACGTTTGTACTGCTTATGGGGGATATTTAAAGAAAACTTACGAGTTAACTGAAGTCACCTTTTCTCCCAAAACAGGCACTGGGAAATAAACAACCAAAGAGTTAAATGTGGCATTCATTGTACCTTGGAAAGGCTTAGATAGCAAGGGGCACCTTAGTGACAAAGATATGAAGCTCTGACCTGCTAAGCCATACCCAAATTGCAAAACTGGTCTTCTGCCTGATGTGTGAACTCATCTGGAAGAAGGTTACAGTACAGGTTATCCCATCACAAGGACTATAGAATTAAAAGGAAAGATGAATGATTAAGCCTCTGGAAAGATGCTCATCTAAGCAGAGAGTAAAAAAAAAAAGAAAAGCTTCATCTAAGAAAATAGAGATGGGGAGTTTAGAGGTACGTGAAACAGTAGAGTAGACCAGAAAAAGAACTGTCATTTTGGGTTTGTAGCATAAAAAGTAAGGAGACTATTATAACTTAGAAAATTAGAAACAGATTGAAGGGGATACTTTTTCACTCAACTTAACTCTAGGGTTGGATTCACTACCAAAGATCATGGCCAGGGCCAGGAAGCCAGCAGAATCAACAGAAGATGGCATGCTTAGCTGGCAACACAAACATTATCATGTTCCTTACTCTCATGAGCTGTCAGAGGCTATTTTAAATCCAGAAACCAGAATTTAAATCTGTTCCAGAAGTCCAAACAAGATCTGCTTTTAAGGAAGAACTCCCTCTTATCCATACAAATAAAATGCTGTGCTGCTTTCTTGAGCAGTGGCAGGCATTGGATGTGACAGACCTCCCTCCCTCCATTGCAGTCAGGCACAACCTGGAGCCGTGAAACAACAACAGCTTCACCACCACCTGGCAGTGCTATTAGCATGAGGAGGCGGCTGAGGAGAGATTCCCATCTCCTGGTGCTAAGCTGCCTGCTTTTTAAGCACTGAGGCTTCTTCGGAAGAGATGAAAGACAAAAGAAGAGCTTCCTGTGTTCAGAGACAAAAGTTCTCAAGACTCATGATTAGAATATCTACTTTCAAAAAGCCATAAGTGTAAACGTTGGTAGATGAGCAAATGCACGGACATCAAAAAGATGCCTCTGAACTTTGGAGTGATACAAAACATGAAAGTGCTTTACTGCCCATTTAACAGCCCAAGATCATGTTTGGATTCACAGATACAAAGCATACAGAGCTACCTGGTGCTCAAAATGGGAGACTGCCAGGGTGCCCTGAAAGATGGATATGCACTGAGCATAATGTCCATCCAGGGAAAGCTGACAAAAGAGAAGAAAGATAAGGAATATTTTATAGGAAGAAAGGGAAAACAATTTTCTGGCATTTTATCTACTTTTGAATGGTTTACTTATGCCCCCAGCCCTTTTCCTCATCCTTCCCCACCTGATTCTCCTTCATCCCTTTACCATCTCCGGTAACTATGTTTTATATGGTTTCACTTTGGTTCTTTCTCACCAGCAATGCTCTGCCTCCATTTCTGAAGAAGCTGAGTGAAGTGAAAGGTGAATACCAATCCTCTGCAGCTGGCAGTGTTAAGAGCAGGGTTATTGCACTTCTCTAACTCTGAGCAGGGTCATGACTCACCAGCCTTCTCTGGATGTCCCTCTGCTTTGTCTGTGTGGCACACAGAGCTGTCTCTGAATGACAGGGCAAGTGTTACAGACAAATCCTTGTCAGGAGCAGGACTGAGGTGTTCATTTTACTGTGTAACAAGCCTCGAGATTGCCCTTGACATGCAGATCCATCCACTGGCATCTCTGGTAATTCCCGGCAGCTCAGGGAAGACCTGGCCTCACGCACACAGGTCTTTACCAAGCACTAAAACAACAACAAACAGGAAAAAGCACCAGCATGTAACAACTAACCCTGACATACCATGATGATTTCTAGGTGCTCTCTGTGAATAGAGTTGTACTTCTCAAAAGCCATGTTTAATTAGTTTCAGATGCCAGCCTGATGGGCAAGGCAGTCTGTTAGAAAAATTGTGCTTTAAAGGTTCAAGGACTGATACATGAAACAGCAGCAAGGCAGATGCAAACCTGTCTCCTCCACTGCCAAATATGTCTCACTAAGCAACATCTTCCTCTATATACAGTCTGCCATCTTTCCAATTATCCCTGTTTTGTCCTCTGTGTAAAATAAGTGTCCCACTAATACATTTTTATATCAAGGTGATGAATAATACAACACAACTTTATCTAACAGTTGAAAACACCTGCATTTGCAACAGAAAGCCTTCTGGCAATCTGGGTAGAGAGCAAGACATCAAAGCAGAAACACTGTTGAAAGGAAGCCTGGAGAACCTAAAAAAGCAGTAAAATAAGAAACTGATGTAAGCTCTTTCCTAAATGCACAGATTCATTTCTTTTAAGTCTAATTTTCCCATGATGGGGAATTTTTTTTTTTTATTGTTTAGCCCATTAAAAAAAAAGTAGCAAATGTATATACTGATGTGAAAAAAGAGCATAGAGTATCTTTTATAGAGTGGTTTTTATCTAGCTATAGTCTTTTGTATTTCTTTCTAGGCCCACTGTTACATCTGCACTGCTGAGCATGGCACTGTTCAGAGCTTGTGTGCTACAGAGAGAAAGGTCTGCATGTCCTGTGCCTTAGGTTTGCTACCCCTCAGAGCTGCTACAATAGACTCAGGTTATGTATTGAATTAAATTCCTGCCTTGTTTGCCTTTTTAGCTGACCTGGACAAAGGCTGATTTTAGCAAAGGGAAAGTGCAGTAATGAACTCTGTAACCTGTCCTCAGTTTATGCTGGGGTGTAACACACATCCTAACTCACAGTTCCCAACCCTTTCAAGAGACACATAAGAGACTAAAACAATCTTTACTTTTGAGGTCTCTTAAAAGGGCATGAGCTGCCAGTTTGTTGCCTCTGGGTCAGCTCAAGCACAGTGCAGAAACACTTCTATCCAGCCTTTTTAATCTTGTAGTAGCACAAACAGAACAGATTTGGCATAAATGTGTAAAGATTCTGAGCTTTCATTTATTGGCTTGAAATTTTCTAATTTTAAGCTCCAACTGACAAGGAATAACGAAGGATGTGTTTGTGTTGGCATGCCTACAGAAGTGGTTGTGTTTAGATTTTTCCATTCCAATGTATCAAGTGATCATATTTGAAGTTAAACCACACCAGATAAAATTTATCTGTACTCCTTACAAACTGGGAGTTCCTAAAAATGTTCATGGATTTTTCTGTATAAAGCTCAGATCAGTTGTGAGAATATCTAGGATATTTTGTTTGCTTGTTTGAAAATCAAACTGGAACTAACCAGGACCAGATGCAAAAGCTGAAGAGTTTGTAAAGCTGATATTCATCAGGATCAGTATAATTCTTCCCAACCAATGAGTTCTGAAATGCATTGAATCAAATTCAGAATAAACTCTCGGGATGATAGTAAGGGTGTTAAGATTTTCACAAATAAAACAAAAAAAAAAAAAAAAGAAAAAAAGAGAAGACAATCCTCTCAAAAAATGAAAAAAAATCATAGCCCTGAGTAGTAACTTTGGCCTTAAACATTTCAGTAATACCAAAGACATGACAGAGGTCATTCTGCCTGTTGTTGTGGTCTTTGGATGAGGCTTATGCCAAGTTCACTGTCATTGTGCCTTAAACTGAAAGAAGCCCAGGTTAGATCTTGTTCCCCTAGTAAGAAAAAATAAGAAGGCATTATTTTTGATACCCTACTTTCAAATATAACAATAATAAAAATAACAATAACAAGAAAATTTTTTGGTAAAGGTGAACAATTTGGAGATGAAACTCTGGGGAGGAAGCAGATCGGTACATGAAAGACTAATTGCAGTGTTTACATGGTTGATCCTCTCCATCTCTCCATAAAAGCTCACCTTTTCTTATTGCATTTCATCTATTCTCATGCCAATAAGTTCATTCCTGCTTCTTTATTGTGAGGCTGTGAAGTATAAATATTTATCAGTAACATCCTGAAATAAAATCTATTCTGCAATAACAGAATAGAGTTCCCTTTCCACCTAGAGTAATTTTTCACTTTAGTCAAGTTTGAACTTGCCTAGCTCCAGGAGATCCTGTCTAATACCAGTTTCTTTAACAGTTAACATCAAGCTGACACCTACATCTACACATTCCTATAGAATAGGAAAGTATGAGAAAATGCTAACTTTTGAGGAGGGAAAGCTGTTAAGCTCCCTTTGCCAGCACTAGAAATCAAACCTCATATGTCACTGTCCTTGTGTGGGTGGTCTGATTTCAACAATGGTGGCCTGTTTTCAACACCTTCTAAAGAAGTTTTAATTCAGTCTGATACCACATCCTAACGCACTCAACATCTCTCTCAAAGTCTCCCACAGGGTACATCCAGTGTTCTTATTTTCCAGTGTAAGTAAAAAATACTGTTACTGAGAGGAAACAAAACTATGTCAGTGGTGTACACGAAGTCACTGAAACTTGAGTGAGAATCTGGTATCATCATAATTGAATCATCATCCTGTCATCTCTGGAATTGTTGTCCCATTGAACAATTGCCTAAATCCAGTGGGGCCTCTAGAAATGGATTCTGTTCCATATTCCCTTCAGACTCCCTGTTTGACTGCCCTCTAACACAATTCTTACATCCTGATACCTAAAGTGATTGTTCATGAAGGATGAATTTTCTATGACAGTGCTTAAATACAAAATTGGATAATTCTATGCCATTTCAGCATACTATTTCATGTAAGTTTTGCTTTAAAAGGTTTATTTTTCCTTTATTTATGATTACACCAAATTTTGCACTGTCATTTTGCTCTCATTTCTAGCACTTATACTCTTTGGACTTTTCTGAACCATTTAGATTATTTACATATCAACCAAGGCAGTTATAATACCAAATAAAAAAGACATATTTTAAAAAAATATCCCTACCCAAAGTACATGTCTCTTCTCTATGAGACAGGTTTTTATATTCCTAGGAAACCAAATGCAGGTTTACTGCCCATGAAAATTATGTCATTTGGGGTAGGTTTTTTGTCTTCTAAAAGTCAATAATCATTTTCACTTGTGATTCCTTTTCTGTTTTGTTTTGTTTTCATGGAATCAAGGATAGATAGAAATGGAAGAATCTCATTTCTGGAGATCATTTTACACTCAGCCAGCAAGAGGGAAAATATTTCATCTCCCTTTGTCCGAAGGGTAGAGGATCCTGAGGTGTCCTTCCAGGACAAAAGAAGGATCTTCCAACTCAGACTGGCAGAGACAGGCTGAAATTCTTGCAAGCTGTTAGCAAATGGCAGTATGGTTTATCTGGCTACAGGGATACATCTCAGACTGTTTCTTCTTTTTAAACACTCCTCCCCTTGCAGCATGGTGAGGAAGCATCTGTACTTAGTACTGCAAAACCCCAAGATTAACCTAAAGCTAAGCACATCCTTCATAACACGTCTGTGAAAGTATACATAGGAATTACTTCCAGTTATTATTAAAAAAAAAAAAAAAACACAAAACACCCAAACATTTAATTTATACATCTAAAACTGTCTACCCAGCTGAGAGTTTAGTTTTAAATGTTCATATTTACCTGTGGGGGAGTGAAACAAAAAAGCAAACAAAATCCTGCCTAATTTCTAGGATGTTTCCATTTCACAGATAGTTCAAACTCAGATATGACTTATCTGCCCTTAAAAGCTGTTAACTTCACCTGACAATGAGCCAGAAAATTGAAATGCTCCCAGCAGAACTTGTAAGTAGAACCAGAAGTGCTTTGCCATAGGTGTTCAGATGGAACATCATGATAATGACCTTCTCATTTTATACCCTTTAGATTTCTTCCATCAAACATGATTACTCAAAGAGGTCAGTTTCTTTAAAAAAAAAAAGCCTCAGATTTTAAGAGAATTAATGTTCTGTTACACTTTAGCACAGAGCTGCAATCAAATTTAAATGAGGTTGAATTCACTGTACAGAGAAAAAAGATTTGAATGGTTTTGTTTGGAATCAAAGCAGCTGGAAAATTGGAAACCAGCTTTAGAATAGCTGAGTGTTTTTATAGCAAGAAAACATTCTACTGTCTTCAAAGTCTTCAGATTATATTTAAGATTAAATACTATCAAGTTATTATTTTTATTTTCTGTCTTTAAAATTATCTATCTGGTAAAACTTTTCAAAAGGAGCAGAAATAAGTATTTAAATTATTGTCCTTCTGCAGCCTTTCTAGTAGAATGGGCTAAATATATTCGATCTTGCCATGGAAACACTTGATTTTCCTTCAGAATTTGTGCAACTTATTAAGTTGGCTTACTGCAATCATCTGCACTTCTGGCCAATCTGTGACACTATTCCTAATATGACTGCTTTACATCATCTTTGCAACGCCATAAAATGCCACATTCACGTTAGAGGTGACACACTGAGGCAAGAGCTGGATGATTTGGTTTGGCTGCAGCTGTACAGAAAGCCTGTGGATGGGCTGGGCGATGATCAGTTGATCTTCCCCAGAACAGCCATCCCCAGCACATACAAATCAGATTCTGGGGAGCGCGTGCCAGGCGCTTCCCGAGCCCTCCGTGGTCACCAGAACAAGGACGAGATGAGAGCTCGTTGCTTACTCAGTGTTTCCCTAAATTACAAATCTAATGGAACTGGTAATAATTTCAAATGCGCAGATACACTAAATTAACTTAAACTGCTGGCTGAGAATTTCTGTTTGCAAACGCTATTAATGTTATTGATTTCAGCACACAGTTTTTCACTTTACCTCGATAAATGACTGAAGCCGTGGCCAAATAGCTCAGCAGAAGCTGAATGTGAGACACTGTGTTCAATAATGTGGTCCACCTTAAAAAGCCCTTTTCTTTCTGTGTTTCAGCATGTTCTTATAAAATGCTTTATTTCAGTGTTTACTGAAATAAACTGTGTGGCTGTCAAAGTTTAACTGCTCTTTGCTGGTCACCCTCCATTTCCACTCGAGAATGCCAAGGCAGGATTTTTTTTTGGCTGGAGATGCATTAAAATAAGACTTCCACTTTAAAAAATTAATTTCTTCAAAGAGACTTCTCCTCCATGGCAGAAGGTAGCCTAAAGCAACATTTCTGATGCAATTTTGGGATAAGAATTAAAACCAAAGGTCAATCAAATAGTTTACATCTTTCTAGTAAACTCTAAAAAAATTACATGGATACAAAATTATCCGAGCCTGTGCAGATTATTATACAAGGAGGTGACTGTGTGTATATATTTCTTCATTTTAATTTCATAAACCAATCTTTTTTTGACCTTTTCAGACAACATCCACTTTATCTGAAATTATTGTAGATATTTACGGATATTTTATTTAATATCCAACTCAGGAATTGCTACTTTGACTCCTCAGGATTTCTTTGCACCTCCTTATCAGCCACAGTTCCCTGTTCTTCCAAGCCAAATCCTGCTACACTTTCCTTGCATGGATACTGCATTTTTCCTTCCATCCTTCCCACTATGTTCATGTGCCTGTTTCATTCATGCACCAAACACTCTTATTTCAGCCTGGGTCATAACATTGGTAACACGATGGCAGCCATGCCCTTCAACCCCCCTTCAGGTGCAGCAAGTTACAAATTATCCCTGCCTGAAAGCAAGGATGATTCCAGCTTCACACAAAATGTATTATTTATGACTAAATCAAAAGGAGACTCTGAGAACAATGCAACTCTCCTTCAGAATGCACAGATATATGCTATGGAGAATAAGAAACCAGGGAGATGATCTGAATTGGGAAAAGGTATGATGAATTCACTTTAAAAAAATCATAATAATTATGTAAGCTTAGCCACAAGGCTGGATTTAGTGAGAGAGCTGAGGACAAAGGTAAAGGGCATGAGAGCTCAGGACATCAGAACCTGTGACTGCCCTCCTACTGGTACCACCCATCATTCCTATTCCTGTATGACTGATGTAGGAGTGTCTCAGTTTACATTTTTTCCTTTCACAGCTCTCTCCCATTTTCTTGGATTTAAAAAATTAAGATTCTTCAGGAAAGCTAGAGGTTCAGGATTTTAGGAAGGGATTTCTCTCTCTGCACAGCATAGTTAACCTCTGAAGGTCAGCATGCTTGGACTGGAAGAGGAACAAGAAGGAATACAAAGAGCTGGGGGGAGAAGGCATTACGGAAGCCACCAGAATGTCTGCATTTACTAGGAAACTGTTCAAAAACCACTGATGGTCCCTTTCCCAGAAAACAGTAGTATATTTAGCTGTGTTCTATATACATTCAACATATGTACATGTTGTACCTCTAGCAGCCATAATGAAGCAGTTGTAGTGGATGGCACAGGCTATACCTGATATATTCATTCGTATATATCTATAGATATATAGATATTATATATACATCTCCTGCTATACCTGCTGTGTGATTCTGCTCCCTCTCGTGGAGTCCAAATTTAACAGCGTCCTTGAGAACCCACTATGCCCAAAGTGCAGCCTCTTCCTCAGGAAATGCTGAGCAGTTTCCTCATTCTGACATTTGCTATTTATTGATCCTTGTCCACGCTGTCTTCCTTTACATGAGGAGAGTGGTAATGGAACAGCCTGTTTGCAGCCAGTGCTGCATTGTACTCGAGTGTGACAGAGATGTATTGAGACACACAGACCTGGAGAAATTCCCTTCTGTGCGTCTTGGCTTGTTTCCCTATTTAACTCTCTACCAGACCCAGCTCAACAAGAAGAGCCTTCCTGTATACAGAAATGTCAAAGCAAAAGCAAGACTCAGAGGAGGAAGTTAAAAATCAAGAGAAACAGAAAAAAAAAAACTCAACCAATCCAGAAAACATTGAAAAAGTTCATGAAGGTGTAATAGGCAAATTGTTGTGGAAAAAGAGAGAACAAGACATAGGGAGAAATTGTATAAAAATAAACACAGAAAACAGGAGACCCAGATCTAAAAGACAGAGTGGGAGTTAATGGAGTAAATACAGTCAGAAACTACACACAAAAAGTCCATATATCAGCAGGCTGGGGGGAAAAACCCACAACAACCCTACAACAATGAAAAGTCTCCAAGAATACCACATACAGGATCTTGGAGTAAGTCATTCAATTAGAAAAGTGTCACATACTTTTGCAAAGGTATGTGGCACCTGAATTAGACAGAGGCAGCTGCTGGGTATTGCTACTTTCTTATTTTCTGATTTCTTATTGCTTTATGGCAATGAATTTTGTTGCACAGCACGTGCCAGTCACGCAGTAAATGAGCAGTTCTTGATAGGAAACATACTGCATATTTTTCTGAACAGCAGATTTGACTTCAGATTGTCTAAAAACAAATCAGTTTGTAAAAAAAATATATTTTGGTGCTAACTTCTGCTGAAAGTTCCCAGCCCCACAGAGTACCACGTGTTTCCCTGCTGTTTGCCCCAGCTGTCAAAAAACACTTGAAGAGTTCCTGGCTTTCCCTTGGCTACTCACATTGTGTGCAGGCGTTTCAACTGACCTAAATGCATTCTAACATTGAAATAAGATATTGTTGGGCAGACTCAGATGACAATTATGTTTTGTAAGGAAATAATTGCCAATAAATAGACATTTCCAGAATTTCCACTGGAATTGGTGGAATTATTTTTGCAAATATATCCTGTGGTCAGCCTGACACAACCAGGGTAGGGGTTCTGAGAGGAGGAAAACCCCAACTCAAAATATATTATACATGTTCTCCTAACATATCAGTAAGCGCCATCTTTCCCTTATACAATTTTTAATTTTTTGCAATTAACTCTGGACATTTAGAGAAAATTGTTAATGAATTCAAGTATTTGGAAGATTCAGCAAATGTGATTTTCCTCTAAATGAAACCTTCAGCTTATGAAAAGAAGAAAAAGAATACTGGGAAATATTTAGGTTTTCGTATTGGGATCCTGTTTAACAAAATTTCTCTGTCCACCAGTGAGATTCCAGGGTGCCAGTAAAATAGAGGGTGCCTCTGTGCATATATCCCCTACCCTGAGATCAGTGTACTTTACTCCTGCAGAATAGCAGCTGTAAAAAATATTGAGTGCTATGAGTACTCCTTCCTGCTTACATGACACAGGCACATTCTGACCAAACTTAAAATGGAAAGCCTGGGCTCTTTTAACACCTACCAATCAATGGTTTGACTCCCTGAATATAACTTATTTTCATTCCCCACTGACATGAAGTGAATTCTAAGCAGGTACAGAGGGAGATGTGCCTCTGTCTCAATTGCAATCTCAAGAGCAGAATTGATTCAATATATTTATCTTGAAAAATGCCAGGTTTTCAACATCACATATTTATTTCTAAAGGTGCTCAGGTTACATTTCATATCTTGTGATCAGCTGCATCTCTGAAGCAATCTATCTCCCCTTTATTTAAAAGAAAATATTAATGAACAAAGGCAGTGTTATGAACACCTGTAGTCCCTGTAGTCCCTTACTCTCTCCCTGGAGTAAGAGAACTCCAGGCATCAAAGCAAAGCATCAAAGGAGGCAGCAAACTGCAATTTAATTGCAGGGAGCATATGAGATTGAATTTCAGCTGAATGAGTCCAGGACCTGATTATGTGATTTGGAACAAGTCACCTCACCCTTAGGTCTCTCTTTCCTTGTGCAATGCTTACAGCATAAACACACAAGGCAGCCAAAGTGTGATGCAGGACAGCCCCCAATGTGTTTGTCTACCCTTGCAGTGCTTCATCTGGAGGAGGAGCTGTGCAAAACAAATAAACAAACAAAAAGCAACAAGGGAAAATAAATTGGATCACTTATGCTAAGATGAAGTTGTAAGCCATTGTAATTTAAGTAAAACCTGTAAGGTTTTTAGAAAGACCCAAATCACTGATGTGCCTACTGAGTACTCACTCTTGAGGTACTAAAGATACTGGAAACACCAGAATCCAGAGGTTATTCTGAACACATCCAGATGGAAGCAGCAACTTCCATTAAGAAGCCCTGCAAAATTCCAGCAGCAGCCACTGGGCACAATGGACTGAAAGCAAGCTAGGGATTAGACTCCTTCCATTCTTCATTTCGGTGAGATACACACTGAAAATTCCTCCAGGCAAAAGATTAGTACATGCAATCCTCCTTAACAGTGCCTGTAAATTACAGGTTATGTGCACCAAAATAATACAGAAAACAAAGATGGAGATACAACTTCTATTAAGCTGAAAATCTCTTTTACTGACAACACTTCTGATAATCTGTAACTCACCTTGAAATAAGAACAATCCCCACTGTGCGGTTCTATAAAGGCTCGTGGAAGCTATATGGCTCCCAAATTCCTCACATTTCTCCAGAAGAAAGATTGGTGCTTTAGCCCGACCTCTGCCACAAGTAAATGTCCTTAAGGGCAGCAAAAAAATGGAAGGTGCAGAGGGAACAAAACATTTTCTTAGCAAAATGCTTTCTAGCCCAAATGTCCTAGGGCACCTACAGGGAGAGAGAGACCTGCCAGCCTTAATGTGTGAGCAGCTGTCTTGCCTGGACATCTGACTGTGTCAGAGGTTTCACCTGCTGCCCTCCCCTCTGTCACTGCCCAAGACACTGTCAAAGATGTATCTGGAGGTACAAGGGGCAAGGATCAGATTAAATTGTGAACTGAGTTTGCACCTTTATACAACATTTTCACATGGCTACCCCCCCAGCTTCCACCACCTTGTCATCCACAGCTAATGCCATTCATTCTCAGCTTACATTTTTCTACAGCTGGTTTTTTCTACAGAGCATTTCCCCATTATACATGAAGAGGGAAAGGGGAAGAGTGGACTGACGTTTGCACAAGCAGAGACATTGCAGGGCAAGATCATAATTTATTTATTCGCTTGAGTCTGAATAGCTTCATCTGAACTAATAACTCTCCTAAGTTCATTCTGTGTGTGATTTACTCTGACAGACAAATTAGTAAGTGTAAAGAGATGGATAGAGGAGCCAAAACCCTTTTCATTTCAGTTTCAAGAAAATATAGCTTCTACATAATAGCAAAACATTGAATAAGAGAATAAAATTCAAAGCTAAGCAATTGAAAACTTGGGTTAAATCATCTCTTTTGCTAACCAACTCTGCATAAGTGTTTTATGAAAAGTACAGAGCGAAGCTCAGTTCCTGGATAAAACCTATAATTATTTTATAAAGACATATAGTAATTGAGGATGATTCAGAGATAGCTGAAGAAATAGCAGCTGTATCAATCTTCAGGGAAACAGTTCACAGAACTACATTTTTAAAGACTCCTCAAGGGCAAATGCTAGCTATAGTCCATCTGTTCATAAAAATCAAAATGAGAAAAAAAAATCAATTATGGTTTAAATTTAAATCAGATTTAAAGCCTAAAGCTTTTCAATTTCTTTGTCTAAGATTGCTGGCAACAGGATTTGGATTTAAGACCAGCATGATCTATTTGAAGACAGGCTGCCAGGGCACACCATTACATGTTCAGGTCTCTCCTTTAGGCCAAATTTGTGAATGTTGCTGAGTTTTTCCTCCTTTTACTCCCAGCTAGGGGTGACTGACAATGCCTCTGTCCCCTCTCATCTCGGAAGCAGAGTGCCATGAAAATCAAGCTCTACAATCCTGGCTCAGACCAACGAACTGTAGGAAGAAGTGGGATGAAAATATAATGACATAAGTGAAACAGAGGTCACATCAAATGTCATTTTGCAAATGAACAGATCAGTTCAACTTCTTGTATCTAAGACACTGCACATAGATATTAGTAGGAAGCAGAAATCATCAAACTGATGATCAAAGACAAATTGATGGGCATTCTCACATGGAAAGGAGGCAACTTGGGAATTAATAGAACTGAATTTTCTGTAGCAGCATAAACATCATGTTACATTTTTGATGGAAGAACTGCAGTGCTAACAGCTAATGCTGTACCAAGATCTCTTCAGTATTTTTAATTGCATTAGCAATGCAAGGTCAGGTACTCCTCCTTTGGTGAGACTAAATGCATGTTATTAATGTGCAGAGAAGATTCTGCATTCAGATGAATTAGTCAACATGGTCTGTATTAGTTGAAATACATAATGCAAAGCCTCTGCAAGCAGGGAAAATACTGTGTCTAACAATAAAAGTGCAAATAAAACTCCAGATTTCCAAAGGGACCAGCAGAACTTCACTGAGTTGGAGTGAGCAGTGAAGATTTACATCAGCTGAGAGCTTGGTCCCTTATTTCTGTAATACTAAGTCATCATAAAACATGACAGATGCAGTACTAATGATGAGCTGCTAAAACTCAACCAGGGTCTCTCTCAAACCTTGCTGCTTCAATCAGGTCAACGTATGACACTTCTGGAATAAACTGCTTTCATTTCAAATCCATCAAATTTTATATTTTGCTTCTCCTTGAGGTGATTGCTTTTTGGCTGGGACAAATTATGTACTCAAGTCTAGTCATAGATTAGAGTTTACTTAGAGTACAGCCTTCCTCCACTTCTAAGGGTGCATGAAATTCCTGTGAGAGTTGGGTTATCTGATGGGCAAACAAGTTCTCTCTCACTGAGCCTGGAGGGTGAACAAGCTGACTCTGGGTGAGGATGGAGGGGAAATCCAGAATAATGAAGAAGGTAACTCCCAGAACCAACTTTCCTTTCCTTTCCTCTGCCCTCCAGGCAGAGGGGAGAGAGGTATGAAAAGAGCGTGGGAATGGCACTTTCACACACCTCGCCTCGGAGAGACAGCATCCCTGCCAAATAAAGGATGGACACCTATCCATGCAGGAGGAACCACTGTTTAAGCAGGTTCCAAACATCTTTGGAATTTAAAAGCAATAAAATCACACCTATTGCTTCTTAGTGCTTGGAAGTAGCACTGTGAAAATGGCAGCTGCACCGAGCAGCCCGTGCATCCCTAAGCTGTGCCATGCTTCTCCAATGCTGCAGCACTAGCTTTGGAAACTTTATTGTTCCTCAATAAACTGAGGCTGTTTTGATCTGCCTCTTGGATTTTATCTTTAGGATTCTGCTTTTCACATTTTATGTACAACCTGGAGTGCTAGAAGTATTTTCCTCGTAAGTGGACAGGCTTAAGAGAGCACAAGTGCACCCAAATGCAGAGTCACCATGAGCTAGCCATGTTATTGCCATGGACGCAGCATTAGCACATGCATTCCACAGCAGACAACAGTACTGATATGGCCTTGAGTCATTAACTGATCTCAAAGTAATTAATATTCACCTCCAATATACTTCTGATCAAATTTTTTTTCCACAGCAGTGGAAAGTGGCACAGACCACAAACCACCAATATAGCAACTTTCTCCAGTATTTTGCATTTTCTTGTGATCTGAACTAGAAAAATTAACTAGTCTTTTCTCAGCTACATTCACCGTTCAGATGAACATGTCATTTGGCTCAGCAATTTTCTCCATTGTAATATTTCATATCAAAAAAGAACATTGAAATGAACACATTTTTTTCAGCTACTTTCTGTCAAGTGCTAGCACTCATGAACTGAAAGGTGCTGACTCAATGGCACTTTCATAGATGAGAATTTCCCCAAAGAAATGGAGAAAAATCAGAGATAGCGAAGATAAAATCCACCAAAAAAAGGGCCAGATCCTGGTCCACAACAAAGCCATTCTAGGAATATGTTGATGATGAGGAGCTGATATAGGAGCACATCACAATGATCAGAATGACATTACCTCAGATCCACATCTGAGGGTGGTTTGGCATGCTGCCTCCAGCCTGGAGGTTAAGCCACCCATTCAGACCTAGCCATGGCCCTTTTGGTAAAAGGCTGCATTTGCTGCCAGCTCCAGGGTCTTCAAGTTGTACAAAGCTACACCAAAGGCAGAACAGGCCCAGAAATCTTCCTGCTGCTTGTTGAAAGGCAACAAACTTGCTGCAACAGACAAGCAGATCCTGCAGCAGGCATCCCTGTGCCCTCCCAAATGTACATTTTGTGCTGCCTCTGTCCTGCAGCACAAAATGAAAGTTGCACCAGCAACTCAGGGAAATGAAGTTCCTCCTAAGAACTGTTTCCTTGGAGGACAGCACAGCTAGGAGTTGGGGCTGGTGAGATTTGACGCACAAAGAACACAAATGGTTGCAGACGGAGCAGACTTTGCGTTTTCACTCAATTTCTTGTACGATTTTGTAAGAGAAATATTAATAGCACACTAATGGCAGCAATTACTATAATGAATGTGACAGCTGGTACCAGCAGCTGAGCATACATTGTGGGTTTTATATTTTCTGTGGATGGTGTGAGGCGGCTCCGAGCAGTTGCAGTCACTGTCTTCTGCTTTTCCTGAGGATTCTATTTTCAGCAAGACAGTGCTTGTGGCAAAAAAGATGGAGAGCTACTTTTGTAAGTGTGTCACCCCTCAGGAGGTTACTCACAGCTCAAAGAAATAGGTAACATGTTCAAAATATGGTCAGCTTCTCAACCTGCTCAGGTCCTCTCAGTGATACAGTTGCACTGACAAAGAAAGCATCCTTCAGCTGTTCACCAAGCAGTTTGATTCTCCTCTTCCTAAAGAGAAAACCGAGTGGAGGCACTCCTGCAATAGAACTATGAAGCAATAAACAAAACTCTGGTGACTTGGAAATATTTACAAAAAATGCACATCTGGGATCCCACAATTGCCACCCACCTGCTTCACCTCTGAACAGACCCCGTGAGAGTAAATGAAACAGAGATGCAGTAAAAGTAAGGGTGGAAAGAAAGTAAGAAGAATGTTCTGGCTCATCTGCACTCTGATTTTTAATTAGAAGTGAGCTGGGCTCCTGCTCTGTAGAACACAGGCACTAGCAGGTGTTGGACTGGTAGGGTTTAGTTAAACCAATGTGATGGTGCCAGCCTCCCCAAAGGCAATGCAGGTCAGAGGTTCACCTCCAAATTCCCAAGGGTTGCCAATTTTGGCATTCAACACTCCTGTTTTAAAATTGGAAGTCATGGCTGCTGAAATGCTGTTCTACTCTCATTCCTTATCACGGTAACACAGTCTCGGTACTGGAGGCCTGAGGCACTTCCAAGCTTCAGGAGAAGCCCACAGGAGCTGAGCCCAACTGCAGGAGACAAAGGAAGCCTGAAAGGCAGTGGGCACTTCTGGTACTCACTTGACATGGTTACATGGTGAGAAAACTTAAAAGGTGGTAATGACTGTGCCTGTCATCTGCTCAGCTACTGAACAATCAAGGATAATTGAATCAGAATTCTTGCCTGCCCTAAGATAAGAAATTTTGGAGTCCCCTTTAAACCAGGCCCTGAGATTGTTACCAAATCAATCAATTAAAATACTACAGAAGAACTTTGCTTCTCCTAAATAGCTACATGTTCTAAAATTACAGTAAATTGTTCTAAGATTAGAATGCTTCCAGAAGTTCCAAGTTCTGAGGCTAACATCCACAGCTAGTAACACATTCGCACTCTGCCTCTTGTAAACTTGGGTCAAAGTTGACTCTCATGGCCCATTTTCTAAACTAACAGTTCTGGTTACCCCATGCTCTTGGCCTGAAGGACTATTCCAGTCTACTCTACCATTACAAAATGTAATGACTGCTTTTAAAACACCTCTCTGTTGAAGAGAACTGTGAACAAAGCACAAGTTTTACATTTAAACTTGATGTACATCAAGCAATCATCAGTGTGGAAAGATGCAGAAGAGTGTAAGACAGAGAGCAGAGAGAATACAGCAACATTTGTGTTGAAGGGAAATTAATTTCATAAAAGCTACAGAAGACAAAATACAGCTTTAGGTTCTTAACTGTTCTGACATTGCTAGAAGGCAAATCTCAAAGCACAAGGCTCAAAGAAAAACAAACAAAACCAAGTGGCATATCCATTAAGGTCTTCAAAAAACAAAGGGGCAGCTTAAAGGCAATCTGTCCGTGTAACAGCAGAACAGGCACAGTTGCTGATTTCAGCAAGGAAGCAGACAGCTGAATTTTGGACAAATGAGAAACTCTGAAGAAGAATTGCTGGCAGCTCTGTTAGAAGGACATTAAAATAATAAAATCCTCTGGTCACAAGGGCAAGCGTTGCAGATACAGGTGAGTCATAGACCATTTCAGGACACAAGCTTTTGAAACTCACAACTATAAGGGGCACCTACAATGTGGCCTCACGTGTCTCTTTGTGACAAACACATGGTCAGAGACATCCTCAGATGACCCAGGTGCCACAGTGTCATTTTCAAATACCTTGGTCTGTCTTAGTTAACCTCAAACAATCCCCTTAATGAAGAGCAATTTCTGCTCAAATTGAGGCATGCCAAGTTGACGAGGACACAGGCCTAGAAAGGGTTGGCTAAATGTCATCACTGCTATAAAGTTTCTCTTGTTGAATTTTCTTCTCTTTAAAAGAAGTGAAAGGAAGATCATGTACTTATTCAGATCACAGAATATCATGCAGGAATACTGTGGAAGTGTGATCCCACTGCAACACTGTGGTAAAAGGTATTCTCATCAGTCTTTGAGAAGGTATGAAAGACAAGATCAATGAGTGGATGCTGAATTGTAACAAATCAAAACATGCACTTGACTTTAAAATAAAATAACATTCATGTAAGCTTCAAGAAAAGTCTGCATGGCCCTTTCTCTTGTGTATTTTAAAAACACCAGCAGTAACACAAACACCTAAAGCATGGGTAACTGCCTCACTGCCTTGTTGCAGTACCTTGCTATTCATCTAATGCTGAAAAAGAGGTGATTCACAGTCCAGGTGATGTATCACCCCCCCTTTTCCTTTACATTTTCTTACTGCATTATCTGCACAACATGATGTTGCATCCTAGTGGAAAAGCACTGTACTGTGCATCAGGACACCTGAATTCTCCACTTGGCTCAGCCACAGGCTGACACTGACCTTGAGCAAATTTTTACTCCTTGTGTGTCTATTTTGTACACTTGGGACCAGGTTGGTTCCTGCTGCATTTAATGAGGTGCCCAGTGCTTTATGTAACCCGGAATTAAGGGAAGCTGTAAATATGCAGGAGGAACAACAATACTGAATGCATTACAGAAAGGAATGTCCATACAAGCTCAGAGGGAAGAATTTGTGCCTCCTTTAGCAGCTGCTGCTGCTGCAGTTCAGGGACTCAAGGGCCCACTGCGATGCTGTGCCTTGGATCCACAGCTAGGACTGGGAATCAATTCACCAGCTGTGTTCTGTCCAAATTACAGTTTTATCACTTCAGACCAAGTGGAAAAGGAGCTTGGTGGCAAAGATACAATGTGGAATATCATGTTCAATACCAGACTATTTCATCTTTATTCAGGGCTTTCTGAATTTATTTGTCATGATCCCAAAAGAGCTGATGCCACTTTCAGACAGGCCAATAAGTGTAGGTAGCACAATTTTCCACAGGCTAGAGAAGAAAGAATGACCATGAACCTTAATAATTTAAAGCACAATATTTTGTTTAAAGGAATAATTCAAATAAAGCCTTTATAAACTTGGTCAAGGTTTCGGTTCTTTTTTGAAGAATTCCCTGACCTAAAGTGAAGCCATAAGTACAAAAAATGAGAGAGACAGACTGAGGGAAGCTAACAGTTCCACAGACATCAGCATTGATCTTGTTTTCCCATCTACACCCTGAATATTTCAGATTCTCCCCATTTGCTTATGTTCTGCTCTGGGTTCATTCCTGCCCTGATTAATGTTCCAGCTGCTGAAAGCCTCTGATGAAGTTAGACCTCAGGGGATTGTCTGTGGGCTAAATACAAAGGCATGTTCTTTTTAAAGACATGAGGTTTATTATATTCTTGAGGTTTATTATATTCTTTCCCCTGAGACAGATAAAGCAATGCATTAAATACATAAATCTACCACTGAGTGAACAGTTGGTGGGAGGATACACTTTTGTCCCTACATACAATCACAGACTACACCTGTGAGAGTGCCCATTTCATTCTCCATTTAAAAAATAAATAAAATGATGGAGTCTCACATACTTTCCAGAACCAGAAACACTTGCCATGCTGTTTTCCCCATAGAACTCTTATAAAGTTTAAAACTATAGATCTTCCTTGCTTTTATAGAGTTTAATATTCCCAATGCCCTGCCACACCTGCTGTTTTGTGTAACACAGTCAAATTTTACCATGTGCAAAGATACTGTCCCAGTGAAGTAAAGAAAAAATTTGAATAATCAAAACACATTCACTCAAGATAAAAGCACCATTTTCACTTTTGATGTAAGAAATTGCTATGTTGCACAAACATTCTACACTTAGGTTTCAGTATTCCTCACAAGGACTTGTCTTCATGCCATTGTTAAACAAATCCCTCGAAGGGCACTTTTCTGACCTTCCTGATAAGCTGACCCTGCTTTGTTCTTTAATGAATAATTTTCTTGCTTCCACAGCCACTTTTTCTATTTCTTTTGGTCATTTAGCTCTCATATCCCTTCCCACCAGTCCCAACATTCCTGCAGAGACCCAAAAAGCACAAACTTAAATTAAGCCCTAGTTTAAATTTAAATCATTAAAGCTGAATTTCAGGGAATTTTATGAAAATTATCCTGAAGTGTGATGTGGCTTTCTAATTAATAGAGAAAAAGCATGAGTGTAAACCTCAAACTGCATGATTTTTCATTCATCTATTCAGTGAATAGGAAAGATCCTCGAACTTTTTGTGTGAAAAAATAGGTTAGTAATATCACGACTAGTATTTTAAACATAGTGCCTTGCTTCAGAATCTTAATTAACAGCCTGAGTGTCAGGTAATTTGCTGTAGGCTCTCTAGTGTGAAGGCATTCTTCACTTTTTCCACGTGTTTTCACAAAGAACCTCCTCATTTCTGCAGTCAACGTTTGTTGGGGGGGTGTGTGTGCTGTAAGAAATAATATTTAACACCTGCATGCAAACCTATCTGTGCTACCCACAGATTACCCTGTCCCCCAAAAAGTACTCTCACATCTGGGCACAAATACAGAGCAGCAGCTTTGTGCTACCATTCAAGATAAAACCAACTAAATATAATAACTGTACTGAATATAATAACTACCCCATTCTCAGGGTACATTCCCTCTGGTTATGGAGCTGGTTTAACTTTTGATGATAGCAATGCCTTAACAGTCTGCTGAAAGTTTTCTGGATGTCTGAACTGCACATTTTCCTTTTTCACTGGGGAGAAGACTTCACGTGATGTCGTGTAGCTGAGAACAGGGTGGGTTTGGCAAGGGTTCATCCAAAGGTAGCGGGTTTTGGCAAACATCCTCTAAGAGCCGACAACCTCAAGTATATTTCACAGAAAAAGGAGCACAGCAGCTTTACTTACATCCCCAGTCTCAGGAGGGTCTGGCTGAAAGCCAAGCTGATACTCTACCAAAACAGCCCTGGGGTTCTCATGCAATTCTATCCACTCACCCAAAATCCCCATCAAAAAAGTCCATGTATTGTTTCTAAATGAAGTGACTTATGGATGTGTTAGTAACCAGTCTATCTTTATAATACAGCATCCTGATGAATGCAGTCAGCCTGCAGAAACTGGAGAGCAGAAAGGCAGCAAAACCCCCACGAGCTGGAGCTCAAATGTCAAGGAGCACTTCTGCCTTTGGGATGCACTATCTGAGCTGTGCAGTGCCTTTTTTACAGCCAGCATGGAGCAGCACAGAAGCCTGCAGGAAATGAGAACATAACCCAAATTCTGCCCTGTTGTACAAGAGAAAATCTCACCAGGAAGTCCACTGAATGCAATAAACTTTGGCTGGATTTACACAGATATAATGGGGATTAAAAATCTGTCCTCCTGTATTATGTGCCCTCGGCAACAATCAGTGGTATAATATCACACAGAAATACCTGACTTGTGAAAATGAGGGCCAGCAGTCATTTTGGTATTTAAGCATTTTAGAATCTAATAGCACAATGCATTCAACATGGCTCAGTATCCTGGGGCTTCCCAGCGCTGGCTCAGTGTGGTGCAGGGATCCATCACAGGTGGCAAACTGCAAACAGAGAACCCCCAAACCACTGGAACAAAATACAGCTTTTCCTACACATTGTGGACATTCCTACAATGGATGCATTGACATAAAGATTTTCTTTTCTATTTTACCCGCTTTTTAAAATAGGTTACTGTCAAGCACTAGTATGGACAGTACAATATTATAGCAGAACTGGAGGAGGTGATTGGCATGGGATTTTTTTAAGAAAGCCATTTAAGAAAGAAATCTGTCTTAAATGGAGCGTTATTTTAGTGCTTTTCTAGAAACACACAGATTTTCTGCCATGGATTTTGTGGTCAAAACCCAAATACAAGAATCCTTCGCTGAATATGACTGTTTTAATTGTCTTCCAGTGACTTAATATTTATGCAATTAGAAAGTAACTACTGTGGCATTTTAAGAGGTTCCTCTGAATGGCAAGCTGACAAGTGCTTGCATATCATTCTGAGTAAAATTACTTCACATTGTTCTGCCGACTCTAACAACTATAATTACTCTTTTATTCAAAATGTTCAACATGTTTCAAAGAAAAACACAAAATCTTCCCCACAGTGTTCTAATGAGCTGCTTTCTACTGAAGAGCAAATCCTCAAGTAGGAGAACATATAAATTGATAGGGTGCCAAGAGCTGCCCTAAATAAATATCACCCCATCACTGCAGTTTGACTCAGTCTGACAATGCTCAGCTATTGGGTTTTTGGGAACTGAGTTTACAGAGAGGGGGGAGCAGTGTGACCACTTCACTTGGGGTTTGTCAGTGCCCTCACCACGGGCCCATGGGGGAGACAGAGAAATCTGGGCATTTTGTCTTTTGTTTGTTCAAAAAGTACATTTGAAGACAACCACAATGTTCAGAAACCCATGCAGTATTTTGAAATTACTCAGAAGCTCACATGGAACACATCCCCAAGACCAATGGAAACATCACTGTTTCCTTGACCAAGCCAAGAATTTCATTCCTGGTCAGTTACCTTCCTGTGAAAAACTCATTACGAGTTTCTGCTGCTTGCATTAGCATTACAAAAATACTTAATTGTTTTTGCTTAAAAACAGTCACTTTACGAAACTCAAGTAAAGTAATGCTAATTTTATGGATTAACTAACACTTTCAGGAATAAATAAGTTCATAGCCGTGCTTTTAAATCAATATGACACAGAATAAAAATCTCAGGTGAGCACAAGATAAGATGTAGCAGTCTCTTGGGTTTCAGAACAGCCCACTAAAGCCAGGAATGAGAGCCCTAGAATGGGAATTCAACTTGGAAAAATAATCCATTGCTTACACCAACAAGTAGTCTTGGATTATCATCAATTAGTGAAGTCTCAAAGAAACTTTGTGAAAGAGGGAGTCATTAGATGGTTTGAATTTAAAAGAAAATAAATATAATAGAAAGTACAAACACCATTACCTCAATAAACTCATGTATGTTGCCCCCATATTTCAAATACCATGCTCAGTCTTAGCTCTCCTGTTTCCAAAAGCACGTAGCAAACTGGAAAAGATATTGGAAGGGAAGCCCTCATGACAAAATAAAAATGTTTGATTTGAAAAACACTAGAATCTGTTTCTGATCTCTGTCTCTAAAAATCTGATTAAGAAAAAATAATGTTTATCATGATGATATGTGCCTCCAAAAATAGTTGAAGACAACTAAAATAATATAAATTTGTGGCAAATCCGTGCCACAATGGATTTGGATTTCTTAGAAAGGACACAATGAAGCAAAGTGGAGAATTTGTCCTCTGTCAGTGCAATCTGGAAAACAAAACCAAGCAAGGCCAAATGGGAAAAAACCCCAAACAAAACAAAAAAACCAAAGCAATGAACCCGAAACACACAAACCCAAATATTTTCACATCTTCTGCCAAGCCAAGAAGTTATTTATTTCATATTTTAAAGATGGGTCAACTAGCCATGAGAATGAATCACTACAAATGTATGTATACAGTCTTCAACAGCGTTGCTAGTAGGTTGGTTTTTTGCATTTTATAAATGTGTCAGCAAATATTTCTCCTTTGCATTGCACTCGAATTTTTTTCGTTGACCTGTACAAAGATTCCACTTTCAAAACCTGTCTAGTTTAAGCCCAGTATTTTTTTATTTTTGCCACACTAAACAATCCAGATGGGTGGTATAGAGAGTAACAAGCTTTCAAAAATACCCAGTTTGAATAATTTCTCTCTCCCCATTTATCACTGCCAGCACTGCACAGAGGAATAGGAGCAGGAGAAGAAGTGGAGTGCACAGAAGATTTTACAGATTGCTTGAGGGTTTTGTTTCTCCCTCTCAAACTCTACTGTGGCTATAAAAAGTGAATAATCAAGCAGCCTGATTACCTTCTAGAGCTACAGTAATCTAATTACTAAATCAAAATGATACATGCATGATAAAAATAATACATTCAACAAGATCAATATTATGGAAGGGTGCCATGCAAAAATTGTCCCTCCAGGACAAAAATTGAAATAAAAATACTTTCTCTGTTCCCAGCAACTCTTAGTCTAATTTCTTTGCAGGTCAAGGTAGCCTAATTAGCTCTAAATAAGGAACACCCAGTAGAGTTTGTTCTATCATACATTTTTAAAGCCTCTAACCACGTGAGTTGCTCAGCTGAACTCTAGAGTTTGACATTCAAACTATTTTGGCAACCATGATGCTGTGCATTCCCTCAGATATAAAGGTATACCAGCTCTTGCAACACCCCAGCTCCCAGGTGATATTTTATTTTGAAATCTCAGTCTTGGTTTCAGCCCAATGAACATACTCTTTTGTGGCACAGTTTAATTGCACCTCCTTCACATCCTTTCAGCTCAGCCCTTCGCCTGATGAAGCACCATCAGGTGGCACAGCAGAGAAAAACAGGCTGGATGCCAAAGAGATGAAAGCATTTCTAGTGCTTGAATGAAATCAGCAGAGTACTTAAATCTGGAGGCTGCTTCTGGAAAAGCAGCAAACAGGAGCTCCCTTGCCTTACACACCCAACCTTGTGCTGCACAACTGCTGCAAAGCACCTCCTTGTGGAGTATTCAGAGGTTCTGCAGGGAGCAACAGAGCAAGAAAACCTCACTCTGCATTTCTGAGTAACCCATGACAAGATACACAGCTGGACTAGTGACCTTCCCAGTCATTTTGACAAGATACACACATAGCTGGACTAGTGACCTTCCCAGTCATTAGCTGTGAGCAGCAGGACTGATGCTTAAGGGCACAAATTTAGACACAAAAATGAGGCAAGGACAGCTGCGAAATTCAGGTGTGTGGTGTTTCAGGCAATGCTCGTGCACACAGTGATACTGTGCTGAAGAGAACAATCATATTAGTTTCCATATGGTGAATAAAAAAAGGGGCAGACTGATAAAACAGTTTCACTTTTTAAAAAGGAATTGAGAAGCTTGACCCAGCGGCCAATAAAGCAGTGGCAGTTAAATTGATATCTTCCAGCTCAGGCATCAGCATGCAAATCAGCAAATGCTATATTTTAGTACTTGTGAAGTGCTGACATGCATACATAAATCAGGAATCACTTTGCCAAGCTGTTCTCATGCTTTTTCAGTTTAAAGTGGCAAGAGCCTCATCTAGATAATCTTATGGTAAAGTGCCACTGGCCACATAATATTGATTCTTTTCAGAAACATGCAGTATTTTGAAAAACCTGGCGAAGTATGGTTTTTAATTCCAAAGGCTTAGAAGATTTTGGAAATAGCATACTGAAGGAAAGAAAACAACATCAGGCATCTTGAAAAACCAGACACAGGCTTTTGTAAGTGAATTTTGCTTGTATTCCTACACAGTGCTACTGCCTATTACTGGTTTCTAATGAGAACTAGTTCTGATTTATGTCTCAGCAGAAACCTTCTGGGATTTTCCTCACATACTTTCTTTTAAATGTTTCTCCATAGATAAGGTAATTAAACTTTTTTTCAGGATGCTAATTTTCTCAATTTACAATACTGAAAATAAGTGTCTACAACCTTTGGTTATAATTCAGCTGATACTGATCTGTAATTTTGGATATTCTTTGAGATAAAAATAAGTGTTATAATTCTCTGCACAGTTACAATTTTCAGGAGAAGGATTATAGTTTGTCTGTTCAAACAATTACATGCAAGAACAAAACTCAAAAATAAAAGCTAAGAATAGCAAATTAGTATGCATTTCACATTTCCTTTTCTATAATCTATAGAAAAAGAAGATGAATCAGAAACAATAACTTCCAATCTAAATTCCTATTTTTGTCCTACCCTCCAAACATCTACACTCTACATTTTCAGATGTTGCTTCAAGCTTTATAAATGAAGTAAAAAAATATGGGGTTAGGGTTTTTTCTGACCTGCCATGCAGCACCATTTTTTGTTATATTCTTAGATGAAGAAAATTATGGAAACTACACAGCTTGGTTTTCTCAAAGTTGGACTGTATCAGAATGTCCCAGAAAAGGATTTCCGATCCCAGTATTTCAGTGCTGGCAGTCTACAGAGTTTGTGGTCTGGCATACAAGAATTCAACTATTTCACTGACTGCTTTAACTACATTGCACATCTAAATCAGCCCAACCAGACCTCTCCTGTTTTTCTAATTGTTAGAATAAACTGAAGGAATTCTTAACATGGCCCTACTCAAACTGACCACAGTGTTTAAAACCAAGCCACGGTGTTCAAAAACAGAATCACAGAAACATCTGGGTTGGAAAACACCTCCAAGGTGATAAAGTCCAATCTCTGAACAATCACCAACTGTCAACAAAACCACAGCACCAAGTGCCACTTCCAGTAGTTTCTTAAACATCTCCAGGGATGGTGACTCCACCACCTCCCTGAGCAGCCCATTCCAGTGCTTAACAATTCTTTCCATGAAGAAATTCCTCCTGGTGTCCAACCAGAATCTCCCCTGGTGAATCTTGAGGCCATTCATTCTTGACCACCCCCTACCTGGCTACAGCCCCCTTTTCAGGGAATTGTGGAGAGTGAGGAGGTCACCCCTGAGCCTCCTTTTCTCCAGGCTGAACACCCCCAGCTTCCTCAGCTGCTCCTCAGGACCCATGCTCCAGACTCTCCACCAGCTCCCATCTTCCCTTCTCTGGACTTGCTCCAACACCTCAATGTCCCTTCTGAATTGATGGGCCCAGAACTGGACACAGCATTCAAGGTGTGGCCTCACCATGCCCAGCACAGGGGACAATCTCTGCCCTGGTCCTGCTGGCCACACAATTTTTGACACAAGCCAAACAACATGTTTGGATTTTAATCACCTCTCCATCACTGTAGCATCTTCACCTAGACTAGTGTTAGCAGCTGTTTTCTACTCACACATGCAATAACTTGTCTTATTTAGGATTGCTTTGGGATTCCTTTGTTAAGGTTGTGTGCGAGAAAATGCTAACAGCTGCCACCAGAAACAATGAAAAATATTTATAGAAAACAATTTTTAGTGCACTTGAAAAGATAGAGACAACTTTGAACAGATGCACAGAAATTGAATGAAAATAGATCTTTTGAATTCAGCCAAGACTTTTATCCACATTTTCTGACTTTATAAATAAAATATGCAAGAGAATAATAAACTTCTGCTGTTTTCCAGTTTATGCAAAATGGGTAACAGAACAGAAACAGGGCACTATAAACTTCATCTCATTTTCCCTCTTTCTTTTTTCCTAGTAATTTTAGAATTGTCATTAGTTTTGGTCACCAAATTTGAACTGACATTCGCAAAATCATCTTCTTTACTGACACTTCTTAACAACCACACTTGATCCTTGAACTTGCTTCTCTAGCACAGTTCTTCCAGTTCCAGACTGTCTGAGGAGATTCTGTCTTCCTTCTCATGTGCTGCTCTCTGAACTAATGTGTAAAGTTCTTTACTCCCACAATACACCTTCCTTTCTCCTAGCTTGGTGGAATCCCACTTCTGTTGATAGAGATATCTTTGTGACACCTTTCCTGTCTCACATATCCCCATCTGAAGTCCAGATGAAGCTATTGTAACCCTCAAACATAGATTGTTCATTGTTAAATTAGAAAAGCAGATTAAGACTTCTAAAACATAACATGCCTTCAGCACTCATCTGAGAGAAGTCATTATTGAATTAAGTTGTATATTCAGCATTTGAATTAGCCAGCAAGCTGCTTAGGCAGGAGTAAATTAAAGTTCTCAAATTAAGTCTGTCCACCCTCTGAAATCGAAATTAAAAAACATTCTTTAAGTGTTTTTAAATTAACATGAGGGAACTAAAGCACACAGCTCTTTCAAAAGCAGCATTTTACTTCCAGACCAACTGGAAAGGGAAATTGAAGGAAATCTGAGTGATCATCCTTCAGAAGAATTTAAATCTGGGAATGGTATTTAATCAAACAGGATCAAGCATCAGGTCTATTTTCAAGAAGAATTTATCCATAGCCATGCATTAACTGTGTCTGGGCCATGAGAAGGTCATTTCCTTCTATATCACATTTCAGAACACCAAAATGGCTCAGTCCATTTGGCCACTGTACAATGAGGACAATGAGATGCAAGACCTAATTCAGAAATTTCTACGTATTTGCACTCCAGACCCCTGACAAATAACCACCCTCTCCCAAACCATCAGCTTTCCACCTGTACTCCCTCACATAACAGCAAGCCCCACAATCAATATTTCTATTTCTCCCTCAGACAGTTCATTAAAAGGTGCAGAAAATAACCTGGCATAAAGCATTTTCTATATCTTTAAAGATATTCTGAGATGGTGAGAGTGCTGCATCCTCTTCTCTAAGTTAAAAAGAATTATGTTTTCCTTGCAGTGACAACTAGAATTTTTAAATAATGATTTAGTCAAAAGTAAAATATACCTATAAAAGGATTCAGGACATCTGAAGGATGCTGCATTGTTTGGGTAGCATATTCAGGTGATGGATAATGGAGTCCCAATTGCAGAAAAGCTGTCTCCACACTTTTCTTTGGAGCAAACAGGATTTGACTGGCAGTTTGGCAACAGATCTATTACTACAAAAGTAGCAAATTCTGAGTATGCTATTTTCACACTCTGGCCATCACTCAGATATGCCAATTAAAATAGTGGAGATAACATGATCGAAGGGTTTTGGAGTGGTCCTTTGGGGTTTTTTTCTCTAAGAAGACAGCCTGCCCATATCTTTAGTCCAGCTGGACCATTGTCCCAGTAATAAACCTCAGTGCAATCTGGTCTGAACTCTCTGGCCAGTTTCCATGTCCTCTGCTACTCTGGCAGGAAAAGATTTTCAGAGATTAAAAAAAAAAAAAAAAATTGTTAGGCAACAGACTTTACAATAAGCAAGAAAAATCTGCCTTCTGTTAGTGCATCTCCTTCCTATCTCTGGGGCATGGAAAATGCCCGCTTCTTATCAGAGAAATAGGGCTGAACCCCTTTTTTATCCCTCTTCCAGCATCAAGAGCCAGAAGTTTTCATTACTTAGGAGTGGCAGAACCACCTCACTGTTTGCCATCAGGTCTGACACTTCAGTCTCAGGGGTTGTAAGAGCAGGAATTGGGTGCCTCCATATGAGATGGAGTCCAAAAGCTGATGGAGGAGAGAAGTTACTTCCTGAGGCCTTTGGAGCTGCCTTCTTGGTCTGCTTAACAAGCACACATTGCCCCTGACAGACAGCCAGCAGTACACAGATGAGTTCTCCATTTAGGATGAGTGCTCCAAGGAAACTCAAGTTTGCAAAGGCTTAAGGCATAAAAGTCCCTGGTTTGGCCTCATCCTTCACAGTTCTCTGAAGCTAACATGAATACACTGAGTTATCTGATAAACCATGTGTGAGCTTCACTAATCCCTGTTTTCACCTTATCTTGTTGACAAAACAGCAGCACTCTCAGAATGACAATGCAATCCAACTTCTAGAAACCAGCATTCTAGGTGACTGTGACAGAAGGAGAATGAATTTTCTCCAGAATTGATATGGCTGATTTCTATCTCAGCAGTCATACACAGGTAGCCAAAGCACACATATAAATATCCAACAAAGGAAATAAAACTTGTCTCAGTATTTCTAAAGATGCCATAAGGGTTGGATGGAAAACATTGGTAGCAACATCTGGGCAAATCAGTAAATTGATGATCTTGACAGTGACTGTATGCACCATGTATTCTTTATCCCTTTTTAAGTGAAGTTATTCATAAGTACCATAACAATGGAATTGCTCTGGGTAACTAGTGTTTAACTAGGGTCAACAAAATTTCCAGAATGAACAGGATGAAGATTGCTTGGTTTGCTATTGGTGTGACAGCTCACCAGGCAAGTCACTTTCCTCCTGTGAGGGATCAGCACCTCCTTATACAAACCAAACACACCAGACTGAGTTTCAAAAAACAAAAAAGACCTGTGGAAGGACATGGAGAGCAACCAGCTACACAGGGCTTTAAGAGTTCTACCTCCAACCCTGTGATCTGACAGCAGATTTCCTTCAGGACATGGACATTCAGTTTGTCTGCAAGCCAGCTTGATCTTTCAGAGATACTTCAGCACTATTTCCCCACTTGTGTTTTCTCCAGCTCTTTTCTCTAAGATAAGCTTAAAATAAAAGCCCCAGCCTGATGGTAAGGGGTGAAAGGAAGGTGGTTCTGGAGCTCCCAAGTAAAACTGGCATATGAACAATAAAATTAAGTTGATAAATTGCTGTGTGCTGAGCTGTATTCTGTGTGTGACTGATGCAGAGATGCCGGAGTGCCGGGAAGGCAGACATGCTTGTGACAGATGTGTGGATGCTTTGCAGTGTTGAAAAAGAAATGACATCTCTCTCAAAATGTCACTTTGCTTCTTGTGCTGGCATCCCCAGGCAAGGTGTAGCTGCTGGCAGAGAAGACTTGGGCTGAGTGACACCCTGATGGGAGGGAACTGCAGAATGCAAATAGGCGCTGCAGGGGCTGCTTAGGGCAGGGCTGTCTGGGGTGATTGCTGCCAATTACAGAGGTGATTTGTTATTGCAGTGCTGATTCCTAACCTGGAAGGCACCCACAGACTTTCCCACTTCCCAAGAGGAGGGAACTTGGCCTCCTGTAAGTGGCACTGAGCTTTTGAGACAACCTGTCAGGCTCAAGACACTGCCTTGCTCTGCTCCACTTCACCAACTGCTGGGGCTCCTGACATCAGGAGTTTGGCTAGCTACAAGCCAGGGCTCCCTCTGAAAGGCCACCTCCTGCCTCTGCCAAACTGTGCTATCTGAATTCAGCCTTTTGAGAAAGAAACAACATAAAAAATCCCCAACCTTGGTTTGGCACTTGGTTTGATTTGAAGCAAGCAAGGCAGCAAGCACCCAGGCCTGCAGGAAGGAAGGCTTGCCAGATAGCCAGTGGTATCCCACCCCACAGGAGCTGCATTTCCTTGGCAATATTCTATGTTTTTCTCTATGTTTAGCTGTTGTCTTTGGACTAGTTATTTCAAGGAAAATCTGTGCCTGAATAAATCCAAAATTGATAGAGATGCAAACAGTGCTGCAGGATATCTTGCTGGCTCTGTGCTCGCTAAAGCCCAAGAGATGTTCCTCTGTGGATGCAGATGGGCCACCTGCTCCTTCCCTCTCACGCAGGCATCCTTCCCAGGACCTCACCAAAGGGAGAACACCTCAGTGGTGCATGCCCAAAGTGGTCAACAAGGAAAAAAATAAAGGAAAATAAGTCACAAGCTTCCCTATATCTTCCCAGGAACATCTGGCTCATTCTTTCAGTTGGATGGATTTTCCAGTCCCACTATACTGCCTCTCTGCCTAGTTGAGAAGGAAATGGGCACTAAAAGCCATTAGAAGATCAAATCCTGGTCTTTATTGAGATAAAACAGTTAATTTTAGCCTTAAGTGACCATTTAATCACACATACCCCTAGGAGCAGCTTTGCTATACAATTTTAAGTACCTCCTAAATCATATTTAACATCTTTTGCCTGCTGTTCAGGAGCTGAAGTAGTAGTACACTATTCCTTAACAAAGATATCATCTAATTATTCTGTCTTTTGTAGAGGGTCAACAATGCTACAAATAATTATAAGGTTATATAATATAATAAGCTGACCTGTCTAAATAACATGTGCTTTCATTTCTACCGTGGCTTGGTTTTGATCTTGCACTGATCAAAAGTATCAAATTATTGTATATTTCATACAATGAGCCAGAGGCAGCTTTTGGTGGAGGCCACTTCAGGGAGTGCACCTCCTGTACACATGAGATACTATCCAAAAACAAAGCAGCCCCAAGGCATCTTCAGGGAACACAAAACCCAATATCAATATCCAATTGGCAATTCAATATCCATGGAAAGATCTGGGAGCTGCCTGCCTAACTGCTTAATAACACATTAGCACAGTTGAGAGGCTGCCCTTTAAAGGAAAAAAAAAAAGGAACAGCAGCACAAAAAGAACCACAGGTATCTCAGCTTCACCACAATCAGACAGGTTGGCCCTGGAGAGCTGTTCTAACCTCCTGCCTGGAGAGACTCAGAGCATCCCCTGATGGTTTGTTGTTAAAATCAAATCTGTCTTTCAGAAATACAGCCAAGTCTTGATCTCGGGCTTGTAGTAACACATGAGCCATTACCCAAAAGAAGATGATGTGCTGCTTCTTACAGCCAGGATACTTCACTTTGATAGTGACATTAAAATTGGAACAATTAACTCTAATGAAATTGACAATTATGTCTTAATGCAGTAACGGGCTGTAACATAATTAAGGAGAAGTTATCTGAGTGCTCTCTCCTAACATGCATATTCAGGCCTGTACTTTGATCTATAATTTGGCAAGAAAAGGAGAAAATGCAAAGTGAGTGGCTTGGAATGAGTTCCAATAGCCCTGCACACTCAGCTCCCTCCCTCCCCTCCTGCCTCTGTGCACAGCTGATGCTCTCAGGGGGCCAGGAGGAGCTGGAATTCCAGCTACCTGTCTTCAGTAGGAAAACACCTCTGGGCTGGAAATCTCACCACAAAGGCAGAGCTCTGCACCACCTGGTTTGCCAGAAAGCTGGAGCAGGAGTCTCAGAACAAGGAACAGCACAGCTTTGCTCAGGGCACCATTAGTGCATCCTCAGTGCTCCTCCCTGAGCCTGGAGCAAGCATCCACAGGACATGACCCAGGCAGCAGGCAGGGGTGGAACAGAGCACGGCCTCAGGCCAATCCCTCTGACCCTCAGTACAGCCCCTTAAGCTCCTGCAGTCTTCAAACAGGAGAGCCAAGAACATGGACAAACACATCTAAGAGCAGAGTCAGCTCTAAGTAGAGCAGAGTTGTTCTGAGGAGTATGTGTCATTTCCTTTAAAGGGAAAAGAGGAAGCCCTTAAAAATTACAAGCTTGGACAACAACATATTCATCCAGATTCTTAGGATGTTTAACCTTTTTCCTTAAAGAAGGGCTTCTGGTTAAGAAGATCCACTTTCCTATAAAGCATTCTGCCACCAGACTTAGAGAGGAAACCTTGAAAACCAAGACCTCTAAAGTGTTAAAAAACTAGGAACAAAATAAAGAATCAAAATTAATTTTTAAACTCAGAGGTTTTTTTTAAACATTGTTACTGTTGATATATGAATTCTCAGACCCAGCAGCTTAGCACTAAATCACAATATTTGCCATCTAGAAGGCAACATCCAAGAATAGTAGAGGGATCAGAGTTTGCCCAGACAGGACAGAAAGCAAGAACACAGAAACCAAAGGGCCTGATCCTTTTAGTTTAGTTTCTTACAGATTACAACAGATTTGTGTTATTTTATTACCATGAGCCAGTTCTGCTTCACTCTGATTTCTAGGAGCAAAAAAAAAGGGGCTATAGGGGAGAATGAGTCACATCTTCACAGGCATGGCTCTAATCTTGGCTGTGACAAATAGCCACAGAAACTTGGTCATATCTGGGATGGCAAGCTCAAAAGGCAGAGCTTTCACTCAGAAGCTGCTCCATTCTCTTTCCAGGCACTCACAAAAAATCAGAGTCACTGAGGATGGAAAAGGCCTCCAAGATAACTGAGTCCAGCCATTAACCCAACATCACTGTGCTCAGCACTCAACCATATCCCCAAATGCCACATGCACACAGATTTTGAACTCTTCCAGAGCTCTCCTTCACACACTTTGAGATATAGAGAGTTCCAGTATGGACCATGTTGTCCTGATTTTGTGTGGGCTAATTTTCTTCCCAGTAGCTGGTACAGGCTGCCTTTTGGGTATAGGATGAGAATAATGTTGATAACCACTGATGTTTCAGTCATTGCCAAGGAGAGCTTACCAAACCTAGGATTTTTCAGCTTCTGCCAGCAAGAAAGCTGGGGGCACAAGGAGCTGGGAAGGGCCACATCTGGGACAGCTGGCCCAGCATATGGCAGCATATGGCTCAACAATAATTCTGAAGGCAGTTGAGCCAGTTGGTGTCAGCCTGATGCTCAGGGTCTGGCTGGGCGTTGGTCAGTGGGCAATGTGCAGTTGCATCATGCATCACTTCTTTGTGCATTCGTTTATTATTATTTTCCCTTACTTTTCTGTCCTATCAAACTCTATCTCAACTCATAAGTTCTACCTGTTTTCCCCAAATTGTCTCCCCCATCCACTCTGAGTGGCTGTTTCATTTAGCTGCCTGCTGGGTCAATCCAGAACACCCAGGGAGCTCCCAGTGCACCCCAGAACCACCTGGTGCCACAGCCCAGCCAGCACTGCTTGTTTGAAGATGATATTCACACTTACAGTCACCTGCCATAGAGCACCAGTGTTTTTCTTTAAATTCCATGCCATGACATTGATTCTTGGCATGGCTGAGCTATTTCCATAACCAGAGTCTTGAGCGTGTGAATATAAATACATTAATACATCTACTTTGCTCTTTCATCAGTAGACTTGATAGCCTGAGTGGAAAAAATGGGTGGTGACATATTCTTGGCTGCTTCTCACACTGTTCTCTTTGCATCTTCTCCTAGAGGCTGTCAGAAAAAATTAGTGGACTAGTCAGACCTCTACTGTGACCTGAAACAGCCCTAAACCTTCAGAAATCAGGACTTCTAAGGCTTCTATTTGGAGTAGTATCTTCCCTCCTCCACTCCCTCCTTTCTTTTTCAAGCAGAAATGATGGCACTAAATAGGATATTGAAGAAATCCATTCCTCATATAAAAAAAAAAAATCACAGTAGTTGTCTGTTGTGAGGAATGCAGAGCACAGGGAAGGAGAGAAGCTGTTCACTGTAAAATTGACCAGTTTCTGCATTCAGCACATACTGCCTATCTCCTCTCATTTATGCATTTCAGGCAGCAAATCATCTTTTTTATGGGCAAAGAAGGTCGAACACAGGCACTCAGCAACAGGTTCAGAGTTAATCAGAAAGCCAGTAACCAGGTCAAGAACGTAAGAAAGAGCTGTAAAATCACTCCCAGGTGATCTTCTAGTTTCATCTGGAAGCAAGCACTGCAAGCTTGCCGTGGAAGTATTGTGAAATCCTGTTGGACTTCAACCCCACAAACATTGTGCTGAAATTACAAGCAATTTAAGTGCTGGAGTGTAACACTTGTTTTCCATTTGCTCACCTAGATCTTGGATCATTTAAATCAATAACTTAAAGAATTGGGAATATATTTCAGAATACATTGCTCTGTTCTGCCAGCTCAGGCCTTCAGCAAAGCACCCCTATGTGTGGGTAATAGATCAGTGTCATGGTGATAAAAAGTAGAATCATAATTTTTTTGTGTGTGTTTGGCTCTAGGAATAGTAGATTCACACACAGTTACGACTCTCAAAAGAAAATCATCTTGTACAGTCAAAACACACAAAATTACATGATAGCAATTGCTAAGAACCTGAACCTACTGTGGTGCTTTCCCTGTAAAAATGAATGCAGCATTTTTAGATGAAGGTACAAGTAGTAGTTAGGCTGTCTTAAAATTAAGAAATATGTCTAATATATCACCTGGGCTTTTTTTCCTTTTATTTAACAAAAGAACACTTACTATTTCAATAGGATTCTGACAGCCTGACAAATTCTATTCACCAATGGTTTTTTCTTTATATAAAGAGGGAACAGCAACAGAGAAACCAGGTTTTCTCTATTGCAGCAACTTTATTTTTGTGTTCCATCAGAGCCTTTTAAGCAGAATTTAAGGTGCTTTATTTTAAATTAGCTGTAGCTGAATATTTCTCTCCTTTCCATACCATTCCATACAGAGCAGTAACCTCAAGATGGCGATATTTGTCCCCTTTTAGAAGCTGGGCTGACAGCAGGATTACTGAAGCATCTTCACTCTTACAGCAAAGGGAAATTTGTCTTTGAGCACATTAGGGTGTAGCTGCCACCCAGAAATTTCTGTACACCCCCCTCTGATAAAGGTTCTTAACTGCCATTATCCAGTCATTTCAGTGATAAACAAAGGCCTAGGGATGGAACCTTCTGGACTTCAGATTATGAGCTGAAAACAAACACCGGAAGGGTCTCAATAATTAGAAATAAAAGAATTTTCAATGAGAAGTAATTACTTTACAGCAACATTCTGGAAAAGTCTTTGCCTTTTACATGCCTTAGGAGGACAGCACACAGAGAAATATACCTGTCAAACTAATACTGTCCCATTCCTGAATTTTCATTAAATGGCAGAAAAGGAAATACAATTCATGAATGCTCTAAAATGTAACACAATACATTGTATTAAGAAAGCTTTTTTCCCCTGGTTCAGTAGGAAAGCAGTTTTTATGGGAGTTCTGCATTTCTATAACACAGAACGTTGCAAAAATTATTGGATACGGGGGGGAAAAAAGATTATTATTAGACTGTTCCTGTGAACCCCTCTAAGCCACAGTCAAGCTAAAATTAAAGAGTTCTATGGGGAAGCTGAGTTCTTTGCAGTGAGGGTTTTTATGTGTGCTTAAAAGGCTTGCCCTGACAAATGGTGACAACATTGACAGGCTATGGTGTACAACATCCATGTACCAACCATAGGACTATAAGTCAAATTTATACAAGAGAGATAAGAAAGAATTCATTTCATTTTAAAGCCTTACTTTCAGGCAGCTCCTCTGCGAGCAATGAGCATTTAAGCAGTTAGTTTTGGGCCTAGGAAACAGACTGGTTTCCTCCAGGAGCTGATTAAGCAGAACCAAAGTGTTGAAAATTTATGATTTTAGAGTTACCAAAGTCTGTTTGCAAACCTGGTGTCTGTCTGCAGGCTGTTCCTGCTCCCTGCACGAGGGGTCACCCTATCAAATATTGTCTAAAGGAACTGCCTCCCCTGCTGCTCTGGGTATGTTCTGCTTCTGCCCTGTTTGCAGTTGTCTTGCTGACTCCCTGTGAACTGCTTGTGTCAACTTTTATAACTGTGACAAGGCCACCTTTTGCCTGAGCAGCAAACAAAATTTACTCAAGCTGCCACCAAACAGTGTGGCTTTATAGCTCTCACTTCCAGCAGCCCTTACAAGGCATCCATGCAGGGAAGTCCATTGCCTGACCATCTTTTGTTGCCTGTGACAGTTTCACAGCTTTTCTTAGCTCCAGTCCAGCATTGCCACAAGCCATTTTCCTTGTTTCAAAACAGTGTGCTGGGCTACACAGCCCTTTGGGTCTTTTCGCGTGTGGTGCTATTCAGATATTTTCTGGCAGAAGGTGTCAGGCTCTCTGCCTTCACTGGAGTGTTTCTAGCACCAATTAGCAAAATTGCCTTGAGGTCCTGAAGAATTTAGAAGCTTGCCTTAGCTAAAAAGGTCTTTGCTCAAGGCTTCAGCATCTTAATTACTCTTAAGAGTGTGGCTGTGAGCTGCTGGAAGCAAGCAAGCAGTGGGAGTATGCTTGCAGTGCAGCAAAACCCTGATGGAAAGGCACACCTGGGACTAGGACCTGATAAAAATCAAGGATCAAGGCAAAGAACCCAAAAGACAGAAATGTTTTTAGTTCAGGCATAACTCACTTGTCTCTCCAGAGCCACTCACAACAGCTCACAAGCAAGATGATCTTACAAACAGCCATGCTCTGGTGTATGAAGACACTGCTGGAGACCAGTCCAAAAGCTGGTAATAACAGAAACCCCCTCCAGAAAAAAAAATATCTGAAACCTGATTAGTAACAGGATATTTTCTGTTAGAACATGGATGAAAACTGTTTCTGGTGATCCACGAGAATATTAGTCCTGAAAAGCATGGGCAAAAGGAAGTCCTCTATTTGAGGAGATGCTTTGGAAAAAGTATAATAACAATAAAGAGTTAATTACCCGAGAGTGCAATTTAGACAGACATCACTGGAAGAGCTGCTTTAATTAGTGTGGTTGTTAAATCTGTTGCCTTGCTTATACTGCAGATGTGCCTTCTGCCACCTCATATCTAGCAGCAAGGACTCCACACAGGGACTCCAATGGGAAAGGTGTTTTTTTTAAATGGGGTTTGGTTTTTTAAACCAAAATGCTGGTGCAACAATTTACATCAGCTGAGCTTGAGCCCTCTGGGGCTTGCTGAAAGTCTCTATGGGAGACCTGAAATGGAGACAGGTAAGGAATGAAGATCAAAAGACAACAGCTAGCCAGAAAACAGAGCCCTTTACGTAGCCTGCAAAGCAATCTCATGCTTCTCCAGCCCAGTGTGAGCAGCACTGACCACAGCAAGGCACATAAAACCAGAGAACCTGCTGCCAGAGGCAGCTACTGATGGATCACCTCCTTAGAGCTGGATCCAGCACCCTGGGTCCTGCCTGGCCAGAGCCACACAGGTGGAGATCAACACCTCCCCTGGTCTGCTTGGGAAGATTCCTTCCAGTGCAGCCCAGAACCCTATTTGCCTTATCTGCAAGGAGAGCACACTGTCAGCACAGTTTCTTGTGCTCAGAGCCAATATTCAGCTGGCTGAGGCTGGGACAGACCAGTCTTTCCTGAAAAGCAGCCAAGGAGTAGGTGGGCAGAGGATATGGCCATCTCTAAATGATTCACCATTTGGACCCGATCGATCCCAACGAAGCCAAACTACCAGAACCAGCTGGTGTCTGGCCCAAGAGTGTACTGAGAATATTAAAAATCATCATCTTATGCAATTCCAGTGTTATCTCACAGCTAGCTTGTGTGCTGGAGTAAGGAAGGCACTCAACTGCTCAGAACACCAGGCCAGAGTGCAACATGCCCATGTCCAAAATTCTCTTGAAATCCTGCTCTGAGGTTTGTAGGCATGTGCCAACCAACCAGAGCCAAATCCTGTTTCCTCCTTACTCGGAGGATTTCCCACACCTCTTGGCTAAGTGCTCACACTCCCTTCTCCCTCCTCTGCTCCAGGCTCCAGCCAACTGTCACCCCCTGGGAGCCAAACATTTACTGCATGAAAACCCCAACACTTGACAACCAACCTCTCTCAATGCTTCTGTCAAGGCAACTGCTGCCTTTGGAGCTGATTTCCCTGACTAATTAAGCATGGAGACACACCAGGCTGCCAGCTGAATGGTGGTTGCTGCATCCATCACTCCAGCAGAATTCAACCTAATGGGCTAAAAGCTGCAGCTTGAGAGCCCAGAACAGCTTGTTCACTGGAATGGAAAACCCATTGTTTACTGTGCCCTGAAATTCCCCAAGTTCAAAAGAGAGGAAAAAAACCCAAACAAAACCCCCTACATTCTCCAGCCTTGTAAACATTAATTATGAATTACCAAGAGAGAAAAAACACCTGCTCCCCTTCTATCATTAACATTTTATGTATTAAACCTTTCAGTCTTTCTAACATTAAAGCTCCTAATGTCCTTCAAAGGTAGTAAAAAGTGCCTGGCCACACTAAGTTCCATTCACTAAAAAACCATCTTGTTTCCACTGGGAATGAGTTTCCCTCCCATATGTATACTTTGGCTTCCTTTGTGTGTGTCCACGTGGAGTTTGGATGAAGTGGCCTCCCCATGTGTTTGGGAGAGCATTCTCCTTCATCTTCACTCAGTTCACACAGAAAATTACTGTGAACTGTAAGGTGTCATTTGTAGGGCTTTTTTTTTTACCCTCTACAATGGCTTAGATCCTTGTGAAGATCCTGAGAAACAGGCAGAATTTAAATTTAGCTACCACAAGTGTAGGGCAACTAGACCAAAAAAAGAGAAGAGCATCAAGCCAGGTTCAAGGCTGCTGTGTATGAAAGCAATCTGGAGTGTCCCACACAGCTCTAAGCTCACATTCACACTCTACCTATATCTCAATTTGAGAGAAAAAAACCCAACTTTAGGTCACCCTATTAGAACAAAAGGATTAGGAGGCAAATTGCTTCAAGTACATTGAAGCTGCAGCTCTATTCAAAGAAAAACACCACTGGTGTTTACAGAAAATAAAAATAGTTTCAATAAGTACTGAAATCTGACCTCAATGTATAATTTCAAATCCTTTGGGACAGAAAACATTACAACGGTGTATTTTTGATTCATCAGAGCCAAAGATTTTATAATCTGGAAAAAAATCCTGACAACCTAGTTTACATTTATATCCCAAATCAAAGAGACAAGATAAAAGGAGTAACTTCTTTCTTGACCTAGTAATATTGAAAGAGACAATATTATTTCAGATGCTTAAAATTGACTCTGTTAGCTGAAGAAATAATTAGAGAATTTGATTTTGTAAGAGAAGAGATCAGCAAACATCAGCAAAAGTATCATGTTTACAGGGTCTGTTTCTAAGAATACAAACAAAGAATGGACACCTGGATTGGAAAGGTTTTCACTGTAGACTGACTATTGAAAAAATTATAGCCAAACTGCAGAAGATATACAGAGCTGAAGACTGATTTGACCATTTCCTGCAATGGATTCCTCTGTTATGAGGATTTTAAGTAACATTTTGATGTTTTAAAGCGACAAACTCCCACACAGCTTTTCTCTTTTTGGAATGTGAGACTAATTCCCAGTTGCAGTTTGGCAGCCAGGGGTGCCACTCCAACAGGAGTTAAACAAGGGCTGCTGCACTGGGCAAGGGGCGGGACAGGGTCTGTGCCTGGGGATGTGTGGGAGCATGAGACACCTCTGATCAGACAGGGAGCAAAGCCAACTCAGCTTCTGCACGGGAGAAACAAAGCAGAACAAAAAGCCCATCACATAATCAGGAAGATACCAGGGGATAGCTGCAAATAAACAGTTTTAATTTTATCTCTCCCTGTTTGTCTCAACATCTCTGTTTTTCTTTCCTGTCTTCAGTTATTTATCATCCTCTCCCTGTTGCCTTTACTCCCACTCCTGCCTTGCCCTTCTGTGCAATCCACTGTAATTCTATTGCCAGAAAAACCCAGAGGTACAAAACATCCATTCTCATTTCCCGATCAGCTGGTGACACTTTCTCCTGCATCTTTGCTCTCCATCCAACTAGCAACCTGCACAAGCAGCAGCCACCTCCAGTCCCTCTTTCTGCACCACCAGGTACAGGAGGATAAATTTTTCTTGATCCTCCCACAGCCTCACTGATGGGCAGGTAACAGAAGGTTGAAATCCTCAGAAGGAAATTTTCTGAGTCACCACCATGCTCTGCAAAGTGCCACTTGATCATGACCACAGGCTAGAACATAAGAACACCTTAAAGGACAGATGTTTCTCAGATGAGCAGCTATAAAAACACTCTGAAATGTTGCATATATTTATAACTGGAGCTTCAAAGTCACAGAAGTCAAGAAAGTACTTTTTTTTTTTAAATCAAGACACACCAGCTTTTCCTGAAACTCCTTTCCTGCCTCAGGGATGCAAAGCACCACACCACAGCATGTATTCCCAGCCTTCCACCCTCCCGCTAAGGGCTGCTTTTCCAGTGCTTCCAACACTGGATGAGAAAATGCTGTTTGTTATGCTGGTTTCCAGCACACTACAGGACCTGCATGCTGCATTACCATGCTGTTGTAATGTCATCCACAGCCCTGCTCAAGCTGCAAGAGCCATTAATCACAAGTTCAGATCTTGCAGACCTCACTACAGGCTTTTTGCCACATGAGTGCACAGCACAAAAACCCACTGCTGATTCATAAGCATCAGCATTGCAACATTTAACAGCTAGAGGAATTTTCTGTGCTTCATACAGCCCAAGAGATAGAAAGCACTGAAATACACACAGCAGAAATTACCAAATCTCTGATATAAGCTGCAAACACTCTTTACATCTGAAGTACTTCCCTCTTAGCAGTGCTTTTCTACCTCAGTTAAGTAATACCTGTTAGATAACAAGAAATAGAAATTGCTTGAAGCTGCCTGTGCTTATTTACCAACATCAATCTTTGATAAAAACACACATCTGAACAAGTTTATTCCACAGTGAAATAAAAATAGCTTCACTGAGCAAATAGAAATAAAGACAAGAGAGAGGGAAGAGATCTTCTTTAGATAAATCAGCTTCTAAAAGATGAAAGCAGTAAGTTCATTAAAACCTGGAACATCCTAGTACAGCAATATCTTGTCTGGCAAAATCATATGTTTTCTTCAACATCTTTTGCTGCTTAAGTATTTTTCCAATCAATAGTATGGTATAAGACAATATTTCTTAAGTTTGTGTTCCCTAAGAGATTGCACACAATTTCTGAAAGAGGATATAGCCTAACATCACAGCCATTCCGAAAATATGAGTTGTTCTATGAAACTGTTCATTCCCCCAGCCAATCCCCCTCTCGTTTTTGAGGGATACATTTAGGGCAGGTAGCTCAATTTGCAACTTGCACTGTAGCTTTCACACCAACCTGAGCATTAAATATATTCCTTGACATCACAGCACCCTCAGAGATACAGGTAAAAGAGCTACTTGGACACATTTGCTTATAAAAGTCTCCTTTCCCTGTTTCTCCATAAACACTTGTCAGCTATGTAAGTTACACTTGTTAAGTACTCATGCCCATCTGATCAGTGACACAAAGTGACTGAGGTCAGGCCACAACTCAAACAAAACATTAATATCCCAAGGCTCAAGCTGAAATAAACATTTACTTGCAGAGCAGATGCGTGTTTTCTTCTTCCTCTTCAGCTAAAGAAAGACTCACCCACTCAGCTGCTTCCAAGAAGTGGCCTTGACCAGTTCAGCTGGGATTAATTTAAGGAGCATGACAAAGCATGGTCAGCCCTAAGAGCATTTGGCTGCAGAGCAGCCCTACAATAAACATCTGTGTTACTTCAGAAGGACATGAAGAGACAGGTACTCAGCTGCTACACATTGCCTTTTGTCTAGAAAACATTGAAATCAGGGAAGAAATACACCAGAAACCTAATTGTTGTTTGCTTCCTCAATATCCGTAACATTTGGGCATTTTATCTCCTTTGACCCTGCTTTAGGAATATCCTAAATCACGTACTCTAAGGTCTACCAGGGCAAAAACTCATTTGTTTGCTGTGGTGAGCTGGTCCTACATCTTTGCATTGCAGCCTCCTTCCATCAAATGCCTGGTGACACCAGCTGTATTTCAGAAGTTTTAGTCCCTGATTGGCTGCCCTGAACATGAACAGCTATGCTCCAGCTAATCCTGCTTCTCTCTACTAGCAAATGCCCAAATACATGTTTTGTAACCAAGGGAAAAGCACTGGAATAACTTTAGTGTTGAATTTGTAAAATTCTCATTGCTATCAAGCTAGAGCAGGTGTTTTGCCAGCTTAGGTTTACTGAAGTTGACTAGCAAATTAAAAAAGGTCATTTCCATGGTTGTGTGCAATGCTCAATGCAAATGAAGTGGCACACACATGAATTTCTGTGTGGACAAAATGAGTTAAATTTCCCCAATGACAAACAGTAACCACCAATCCACCTGTAAACACAAGCACCACACTGTCCCTAACAGAGCACAGCAGAGTGTTGCTCTGCCCTTAAACATGTTTATGTGTTTAATTAAGCTTGCAGAGCTGAGAGGAGAGCTCAAACATCTGAATGCTCCCACCTGTGTGGGCAGTTAGTTATTTGAGCTGAACCTGAGAGGCACAAAGCAGGGATGGCTGGTCAGGACCAGCTCACAGCTGTGTCCATGCCAACAGCTCTACTGGGACACTGGGTGCACCCCCACTTTGCCATTATGGAAACACTGCATTTTATTACATCCTTTTGCCAGAACTCACATTCTTCTGTGTCTCCCCATCAGAGAAGAGCCTCCCCAGTCTCCCCCACCTGCTCAGAGTTCTCTCAGCCAGGCCTAGGCAGGATTTTAGACATATGAGACTCAGAGCTTTGCTCTCAGGTGACTGAGAACTGAGCCTAAATTTTACATTCAGATTCATTGGATGGCATCAAGACAGCAGCAGACTACTTCTGTGAGAACATACATACATACCTACATCCTTCCATTTTAAAAGCCTATTTTTGTGTGTGTGTGTATTCTTCAAAATAACTCTCAGCTGTCTCTGCTGGTGTAATGAGATCTGTCCAATAGTTTAATTTCCAAAGTAGTGAAATTTTAAAAAATCCCCCTTCACCGCTCTCAAGATAAAAATAATCCAGTCTCTAGGAACTAAATCAGTAACAGCATTAAAGGGTGGCAAAGACAGTTTGGGAATTAGATTTGTTTTTAATGCCAAGCGAGTAGGCTCTTAAACTAATAACATAGGAGGTATTCAATTTCTTTCCAGCTATACCTGAATGCACCCAATTGCAGCACTAATATATCACTAATTTGATCAATGTCACGGTATTTTTCCAGTAATTTACTCAAATCTTTGGTGCATTTGAGGTATAGGCAGTGTTTGAAAACAGGAAATAAACACTTACTGAAGAAAAATTAGTGTTGAAATATAAAAGCAAAAGCAGGCAACATTTCAAGACTGTGGCCTTCCAAAAATTAGCCTTTTGCCTTTAGCAGCACAAGGAAAATGCCCTCACATGCAGAAGAAGACCAGATTTTTTGACCCACCACCCTACTGGTGTCACAGCTTTTAATTCCTTATTATTCCTGAGAGAGGCACATGAGCTAAATGCTGGCAGAGATTCTGCAGCAGCACCACACATCACTATCCACCTGTGGGACATGACCTGTCCTGTGACAGCTGCAGTGAGCACCAAAGAGCAGATTTAGGGTATTGGGTTCAGCTTTCTGCAACAGGGACAAGAAGGGAAAGACCCACAGGCCGTGATTCAGAAGTTCATTTATTTGCTGGCCTCTGATCCAAGGGCTGTGCCATGACCCTGACAAAAGACGTAAATGCAGATTTTTTTTGGTGTTCTCACAGAGGCAGAAGGATGTGCAAATATGCAGACTATGTTCACATGACTTTGCAATTCCTATTTTTTGTTCCTTTCTCCAAAGAGCACCCATCTGTTACAGAAACCTTTGTGTGTGGCTTTTCTTAAAGCATGGAAGGCAACAGAACCTGACTCCACAGCTGAGATTTCTTGTCCCTACAAAAGTTATCGTATCAAATAACAAAAGCATAGATAAAACTAATGCATCTCTATCCAGCCTAGGAACAGCTTGGTATAGAAGTCATGTTATTATTAGACATTTCCTGGTATTTTCCTGCCCACCAAGCAAGAGAAGCATTTTGAGGAACTCCAATCACAGTGCAACAGAAGGGGAAACATGATACTAATTTCCTCTTGGCTTTTGAACACAGAGAAGGCAATTCACCTTTTTGCATTTTCTGGGCTCGGTTGCCACCCCTCTCCCTGTGATGAATTAAGTGAGATGTTCCCCATGTATCAGCCTCCAGAAGAGTTGCCAAATATTCTTACCTTTTGAAGCTGCTGCTCTCCCACCTCTCATACTCCTTCTGTGCACTGTATTCATCTATTCTGCTTTATACTTAAATATTCAATACCTTAATTAATATGGGATAACCCAAACTCTCCTCAGGATGCATCCTTCTACTCCAGAGAAGCAGGAATAACATGCCATAAATCCCACCTACCCCTGTGAAGACAGCAGAATTTGGTCCTCCTCCACAATCAGTCCTTTAAGAGAAACACCTGACATAAATCAGCAGCCCTCCTGCCTATCCAGTCAGGCTGTGATGTATTCCCTAACTTTTTTTTTGACAAGTAATTTGTGCATCATTTGCTCATACTTTGTCAGGCAAACACACCTGTTGATTAAATATCACTAATAACTCAAACCAAAAGCGGATCAACGAGGTGCCTGGGTATTTTCAGCCACAATGTGAGCTCCAGATGAGGGAACAACTCCTGTTCATGGCCTGCTTGCACTCATCCCTATTTTTATGGAAGAGAAAGGAAAGCAAAGCCAGGCTCCATGTAATCATAAACTCATTTTGTCTATATATGGCACATGTAGTTAATCACGGAGGTTGAAGATGACAAGTATTTGGATGAGTGGGAAATAACCATGAATGGGAGCAGAGCCTTGCAGATTTCACCCTGCTGGACTCTGAGCAGTGCTTTTGGAGCTTTCTCTCCAAATCCAGGGCTATCAAATTCCACTGGAATTGCCCTGAAGAACAAAGTGAGTGAGCAACCTTCTGGTCTGAGGCCAGACTGCAAACCAAGGGGGCAGAGAGGGAAAAGTTGTCTCTGGGACAAGTGCTATCTCAGCTCATGACCATTTCTTGCTGACACTGAAATAGTCAGATGGAAGTGAAGGAGCACACAGAGGCATGTAAAAAGCCCACAAGGATCTAGAAAGGAGATGGGTTATCCAGCACTACAGAATCCTTCTCTGTCCATGCTGTTTGTGTTTATTCCCCAGCTTGACAGGTTGAATAGCTATTCTTTCTTTATGTCTGGAAAATAAGCAGCTTTTGTTGTCCACACAAATTTCCAGGTAAGAGCCTTACCACTTTCAATTATTATTTCAGTGGGAATTTATGAGCTATAGAGAACAATGCTGGTTTGCTTGAAGTGTGGATATCTGCAAGAGAACTGCTAGCTGGGAGTTATTCACATTTATTGGCCTGTAAATCATTTCACTCATCACAAGTGCTAGGTTAGAGCATGGCTTCGTGTTTACTTAAAGAGTTCCTTTCATCTCAGAGGGATTACATCAGCACATGCTGGCATGCTGCTACCTCTGGGGTGTTATTCTGTTTCCATAAAAGCCATGGAAACACTAACAGTGCAGAGTGTGAAATGCTCAGCATCCTCTCTGCAGCACAAGCAAACGTGGACACACAGAGAAAAAAAATTAATAAGGCAAATATATATCTTGAAATAATAATAAAAAAATTTAAAACATGATAAAAAAAGGTAGCACTTCTCTTTTCAGCCTTCAAGTATTTTCAGTTCAGGGCATTTCCCAGATCCATATGACAAACTTTCACATCCACAGCTTTCTCTGGCAGGGAGCTCCCCGCCTGCTGCCTGCTGTGTGAAAGCCCACTTCCTTTTCCTTGTTTTGATCATGTCTTCCACTAGCTTGGTTTGCTCTGACTCCTAGTTCTTGTACTATACAACAGTTTGAGGCTTAAGGACACACTAAACTGGGAGGAGAGGAAAAGCTCATCATATGTAGGGCTCTCTCTCTCTTTTTCCCTCCCTTCCCCAAATAAGAGAAGCAAACAGACCTTGACAAACCCCACAAATCCTTTGAGAGAAAGTATTTATGCACAAATATTATGCTTTCTGAAAATACCAAGAGAAAACAATGAGGGGGGAAATCCCCTTTCAATTACTTGAGCTGAGGTTTGCACAAAATGCTGTTTTTAACAGCTTAGACACAAAGATGATGGTTTTTTTTAAATACTCAGAATAACTGCCCGGAATCCCAAATAAAACAAGTAGCCCCTTACACCCCCTTCATGCCAGGATCTGGACTCACTGCAGCTGACAAGAGTGACAATTTTTGACCCCACAGCATCCCTTCCTTCCTTCCTTTCCCTCCTCCTCCCTCCCCACCAGAACTGTGGGTTTCAATGGGCTTTACAGATAGGTCTGCCATAAACTGGTAGGCACCAAGCTGCCTGAGTGCTTGCCTCAACCACCTCTTGATTCTGTCATGAAACCAAACTTTGCCAGGAAAAGTGGCAAATGCTCCAGCTAAAAACTCTGTGGCAGCACAATCTGCCTATAATGACAAGTGCTGTTTACTTCAATTGGAACAATAAGTGAGTTTTTCTGCAGCTGGAGCACTGCAGGAGAGTTTGAAGGCATAAGGAGATTCAAAATATGGATATTAAATATTTGATATATTTCAATATGGCATGTCATTTTCTCCCCTATTAATAGAAATGCTAACATCTTAATTTTGGAGGGAATGCAGATTACATTCCATGTAATTACATTAGTTTCTAAAACAGTCATGCATTAGATATGTGCAGAAAACACAAATTAGGGTTGTCCTAAACTGTAGACTAGATTTTAGACTATTTCCTTCTCCCACTCTGTGTACAGCAAATTTCCTGCATCTCACCTTGCAACTTGACTTAGTTGATAGACTACAATATCCAACAAGTTATGCTTCCACACCTAAATTTCCTTTAGAATAATTCACACTGACACTAACCCAGAAAATCACAATTCTCATTATGTCTCTGGAAAAGAACACAGAGAAGTAGAAAGTAAATAAAGCTGTCAAGCAATGAAGTGAAACTGGGAAAATCAATTCCAGAATGTAAATAATAATGGCTGCCATGACTGCAATGACAAACATTATCCTAATCCTTAGTACAGCATGCAGAATGCCAGAGTATTTGTTAAAGTGGGCCAAAATAGCTCCCTCACTCATTTAATGGCAGCAGAAGATTAGTGTGGATTAATTTGTATGCATGCTAAGCATCAGGCAGCATGTTGATAACATACCTGCCCTGCCACAATGCTTGCAGATTTTTTGTATGAGCCACAGTGATATTTTAAATATCTTTGTGCTTGGCCTCTTCAGCTGCCCTTCATGGGAAGTCTGGAAATGTTGTGTGAGCTTTATGGGTCACAGAAACAGATTGAGATGTTTACAGATACAAAAATGTCTTAAAAAGGCAAATGGCTATAAAGCTGCTGAATAAATCTTGTTTATAGTTACAATTAAATGCTGCCATAAATTATTCTCATTTCTCATGGAGATTTTTTTTCAAGAAAAAGTGATACCCAGGTGGTTCTGTCATTTTTGTTCAGAAGTCTAAAGCAAATCAGCACTAAATGCTTCCTCATGCCCAGAGGAATAAACAATCTCCTTCCACAGACTTCAGCTCCGTGGAATGAACCAAACCATTTCCTTTTGCACTTTCTGTTTCGACAAATCCAGTATTTGTTGAAGTATAGTGCATACACTGTTCCAAAATGTGAAATATCTTTTATTGTGGAACATAGGAGATTCTGACAGACAGACCCCTCTGTTACCCTTCCAGGTCTTTGCTGAAATCTGGCACTGAGCACAGGTACTCCAGCCAGGGGAGCATTTATCATGGGAGTGCAACAGGGGAAGAAATTTCTAAAATAGCAAGGGGAGCATGAACCTTCTGAGTTCAACAAAGGAACCAAACTTTTAAAACTTGCAAACTGGTGCTGCCTGGGTTTGTCTCAAAAGTGGCAGACCTCTGTGGGTGCAGGTCCTGAGCTGTTCCTGCACTTCACTCACACATTCCCAGCCACAAGTAGATTTTACCATTCTCCCTTGTCTCTTCCAATATTAATTACATCACTCCTCTACACCTATTTCATTACAAAATTAACATTGCACTGTAGAAAAAAGGAGACCCCCCTTGTTTTCCTTTCAGATCTCATGAATTCTCTTATAGTACATCAGGGAACTACAGCTGGGACAAGGTCCTGTGCCACAACAAGCTACATTTTCCTGATAAAGAAATCAGCAACACATTTGAGAAGGTCTGTTGTAGCATCTTTTTCTAGAGAAAAAATTAATCTGCTGTTTTGGAAAAGTAGAATCAAAATCTTTCTCAGCATTTCAGGCATAGCACATTCCTAGGAATCCCCTCCAAAATTTCAGTAGATGTGACCAGAAAAGGATGATTATTTCCCCCCTCAAATGTGATAAACATACTATTTTGAACGTCAGCATCAATTAAAATATCCAATATATTTTAAGGCTTTAAGTCTGAAGCTAATTGTACATTCATGTAAAGGTTTTACACATATCAATAATCTCAGTTTAAAATTTTCTTTTATATGCCTTGGATATATTTGCTTAAAATACAAGGTGAGAAGAAAAGACAAATATGAGATGGAATCAAATGGGAAAAATTCGTTATTGCAGAATTTTCAAGTTTGTTTTGCTAAGAACTCATTCTAATGAAGAATTGAGAACACTAAAATCAAAATGCCAAAACGTCCTGTTTCAAGCAGCAGTGATTCATTTTGACTTGCTTCCTATATTCCATAGAAATCAAAACAACACGTTTTGACAGCATTCTGTCAAGATTATTAGCAGTAATTAATCAATTCCCACAAAACATTTCCATTTCAGCAGGAAACCAAATCTGCCAAGATTGTCGATGGCTCTGGTAGAAGCACAGCAGCAAAACTTGTTCTGCCTCAGAGGTCTCAGGTAACAGTTTCTACAGTTTATACAGATCATAACTCATCTGTCTACATCAAAATATTTGTTACAGGGGTTAGTTGTGGTCACATTTTATTTGCCACATCCCTAGAAGCATTCAAGGCCAGGTTGGACAGGGCTCTGAGCAATGTGATCTAGTTCAGGATGTCCCTGCTCATTGCAGGAGGCTTGAACAAGATGAGCTCGACTTTAAAGGTCCCTTCCAACCCAAACTGTTCAATAATTTAATTATTCTATTCCCAAAGACTATCTTTTCTCCATTTTTATGACTCTCTTTTCAGGCTCATACTAGAGTGTCTGTCTGGCCACATAGATTTTCAACACAAATGCAGAAGACAGATATCTGGCATAAATTTGGAGAGATCACTTCATATTTACTGGGACAAAGCATCATGGAAGCTTAGAAGTTTCACTCAGTAGGCAGTGCAGGTTCTTAAAAAAAGACATTTTCTTTATTTCCATTGATGCTTACAAGTGGCAGAAGTAAAGAGCTGAGGCCCTGGAGACGGAGCAGTCCCAGGAAGGAAGCTGTGTTTAAACCTCTACAAGAGGATGCTGGATGTGTTTTTTTGGTTCTTGCTCATCCATTTTTCTGTATTTTACTCCTTACCCTGCTGGATTCACGTGCATTCTCTGCCCCAGCACCTCTGTTATATACTATCATCATCCCATGAATTCCCTCATACAGACCCTCTGCAGCTCCCACAGCTGCACCCTCACAGGAAGAGCTCAAGTCTAGAAAAAGACACCCTCAGAGCAGCCACAGACTCAGGAGAGGGAAGTGATATTTTTCTACCACTTACAGGAATTCCTGAAATTATTATTCATCAGTTCACACATTGGTACATAGTGTAAAGCCAGAATTGCCAAAGGTCAGTATGAACACACCCACATTCACTGTGAGTTTTCCAGGTTCAGTACTCCTGGCTGATGCTATTCAGCAGCTGACCAGCTGTGCACTCCAAAGCACCTGCAATGAAACTCTCATGTCAGAGCGAATTTCATGTGATTCTGAATGAGCAACTGTGCTAGGAGCAGCTAGGCTATTTGTAACCTTTTTGAATACGTGTGTATCAAAGAAGAACAAGGAAATCTCTTTGTTCCCTCTGTCATCTTCCCTTGTAGCAGGGTGGCCCCAGGACTGGGAGTGGAACATGCTATCAGCACTGTACAGGGGCAGGGCACTGCCTTCATCCACACTGAAAAGACAGAAACTGCATTTTCTCGCTCTTCTTTTTGAGAACTCTGCTGGCAATCCTAGAAAAGCCTGGGTTGGAAGGGATCTTCAAATCATCTAGTTCCAAGCCCCTGGCGTGGGCAGACAAGTTTACTCAGAGCCCCATTCAACTGTCCTTGAACACTTCCAGGGATGGGGCAGCCTAAACTTCTCTGGGCAACCTGTGCCAGAGCTTCAGCACCCTCACAGCTAAGAATTTCTTCCTGATATCTAATCTAAGTCTCTCCTCTTTTAGTTTAAAACCATTCCCTCTTCTCCTATCACTACCAGCCCATGTCAAAAGCCGCTCTCCCTCTTTTTTATAATCCTCAAGAGTAGGACAGCACAGTCATGGGTCAGGCCCAGCTGCTGGCACACCATCTCTCTTGTCTGTGCTGGACCTTATAAAAGGCTGCTCTGCCCAGCACACAAATTTTAACAGATGGGAAAGGGTTTGACATTTTATACCATTGAGTGAAATGCCAGACATCTGCAGGGCACAAGAGGGCACCCAGTGCTCCCACTCCACCTTCTGCATCCTCCTGGGGAATCTGGAGTCCCTGCCCAGGAATTAGATCCACCCCCTGCTGTCTCCTCCACCTCTCCACTGCAGGAAATCATCTCTCAGCCCTTGTGGATGTCATATTCTCCCTCATGCTCTTTTACTGCATCCTTACAGAGCACACCTGTAAAAATTAAGGTTTAGGAGAGCCCTGAGTGTTGATGAGGCCACCCTTGGAGAGCTCACACTGTTAAGATTCTGGTTTTTAACTCATGGTTTTCCAGCTGAAGGCAGTTGCCAAGACAACAAGTCTGATTCAGCAGCAGTGAATTGTCAGGGCAACAATCTCTGGCCATACCTGGGACGTGCTGAACAGCACAATAAACCAGCAGACATGGAAGGCCACACCCAAAAAAATTACCAGTTAAAAGGGTAAAATCTTCCACTAAGATATGTGGAAAGCCAAAGTAACTCTGCACTTGCCCACCTCAAAAAGCTGAGTACAGTCACTCCATACAGAGAAAGAAAAAGATTTTTAAGAATTTGGCAAAGGAAATAATCCTGTCTCAGCCTGATAGGAATCCATAAAACATGACTATGTGCAGCCCTTCCACGGTTTGTACACAGCATCTTCTGTTTACACTGTCACCATCTTTTGGGGGATATCACTGATGCAGCGTGGGAGGAAGTTCACTCTGTTGCTCATGCAGAATTTGCTCTCCATTTCTGATGGAGCAAAGCACTTGTTTCTTTCCAATTTTAAACATTTCTTCCACTGTATTTTCTTTTAGAATATTTGCACTTTAAGAAAATACGTGCCTAAAGTGTATTGAAGGATGAGTGGGGAGAGGAAGGAGAATCACAGTAGTATGTAGTCATGCTTTATTTAAGCTAATTTATAGGCCCTTGAAAATATTTGAACTTTTTCCCCTCCAAATTTAACCAGTCTTACGAGATATTAATTATTCATTTCCCCAATGTATTTCAAGCAGTGCAATCATAATTAAATAAAATACCCATTTATTTTGCTTGACCATCTCTCTGCATTTTAAAATGTATTTTAATTGTTTTAAGGATGTGGATGATTTCAGCTGGAGCTGGGGTGAGGGCTTTTGGTTTATTCTGCTCTCTCACAAACTCTGACAAATTTTGCTAAATTCCAGCATGGCCCTGCTTTCATATAGATCTGTCCTGCTCCAGTGGAGATTTTGGATTGAAATTTCCTTATTTCTTGAGGGACTGCACAAACTCACTGAAGCTTCTGATGTTAAAGCCTCTGTGTTTTTAATGTGAGCAAGAGGCTTCTTGGTGCAACATTTTCCTACGGAATTAGGAATGCTGTCACATTCTAGTTTAGCTTCACTTGCCACAATTTTTATTATTGCTCATCATTATTTGTGTGTAAGGGTCCAGTTTAAGTCACTTTTAATTGTCCCAAAGTCCATTACAAGTTGACCAGCAGGGCTCAGCCATTCCCTTACAAGGAATTGGGGGGGGTCCTTAATGAATAATTATTCTGTCCATTTTTTGAGCTAGCTGAACATAGCAGGATATCTCACCAACCAACCCCAGGCTCCACAGGCCACCAAGCACAGCATCAGCCACATCACTTGCCCTGCTTGTCACAGACCAGAGGGACTGGGATGTTTTCAATTCTCACAAGGACTTGTGCCTATTTTGATATTTCTCCTTTCCAACCTGTGTGTGCAGGTATCAGGCTTACCTTTTCTTTATCAGAGGATCAGGAATGACACATGAAGAGCTGCATGCAGTATTTTCAGGAGAACGAGGGATTTCAGTGCTTCTCTAAAAAGATTGGGATTTTTTCAGCCTTCGGCCAAAGTGTTACCAATTCCCAACACCTTTAAAATGCTAGCTCTCTTGTTAACTTAGGTTTTGGAGGTTTGGTTTTTTTTAATCCTAAACGGGGTTTTTATATCAAGATTTATGAAGATTGATCAACTAAGCTCACTCAAAATATGCCACATTTAGAATTTGAAAAACATACCTGGATTTGTTTAGCAGACTGATGCTCTGCCTAAATCACAGGTCAATCATAACAGGATGGGAAATTTGTCATAAAAAATAGGACCAATACTTGCAAACTTGTTAACTCAACCATGGTTTAAAAAAGTCAATTCAAGTGAAAGTGACCTGGCTTTAAAGTCAACTCACCTGAAAAATCAAGCGTCTGAAAAATAAGCAACATATCTCCCAGATGAAGCAATTACCTAATTAGTGACAGTAAAGCAATGAGCATCTCATCAATTTGCTGTTAAACACCAAAAAAAGCATTATTGTGTATATCTGGCAAACAGCTCTAGGTGACTTGACAGACATATTTATGATAAAAGATCATAAGAGATCATAAAAATAACAGAAGCCATTTCACATTCCACACAGGAGAGACCAGAAGCTGAAAAAATATTTCAGAAGCATCTCAACGATTTTGTGATGATAAAAGTGGCTTTTTGTTAATGCCACCAAGCCTTGAATACAATGCCATGCTCCTTCTGTCTGCTTCAAGTTTTCTGCCTTTTGCATTTGCGAAATCAAAAGGGTTTACAAGATGAATGTGAGTTATCCTCCACCCCTTCACAATGACTTAGTAACAAACAACTTTAATGGAGCCAGTGCTGAACTGGAGTTCAAGGGCCATTTCTTGGAAATCTGAAGTATACTGAAACCTCAACAAAGAAAATGGTACTCTATTAAATCTGCACACTGTGGAGGGCTAATAAAAAACCTCTATTGGGTCATAGATACCAGAGTGGTAATAAACCCATGAAAAATTGTTGTTTTAGCTATTTTATCTGTCCAGCTTATTAGTGCATGTTGTAGGAAAGGGATGGCATTTTACCAACATCAGTCAGCCAAATCTGATGCAGTTACACACAGTAACAGGTGTATTAAATTGCTTATCCAAATCCCACCTGCAATCCACTGGACACAAACCCCAAGCTATGTAACAACATTTAAAAAAATATGTTTAAAAAGTCGAGGTTTGAGCTGGGGCCACTACACCACATTAAGATGTAGCATCATCCACCTGCAATGTTGTTGCTCTGTGCTTAAAAAAGAAAAAGAAAAAAAAAAAAGGCAAATCTCCATGACCACTAAGGCTAACAGGCATAGCTCAGACTGAAGGAGGCAACCCAGTGTCCACCATCCCTCCCTTTGCCTTGCAGTTTAAGTGGTGGAGATTTGCCTTGTTTTTTATAGGAAAACCTACAGCTGGCTGGAAAGGACTGGATAGGGTTACTAAAAATGTTGTCTGTTCTAGCAAGGGGGATGAGCAGGCTCAGAATAAGTTAAATTACGTGCACTTCTGCACCATTCTCACTTTTCAATGTGATAGTCTCAATTACAGGTGACAGTTTCTATTATTGGGAAAAAATGCACTGAGTGAGAAAAAAAAAAAGTTTCTGGATCTGTCAGGTTTCGGGAAGAAATCCCAGCACCATGTTAGCAGCCTCCTTATTCTTCTTTGGAAAGGCTTGACCTGCAAGGAGGGAGGAAAGCCTGCTCTGTCATTTATCACCATGATTTCCAGCTATCTTGTTTTTTGGAGACAAACAATGCATCTGGAGGCCTCTGAAAAGCAGGAGCAGTGCACCTCTGCACTTCGGCGTGACTGCATGAGTATGACACAGTTGGACAAAAAAGCCTTTTCATTCCCCCTCCTACAAGAGCCCCAGGGGATTCAGCTTCCTCTCAGTACCTCCTGCAATCTACATAAAGCTATTTTTTGCCACAGGGGCTCAGTGCTGAGTGACTGAGCACTCCGGAGTAACACTTCTTGGTAACACTTATTCTTGGTAACCAAAAAGCCACTCGGGGGCTTGCTCACAAAAACCCACAATGGGAGGAATGTGCAGGAAAACTGCCCAAGACTGGGTTCCTCACAGCTTCTCAGCAGCTGCAGGGTGAAGGATAGTCCATTTTTGTAGACATGTTTCCTAAATCTCCAGGCAGCTCTGCTTCAAAGAGTGCTGAGCAGCCCCAGCGATGGCTGTGACATATCCCAGGAGCTGCCTGCCCTCCCCACCAACACTGTTGTCAGGACCCCAAAATCTGGGATGCTAGGATCTGAAAATTCAGGTTCAGGAGCCCAAATTTGGGATTTGAGTGGGTTTGGACCCCAAAATTGGGGGTTGACATGGGCTGGGATACCAAACTGGGGGGCTCTGGGGGTGGCAGAAAATTGGAGGGATCAGAACCCCAAAATCTGGGGTCAGGACCCCAAATTTTAGGGAGTTTGGGAGATCCAGGGCCCTACAAAACCACCCAATTTTCAACCCTAAATCAGGCATTCAAGACACTAAATTTGAGGATATGGGGAGGTGTGGACACCAAATTGGGGGAGCAGAAATTTGAAGGGACTGGAGGGGTCAGGACCACAAAATTTGGGGGGTCAAAACCCAAAATTCAGGGTTCCAGAGCTCAAATTTGGGAATTTGGGTTATCTTGGACCTGAAATTTGGGGGTTTCAGGATGCAAACTCTGGGGAAGAGACCTCACTTCGAGATGAAAATATTGTTTCTGATGAGTGTCTTAAGCCAGCAAATAGAAAGGTGTGTTTATTCCATTAATTAGAGCTTTGGGATTGATTTAATTAAAAATGGGAAGGAATTATGTCTTGCAATACTGAGCAAGGCAGGTGAATATTATATATTTTATGCAGGTAGGGGGAAAAACGGAATGCAAGCGCAGGATTTGAGGCAGGGGAGCTACATGAGCTTAGCACAGCTGAACTCATGAGAAGGAGCTGGATGCACGTTTGGGAGGAAGATTCCCCATTCCCTCTGCCCCTTTCGTAACAGGTGTTTTGAGAGTGAGGGAGAGGGAAGGCAGGACATCAGCACCTCTGCCCACATCATTTCCTATATGGAGAATCACAGAAGAAATGGAATGGGCTGGGTTGGAATGGACCTTAAAGACCATCTCGTTCTGACCCCCCTGCCATGGGGGGTTCACTCTAGACCAGGCTGCTCAGAGTCCCATCCTACCTGACCTTGAGCACTTTCAGGGATGGGGCATCCACAGCTTCTTTGGGCAACCTCTGCCAGTCAGCACTTTCACAATAAAAATGTTTTTTCAAATATCCAATCTAAAACAACTCTTTCATTTTTAAGCCATCCCCATTGTCCTGTCACTACATGAGAAGTCTCTCTGAATCTTTGTTACAGACTCCCCTCAGGTGAGGTCACCCAAAGCCTTCTCTTTTCTAGACTGAACAATCCAAATTTTCTCAGCCTTTTCTGATAGAAGAGGTGCTCCATGCCTCTGATCATCTTGGTGGCCTCCTCTGGACTCACTCCAACAGGTCCCTGTTCTCCCCATGCTGGGACCCCAGAGATGGATGCAGCTGCAGGTGGGGTCTCACCAGAGCAGGGCAGAGGGGCAGAACCCCCTCTCTCACTCTGCTGCCCACAGGGCTCTGGATGCAGCCCAGGATCTGGGGAATTTCAGGGGTGCAAGTGCACATTTACACATTGCAGGGTCATGTCCAGCCTCTCATCTATCATTATCTGCACATCCTTCTCAGCAGGGCTCCTCTCCATCTGCTCAGCTGGGCTTTCCTGTGCTGCAGGGGGGCCCGGCTGCTCACCTACCACTGCACATGCAAAGCTCCAGCTCTGCAAAGCTGTGCTCTCACTGCACAACCACCACACCATAATAACATTTCAGAATGTGATTAAATACCTCAAAATAGCAGCTCCTGTTTCTCTGGCCAATGCTCAGATGATGCACTATCGAGACAGCACAGATTTAATACAGCAGGCAGTTGCATGCTTCATGAAACAGCTAAGGGAAGTGAAAAGCTGTGAAGATCCTCCCTCATCTTCTCTAGCCTTGTCCACTGCTCAGCTGAATCAAAAATAATACTCATTTGGGTTTTTTATTATGGGCAATCACCAGGGATGTAACTGCAGTAAAACTGGAAAGAAGAGACATGACAGTAAAGTAGCAGAAAAAAAAAAGAATATAAAGGAGTTGAAAGAGATGGAAGTAAACAAAACACCTTTCTAAACTTCCTGTATTTCCTGCACCAACACCTTTCCAGACTGAGGGACAAGAATATGGATTTGGTTAATAAAAACCTCATCTAGTGGCCCATTCTCCTAGAATGTCCAGAGGGTGTCTGAAAAGCAGCAAAGGTGAAGTTCCCAGTCACAGAACAAACAAGATGGGAGAGCAAGGAGCACACTGGCAGCTCTGAGGGAACATCATGGAGTGAAGTTCACATCTAATTCTAGAGACTTTCTCTCTTCCACATCCACTAAGGAACATCCTTCCTACACATGGCTGAGCAAAAGATGGAGGGTGGTTGGTTGATGTCAGCAATCCAATTCCCTAAGACATGCTGGGTAACACTTCTTGTTTCCACAGCCATGTTCTGTGTCTTCTATTATAGATTACTTTTCTTTTTTACAACCATAGACTGGAGCATTCATAAGCCCATCTGGGGCCAGGGCAGAGAGCACGAGGCTGTAGTTAAATGTCAGCCCACAAGGCTGTAACCAGAGCAAAGCTGAACTCAAATTTAAACAATCAGTACCTCTCCAGTGAGACCTTTCCCTGGTATCTGTGCTCTTTTTCTTTCATTTAGTGAAGCCTCATGCACAGCATCCAGGCAAAGGTGAATTTTAAGTCAGACTAACAAACATTTAAGAAGCGTGTCCCCATATCACAGCCATCAGGATCTGAGCATATATTTGAATAGTTCATTGCACAAGGATGGGGTTTTCAGTTGTCTCCCCTCAAAGAAAAAAAAAGTTATAAGTTCTAACTCTGCTCTACTTTATGCACAGAAAAACTTGACAGTGCCTAAGTTATAATGGTACACAAGTTATAACTTATAGACCTCTGGTAACTTTTGCATGAAAAAAGTTGACAGTACTTGTGGACACAATTCAGGTATCATTAGAAAACTTTTTGCATAATTTCTGCACCATATTAAAAGACTCAATCTGAGATATATCAGAAGAGGCTCATTAAAGGGCTCTAGTATTGTTCTCTGCTAAATAATCTGTTTTATTACTCCCTCTCTCCGTACCTATTCTTATCCAAGTCATCTACCCTGACTTGCCAACTACCTACACAAGAGTGGTGAAGAGAAACTTAATTTAAAAAAAAAGATTCTATATTTCCAGCATTGACATTGAAATGTTCATACTTCATTTACTGTACATAGAATTCAGAATTTTTGTACAGCTGCACTGGTGAGATGCCATCAAAAAGGTAAACTTGGACATTGCAACTGTAGGAAGAAAGCAGTTGTCGGTAAAGAAGCCAGAATTTCAAAAACACTCAGAGCCTCACACCACTGCTGTATGACTGAGATGCCATCAAAAAGGTAAACTTAGACATTACAACTGTAGGAAAAAAGCAGTTGTTGGTAAAGAAGCCAGAATTTCAAATACACTCAGAGCCTCACACCACTGCTGTAGCATCACACTGCTACTGGAGGCACAAGCACTTTTATGCTGCACAGTACATCAGAAGAATATATGCATAAAAATCCTAGCAACTTCTCTTTGACACAAAGTCTGGACCAAATAACCAGCAGGAAGGTAAAGGATAAGATGCAAAACAATATTTTTTGCAATGTTGTTCTTTTCATAAGAACCACAGGAAAGGGATTTAGGCACATACTTCATAGCATGGAGATGATCCCACAGGTCAGTAGGGGCAAGGTGAAAGCAAAAAGAGATTTTTAGCAGGTAGATAATCATCAATGCCACAAAAAATCAATTTGAGTCAAAGATATATGCATACCTTCCTCTATCAAGAGAGTTTAGCATAGCAGGAACTGCACTCAGCCTCACCCTGCGCCCACAATCCAGGGCTGTTCCCACAGCACAGCTTCCCCAGGCTGGGTGGGAATGCTCCACACAGGATAGCAGAGAAGCACTGCAGAGCACTCACACTTGTTAATTAACAATGAAACTTGCACCTAAACAAGTGCATTTTTGTGTACTGAGATGGAAACAGATCCTTGTCTCCCACCCTTAGAGCAAGGTCTCTTTGGACTCTTAACTCAGCATCTCATTGCTTTATGCTAACAAACCTACAGCTCACCCAAGACAACAGGAAAACCTCACTGCAAGGGATAAGCAAAACAAATGCTTCTGCTTTTGCAGATATTTCACTTGAATTACATTTTAAAACAAGCTATAGTCCATGCTGGTTGCCCAGTGAATGAATCAAATGCATATAATGTATCATAAAGACGTGACAGTGACACAAAACAGAGTTAGATCACCAAATTTGAGCTTCAGTTTCCCTCCCAGGCACATTTGAGATGCCTGCAGTCCCAGCCTGGCCAGGAGGATGCCTGATAGACAAATCCTGGCTTCACTTCCCCAGGAGCAAAGAGTGGGGCTGCAGGCAGCAGGGCCTTTTGCCTTATTGGCAGCCGAGACCTGATGCCCAGGGGAGACAGTAAATATCAGGAAAATATCACCACCTTCCTTCCCAGTCTCAGAGGCAAAAAGCACTATATTTGCCCTTACTGATGCCATATTTGAGATGATATATTTAATAATCCCTGTAGTCAGTCTGAAGCTCAGCCCCAGGAGCTCCGAAAATTACGAACATAAACAGCTGTGGCTTAGCCTCAGCTCTCTTGCAAAGAGCAGCTCACCTGCACCCAGAGCTGATGGGAGGAGTGCACCTTCACCTGAGCTGTAATTCAGACATCAAAAAAAACCCAGTATAATATTGTGTGGTTGCTCATTATTTTTCATAAGAGAGAGCAAACAACATCTGTATAATACAATTACCAAATACAAGTGGAGAGTGGAATCAAAATCTCTGGTTTTCAACAAGTCTGGAACATTAATTCTCAGCTCTGATTTTAAACCAGTTCTTATTTTTTACTTCAAAGCTCCTTTCCCTGCTATTCATACACCTGCATTCCAAGCATAATTTCCTTGGATCTCAGTACACCCATTGCTTCAGGAATCATTTTACATTTGCAAAAGGATGAATGAAAATAGCCCAGAGTCTGATATGAACATCTTTGGCTGTAGTATCCAGCACCCCATACTCCTGGAGGTAATCCTCTTACTGTGATTAGCAGAAGAACAGAAGGGTTGTAAGGAGGGACTTAAGTGGGCTTTGGCCTCAGACAGGGTTCATAGCCCAGGCTGGCTCCTCTGCTTCTTGCATGAGTGACCCACACTGAATTTCAAAATCCTTGCTAAGTAAATGCATGCAAGGGATTTCTAGGAAGGTGAGAAGAAAAATGAAGTGTGCCAGAGGGAAACAAAAGTGTATATAGCATATTGTGAAGGTGAAAAGAGAAGTGAAATTTGAGGTGGTGGTGATGTGGGTAATGCAGTTCCTGGGAAAATGTGGCAGGGTATCTGTGCACATAGAACACAGCTGGGGAGAACCACAGCAAGCTTCCAAGAGAAGGGGACACTTACCCATCAGTGCCTGGATTTTAGGCCTGCTGAAGCACAGAATGCCATGGAAAGAAAGCTACTGCCAAGACCTTCAAGTCTTCTGTTCACACAACACGCTGGAGTCCTGCTCCAATCCCACTGATTCCCAGCTCCCTCTCAGCATTTACCCTTTACTCACTTGTCGCTAATAAGACAAGGCTATAAACTATCCATTATTTAGAAAGCTGCTTTTTTCCCTCTCCTCCAGAAATCTGCTCTGTGCAATTGAGCTCCTCTGAGATTTACTCAGACCCACCTAAATAAACCCAACCAAATCCACTGACCACATATGTCATTCTTGGTCACAGCACTGCCTCACATGTACATAAAAATCAGCTCACCTGCTCTACAGTGTTTCATAATGAACAGCTCCCAGTTTCCCTACTGGCCCCTCTCTTAATTTCTTGTTTCTGATTCATCTGCACCTTCCTACCAAAAACATCTTTTCTAGTCTGAGTGTACTGTTTCACAATCCAGATGTTAACTCATTCTACTAGACCTCATTACAAAGCCTGAGTTTCATTATTCTTCCTAAAACCAGCCAAATTATACTAAAAAGCAGAGCACTTTTATTTATTCCTACCTAAGATGAAAATAAATATGATAGAGGGATTAACTAAGCAGAAACCAGTTTGGGAAAGCCCATTCAGCTGTACTTCAATAGTACTGTATTAAAAAAGAACAAAATTCAAGTGAGGAATGAAGCAAAAATGGAGTTATATTCTTAGAAACCACAGCATCCTGCAAACAGGCAAAACAGTCTGTGTGGAGCCAGCCTCTCCTGGACTGACTGTCTGACTGACAGCTCCTGCCAAATCCCTCCAGACTTCTCCCTTACACAGCCTTCCTCAGAAAGCTCTCTGGGAGCATCTTTCACCAACCAAGCAAATTCCCTGGCTTCCAGCAGGATTTTAGGTTACAGCTCTGCAAAACAACCTGCGAGAGCATATCTAGAAAAGCCACAGTAAGGAATTGGCTTTGATATTCCAGAAGTCCCAGCAGAAGATGTTTGAGCAGGATTTTCAAGCAGGATTTTCAAGTTGGAAAAGTTTCACTTTGAGAAATATGTTTTAAAGGATTGCCAGCAAACTCTGTGAAGACAAGAGTGAATCTAGGTGAGCTTGCACACAATTCCTCAAGAACAGATCAATATTTCAACGTTAATATCAATGATATCTGTGCCTGGTGGAGCCATGAGGAACTGTTCCACCCTCCAAACAGCTATTTGTGTTCCCAGGCATCAGAAATGCACAGCATGGAGGAGGAGGGTGCTGGGGGTGCATGGAACAGTGAAACTTCAAAACAAACTGGACTGTTTCCAAAACAGAAGAGCACTGCCTCTGGAATTACATCTAGGCATGATCCTGTCTCCCTAAGGACCCACAAATTGGTGGAGGAATTTGAGCTGGCACATTTACCAGACAGGTAAGTAATTGGATGTTTGACACAGTGTGGAAGTTTGTCACAGTAATAGGACCCTAACACACCACAGCACCAGTAGGATAAAAGGAACCAAACACAAAACACAGCAAGCTCATAAAAATAAAGAAATAATATGTTTTTTTCAAGCAAGGTGACTTACCTGCCTAATCACCTATGTAGTATACTTCTAGAGACAAATTACAACTTAAGAATTACTTTTGAAATTGATTTTGAGCTGATTTGTTGACAATTAGCTCTTCAAAGAGCTGTACTCCTCTGGGAGCATCTTTGTTTTCATACAAGCTCCTGGAATCTTCCCCTGCTCTTGACCTCAGCATTCAAGCATTTCAGATACATCCAAGCACTGGCTAACATCCCTCTTCTACAAACACAGGTGGCTGCTGGCTGAACTCAGCCTGGTCATCTCAATGGACATCCCACTGTGTCAACAGCTGGGATGGCTCTTCTGTCCTGACTCATTTCTGAAGGGGAAAACCATTTCTGTTGGTGCTCAGCCATGAACACTATTCCTCAGACTTCCATTCGTAGTGGCATTCACACAAATTACATATTGGAGAGAGAAAATATTTTCTTTTTATGATAATGCAGATCACGAGCGACGTGGTTGATTTTCCTTTCAGATATAATCTAACACTGAGAGCTGCAGCGAGAGCACAAAGAGTGTCTGATAGCTCAGAGCTGCAGGGTTCTATCTTCCCTGCACTGTGCATGGATGCAGGCACAGCAGAGAGTGACAATTCCATGCTTCAGCACCAGAGATGAGGCACTTGACGTGTCTTTTAGACATGGTAACAAAAGGCATTCGCATGGAGCATGCGATGAGACCACAGAGCAAGGAAAGAGAAAAGTGCTAATAAGAGACCCAGAGCAGCATTTCTTGTGGTGCATCACAGGCCATTTCTTTGGTACATTGCTCTTCACAGACAGTTTTGTTGGTTTCCTATTCCTCCTTCTATCCTGAAGAAATGCTTGAGTTATCTTTATGGTTCAAGAGACAACCTGAAGGCAGGATTTAAGCACAAAGCTTTGCAGAGACCTTGGAACTTTAACAGAGGTCTATAACCATACTGACAAAAGATGTGTATATTCTATGTCAAGTTTTATTGCAAGCTAAGACTCAAGCAATTTTCTCCTTCTTACTAAAAATTCCTAGTTATGTTACCTGGATATATAACATTACTACAGATAAACCAAAGATCACATGTAGCACTGACTTTCCTTTAAAAATTTACCCTTCACTCTCACTACTGAGCTGCTGGCTGTGATCTTTACTGTTCCAAACACCAACCACAGAATCATTTTTGTTGGAAATGACCATGGAGATCAAGGCCAACCATTAAACCAGCACTGCCAAGTCCATCACTAAACCATGTCTCCAAGTGTCACATCAACATGGCTTTTAAATATCTCCAGGGATGGAGACTCAGCCAGCTCCCTGGGCAGCCTGTTCCAGTGCTTGCAACTCTTTTAGTGAAGAAATTTTTACATTTGTTAGGATTGTCATGCTGTACATGAGCCAAGTAGGTCTAAATTATATTCTCAGGCTACTTTTGTTTAAGAAGCTTTAAAATTTCTTCTTCAGGGAAGCAGAAGCTGAAGTTTCTTCTCCCACACCTCTCTGCAAGGCTGCCACAAGTCTTTGGAGGATTCATACACTCCAAGGGTGTGCTGCCAACCAACACAAAACATTCACCCTTGAGCATAGGAGGATGCACATGAACTCACCTCAGATCATTCCTAGTGCCTTGGTTTAAGGAAAGAAACATCACTGCCAAACTCTAGCTTCTCCTATGTCATTGAAATGAAGATGCTTTGTTATGCAAGAAAAATAAAGAACCTAATTCCAGCAAACTGAATGCACAACATTGATAAACTCATAAAGATTTCTGTATCTGTTACAGGAATGTTTTATTCTGGCTCCATTTGAGGGTTGGCTGATTCTACCTCGCCTTTGACCCGTAGAACAACTTTCTCTTCTTGTCCTCCCAGATTCTTTATCCAGTGATTACAGCTTTAAAGGAACCTCATCCAGGAGGAAACACCTGAAGACACAAGGAGGCAGAGGAGAGAAGGGTGGCTTGGCTGAAAATAGAGAGGAGCTGCTCTTTGGTATAGTTAAAGCGCATTCACTGCAGCAAGCCTGTACATGCTTCAGGATTTCACAGATGCTACTTCAAAGGAGAGAAGGAAAAAGAAAGTTAAGTTTCTCTAAGACAAGTTTTTTGGATGAAGTTTGGAGGACAGCCCTATTTATTCACTGATGAAAGCATGTCCCAGAAAAATCAAGACAGAGGAGTCTAAAAACCTTCAAAAACAAAGATCTAAGATCGAAACCCTCCAACTCCATGACCCAGATGCACTGTCACAGCTTTTTAACACAGGCTAAAAAAAGGCAAAACCAGAAATAGCAGCTTCAAAAGGAAGTAAAAAACAACACTGATATCCAGAATAGAACAAAGATACAGATCAATGGAAAAAAGTTTCAAGCTGTCTCCAACAGTTGAAACATCCTGAGAGTAAGTTTCCCAAAATATACTTCCAAATGCTGGTGGATAAAACCTCCATCACTCATTGTGTGGTAATTACTGAGGTCGGGATGGCTGCACTGAAGCCTTCCAGGAAAGAAATAGAAAGTAAGTCTGGAGACAAAACAGAGAAAGAAAAGGGTGGGAAAACTACGGATATGTTGGTGTCAGGAAAAGATGTGAGAAAGGAGGGATGACTTCATATCTGGTATTTTGCTGTGGCTTGTTGGTTTGTTGGTTTTTTTGCAAAAAAAAAAAAATCTTTGTTCATGCATAGGTATGATGTGAATGTTACCTGTTTCTTCTGCAAAACTTCTGCTGCTCCTGAAGAAATCCTTCTGGACTAGCCATGAGAGCTAAGCACAGTCCACTTATTCATGAAAAAACCTTGCAAAATCATGGAGAACCACTGATTCCTTGCAGTTTTTCCAAATGTGGACTGCAGATTCCCATTCTGCAGTACTTGCCCATATATTTGATTTCAAACAGGTCTTCTGTGCCCATGGATTGACTGAATTCTGCACACTGTCCTAAACTGTGCCTTCAACTGAATTCAACTACATGAATGGTATGAGAGCTCCCTCAAGCCTTCACAAGCACCATTTTGACCTCCAGTGGTCAAATTTGGGTTGTGCTGTTGAGGTTTAAGCATTTGACAATCTGGTCACCAGCTGCTGTGAGGGCTAGGAAGGACTCAGGTGTTCCAGCTCATGAGAATGCATCTTCATAACAGCCAAAGACTGTTCCCCATTTTCACCTTCCTATCATATTAATGACTCTTCTCTCTGAGCTTTCATTTCCACCTGGGAATATGAGGAGCACTGGGTAAAACCTCCACCTGCTACCTCTAGGTAGAAGACAGCACCAACACAAGGAGGTTTCAAGCATCTCCAAGAGCAAGGGCCTGCAGGGTTCCTGAAGAAAGCTGGGGGGAGGCAGCAAGAGTGCTGATGGGCACCAGCCCACCTGCCAAAACCTGCACCAGCACTGAACACTGGAACCTTGGAGCAGAACAAGTTTTACTCTGCCCTGGAAGATGAGTATTTCTGCACACCCAGGGACAGCAGGCACAATGAGCAGGTAGCGTGATGCTCAAGAGGAAAAGAATCCAAACAGAAACTGAATATAAACCGTCCAATAAACAGCTTCCCACCAAGGGCAGAAGGTGAAAGAGAAGATTTTTTTTACTCTAGGAGTTAGCCATCTGAACCCAGACCTCCTGAGTGTTCCTAGGACCATCAAAATATCCCCAGTTTTTGTTTAAATTGCTGCCTGTCCTATGCTTTCAGCTGGCAGTGTTCAGAATGACCAGGGGATTACAACAGCACTAAAATGGGAGGAAGGCAAAGATGTGCACAAGATAAGGCCAGCTTTTTGGAGCCAGCTGTGGAAATGCCAAATGTGATCATAAAGAGCTTTTTCCAATTGTACCTCCTTCTTTCTCACACACACACACTGGTCTAGGCTGGGGTGGGAGTGGGGGGAAGTTCCCCCTTGGTTAGGAGAGCAGCTGAGGATCGCTGTGCTCAACAGTGCTCCCTCGCCCCGAGGATTTCCTCTGGGTTGCACAAATTATCTGCAGGAACAACCTGTGGATACCTTGGGCAGCAAGCCTAAGGGAATATCACAATCAAAGGGCCAAATGCTGAGCCACACCACAAGTATCAAATAAACCCCATTAGAAAAATACCTGCCAGCTGCACACACAAGGGACACAGCAACTCCCCTCATTTCCATGGGGAAAAATCCCTGCATGCATCTTATGGAGTCCAAAGGCCAAACCCTTTGTTTAATCAGTTTAATTTAATAGATGATACCTGGTTTCTTTCTTAATTATGGATGCAATTGTGTTTATGGGAGGCAGCACCTGCTCCTTTGGCCCTGTCCCTCTATTCCTGCAATGCTGATTCATGGATGCCAACACAAGAGGAGTACCTGGGTGTTCTTTTTCACAAGAAAACGACATTGGCCTTCACATAGTGCTTGGCTGTTCACTGGGCTGTGCCACATATCTCTGCCACAGAGCTGCCACCCTGACAGCCACTGGGACTCCTGTGGCCACTGGTGAGCGAGACCAAAGCTGGGACATGAACCTAAAGCAAACATCAGCCACCAGGGTTTGGGATAAAAGAGAGTTAGCTCCTTCTCCTGCCAGGAACCTGGGCACAAGATGGGTGTGGAAGGGCAGGCTCAGCCTAAGAGAGCATTGATGCATTGATTTTCAGAAGACTGAGTAAAATCCATGGTTCCTCCAAGGACTCCTAATCCTCACCGCACTGAAATATCTGTGTATATATATGTGCAGTACATAGTTGGATTAGGAAAAATCCCCAAATCTGAAAACTGGCCACCAAAAAAACAGCCTGGGCACGGAAATGTTGTATTTATGCCCCAAGATGATGTAGGAGGGCCAAGCAGCGTGGACACACAAGTGCAGAATGTTCCCAGGTGAAGGCTGATGAGCACTCATCGGTGACTTCTCTGTCGGGGTCAGGAAGACTGAAAACTGGACAGATAGATTGCAAGTAATACATAAGGCTAGATCACAATGTGATAGCACCAGGAGAAAACCTGCAAGAGGAGTTTCTGTGAAATGTCTGGGTTGTTTACTGTAGGTGAATAATATTGAGGCTGCTGTAAACTTGAGCTGCATGGGACAGACTGAGCTCTTCAGGGTCTCACTGCTGCTCTTTGAGGATGTGCCATCAGATGGAAAAGATCCTCAGCATGGGACAATGCACACATAAAATCACAGCGTGTTGTATAACTCAGTTTTACATACACATAAACACATACACCTCCTTTTTAAAGAAAATATTGTTCCATTGGCACTACTGTATCTGTATTTTTTACTGCTGAGGCAGTGGGAATGCACCAAAAATGAGTGAAACTCTCTGGATGCACATATAAAACATACAAACCCACGCATCCAGGGAGCGTGGGCAATGCTGAATACCTGGTTAATCCCTGAAAACCACTTCCAAGGGCTATTTCTCCAGAATATTGTGGTGGCTTGTGGTGGTGATTCAGTGAGATGCTAACAGTGCTTATACTTAGCATTTCAGGTGTAACATTTACACAGAAAATAACAACAACCAAAAAACCCCCACAAACAAACAAACAAAAACCATGAAAGGAGTATGAAGTTAGTACCTTTTTCTTTTTTCTTGATCTGGACTTGCAGAACCTGTCAGTCACAGCCATGATTCACATAAAACAAAACTAATGCTACAATAAATTTCTGTTTCCAGGAAGAGGAAAAGCATGCATGCTGGTTTGAAACACAGTGGGAATATTTCAAATTTGAATTTGAAATATTCCCAAATTCAGCCCGCTCAGCTCTGGGGTACTCGGGCTGCACACAGTGCTTACTCGAAAACATCACTCTTTAGCCTTATCCTGGCTCCCTGCCACCTCCGTTTCCCAAGCTTTAGTTTATATTTGTTAAAATCTTTGAGCAGCAGTTCCTACAGACCAGCTTTCAGAAGTCTGGGCGACTGCTGAGGTGATCAGTGCCTCTCAGAGCCTGCTCAGAGGACAGAGCCTGGGGAACATTGGCATTCAGGGCTGGGAGCACCCCCAGCCTGGCCACCCGCCCCAGGGTGAAACTCCCGCCCTGCTTTCCAGAAAAACACCCGCTAAATATCATCAAACACCGCTGCTGGAGTTGCTGGGAACACAGGGTGTCCCAAGACTGGAAAAGCAGCATCACTAAAGGGTTTTGCTTCCCTGAAGAGGGCTCTCCATCTCGGTTTATAAAAACAGCGTGATGGTTTTATAATATCAGGAAGGAAAAAAAGAAAAGGAAAAAAATATAATAATAATAATAAAAAAAAAAGAAAACAACAAACCAGACCAAGACAGACGATACCTGTTGT
>NW_005054410.1:642760-657800 GCF_000277835.1 Geospiza fortis
AGGGGGTGGGCAGGGGGCACTCGGCGCGCAGAAAAAACGCCTTGAAACTCCCAGTTTCAGTCACCGGTTTGGCACAGTGCACGGTCCCAGTTCACCCAGGGCAGGGATGTGAGAGCCCTCCAGCCTCGACATGGCTCTTCCCGAGCTGGGACCGAAAGCCAAACCATCCTTCACAGCTCCTGCACACACATCCCTGGTGGGGATGCAGTGTCCAGTGCCAGGGCCTGTGCCGAGCACTCTGTTTGCCACCTCCCTCAGCTGAAGGCAGCGGAGGGCCTGTGGTGCTCCCAGGTGCCCACACCCACCCAGTGTTGGGAACCAGGTCTGCTTCCCAATGTCCCACGATTGTGAGGCTTGGCTGCATGGCCGTGCAGTGTTAGGCAGAGACAGCACGATCATGATCCCATTTCCAGCAACACCACAGCACATGGGGCTGCCCAGAGGGCCTGACCACCCCTAGGCCAAGGGAGATGCTTCCAGAAGCAGTGCCAGGTCAGCACAGTCAGCCCCAGGGCAATGCAGGATATCTACAGACACACAGACAGCTGGGGGACTGCTCTCAAACCTTTCCCAGACAGTCCCAACTCTTTGGCCTGTGCTGGTATCTTCTGGCTCCTTCTATCACTGCTTGGCAGTCAGGTGCCCAGCCCTGCTCTTATGTGCAAGGTCTCTCATAAGAAATGTATAAGAATCCCAAGGATACATAAATAAGGACTGGAAGGGACTTGAGTGAATGAGGCCCAGTCATCTTCTCACAAGCCACAGTATCTGATGAGGGTTTCATGCTGAAGCTCCAGAGGCTGCTAGTGAAAGGCTCCTAGAGCTCCAGAAAACAGCTGAAAGTGTTGGAGTTCCACCCCACCAACAGAGACTTCCCATTCCTAGCTCAAAGGTATTCATGGACATCAGTCAGCCAGTTATCCTTGCACCATTCAGTTCCTTTAGTTCAAATAAACTAATAGCTGCCATCACTCTTTAAATTCCTAGTCTTTATTTTCAAAGGGTGAATAGAGCAAACCCTCAATCCCTTTGCAACAGGACAGGCAGAACAGCCCCAGGAGCTTTTTCCACATACCAGTTTTAACCCAAATCAAACCCTTCCTGAATAGGGTGGTATTTGGCCATACTTCTTTCAAACAGGGAAAACATCAAACAGGGTTCCTTAGAATGGCAATTAAAGTGCCCAGACCTGAGCCCTGCTCCTTGTAACTGCATATACCCTGTTGTTGATGTGATGTATAGACAGCGCATTCCCATTTATCTGTTTTGTAATCCACATGGAGTGACCTGGATGAATTGGACCATGTGGAATGCAGAGTTACTCACAGCCCATCTCCTTCACCTACCTGCTCTGCTCAATCTGAGACATTTGGAAATGGGCAAACTGAAACCATTTGCTTGTCTGTGGGATTACTCAGGCCAACATTTTCCACATGGGAGCAGCTGAAAATCATCCTGCTGAGCCCCTGCAGCCTCTGTCAGAAACAAACCCCTCAAGGCACATCAATAAAAGCGAGGAGCACAGATTGCAGATTGGCTGCTCTCCTCTTCACATGTCTCATTCAAAGTGTAGCTCACTGGCACCTCAGGCTCCTTCTCACTCATCCTGGACCAAAGCACTGAGCAGGAGAATGTCAGCCATGGTGGTTCATCCTGACAGTGCAAACACAGCCATACACCCAGAGCTGTCTTGTCCCAGCAGGCTGAGGCAGGTGGGATGCAGAGATTTGGGGCTGACCCTGCTAAACCTCAGGGCAAGCAAAACCTCTCTACATCTCTACGCAGGTAACACATCAAAACCAACCTCCCCCCCCCCCCCAAATTTTGGCAGAGTAGTGCTTGGAGAACTTGCCTGTGCCTGCCTCAGGGGACCCCTTCACACACATCCTTGCAGAAGAGATGCTCCAGAGTAGAGCCAAGTGTGGTCACCACTGCTCTGCTGCAGGTAAACAACAGCTTGAGAGTCCTCAGAAAATACTCTGGGCAGCAGCCTTAGCCTCCTGGGACACAGGTGTCTCCCTGCTTCCTGCACGTGGCTGACAGCTCCCTGAATGCTGTCTCCCAACCCATCTGCTCAAGAGTGTGTTAATTTCTTGTTTCACTAACTCAAAACAAACGCTAATGACTGACAGTGAAGCCCTTTGCCTGTGATGGATTGTGAGCAGCCCCAGGTCCTGCTGCTGGGCTGGAGTGACTTTCCTCTGTGAGTGTCCCAGCTCTGCTCCTGCCCCTGACCCCACAGCCTGCATTGCTGACCATAGCACTTCAAAGCTGAACTTTTCAGAAGGGTTTGGATGGCAAAGCTGGGGCACTCATGAGCCCGTGCAAGGGGCAGATCCATGCTGGAATTCAGTCAGAGAGAAATGGTTTTCTTGTCATTCGCTCTGCTCCCAGCACTTCAGGGCATGTGTCACCATGTGTTTGAGCACGGCTGCATCCACACACATCCAAAATGAGTCACGTCTGCTCCCTGCTTCCAGAGATTCCCTCTGACCACTGCAGATGCAGAGACATCTCAAAGCAAGCATGTTTAATCCGGGGGGAGCAAGGGGCTGGGCTTCTGGGTTACAGCATATGAATGCTGGAGCAGAAATAACGTTTCAGTTCTTAAAAGCATTGAGATGCTGCCCCACAGACTACCCATCCCAGTGCCAGCTGGGAGAAAGACTGGGACTGAGCACTGAAAAGATACAAAATCTTCCTTGCTTCAGGTGTTCAGAATAATGAACAAATGACAAATGACTTTATCACCCAAATAAATGTCATCTGAAATATTGGCTTGAGCTGTTGAAATACCACAGAAATTAAACCAGCAGCAGGGCTGCAGCAAACAGGCTGTTGCTGCATTTCCCTGCAGACAAATGGCAAAGTACCTGCTGAGTCACTGCATGGAGCCTAACAGGTTTAACAGTGCAGAGTCAAGAACGCAAGCTAAACTCCAGATTAGATATTCTAGAAACACTCTTGAGTTTTAAGTGTGCTTTTTGGCCATGCCCACTCTGTGATTTTATATGTGTATATATATATATATTGTATCAACAGGACCGACGCTGCCCCCACCACCCCAAAGAGGTGCTCAATGAGATTAGGAGTCCTTCAGCGGCGCTAATTAGTGCTGACGCAAGCAGGGATTTCTCCAAGCCCTCGGGGCTGCTGCCTGGACGTGAGGATGCTCCCGGGTCTGCAGGCGCTACCCTGCCACAGCGTCGCCCATTAATGTCCCTGCCCTGCTGCTTCGACAAAAAAGTTCCTCCCTTTGTCCTCCCGAGGGGCTGCCCGGGTTCAAACGGCGTTCTGCAGGTGAGGAGGAGGTGGGGGAGCGAGGACAGGGGAGATTTGGTCTCCTAAGCACCATTGTAAGGGGATTTTCAGAACGCCACTGTCCCATGGTGTGAGACACCCGCTGCCTCCAGCTGGGGGCAGTGCCAGGGTGGCATCTGGGGACACCAGTAGACTAGTGCAGCCCAGCCTGCACGGCAGCTCCAGAGCAGTCAGGCTGGCTTGAACAAAACATGCCAGTTCTCATTTGGTAACCAGACAGATTCTAAGACAGATCCAGGAAAACCTCCAGGAAAACCAGTTACAAACCCTTTCACACCTGGACACTGCACTCCCCTGCAGAACAAACACCTGGACCGTGCTCAGGAGATTTGGGCCCACAGACACAGGAACAGCACTGCAGAGCCTGTAACCCCACAGGAGCTCTGCTGCCTTACAAGAAGCATGAGATGCCTGTGAAAAAAGCACTACAAAATTTTAAAATTAAAAAAAAGAAGACAACAGCACAAAAGGCTTGTGGAGCAGCTTGTTAAAATGAGGAGAAGCAGCAATGGGACAGGCAGTGGTGACTCCAGGACACCCAGTATCCCTGCTGGGGACTCCATAAGCCAGTGCCTTGGATGACATAATGCTTTATGCAGGGAACTCAGGAAGGAACGTGCCTGTCTGCTTTTCCACTTTCCCTCACATTACCCTGCCAAAGTAAAGCTTATGAAAGTTGGCCTTAATGATTTTGCCTGAAAAGAGGGTATTTACATCCTTCAGAGCATCTGGCATAATTCTGTATTTCATCTTCCTTTCAAAGGATAATGCAGCTTCTAAAAATTCCCTCCAAGAGCCATTATGATTTTATGCTGCTCCTGATACAATAAACAACTTCATTCGTCAGGCTCCAGGCATTTTGCAAAGAAGCCAGCATGACAATTTACATCTTGCAGAAAGGAACCTGAAGCAGCACGGCTTTCCTAGCAGCAACCAAGATAGCCTGGGAGACACCCACACTGGCCCTGCAGCCTCCACACTGCAATGCCCCCATTCCTACACGGCCACAGGATGACCCAACCCTCTGATAATCTTCTGCCTGGAAGTGTTTAGAAACCTGACTGTGCCATCCATGGTGGTTTTAAAGTCCCAGTATTCACAAGTGTAAGAAACTGGCTCTGTATTCATGAGAGCTCAACTTCTTCCTTCTTTTTATGAGCAAGAAAATACTGTATTTACTATATATATATATATAGATAGATAGATATAGATATAGATATATATATATATGTATGCGATGTGTATGCTATACTTGCTCTATAGAAAATACTATAATTACTAAAGCAGAGGAAGTCCACAGCAACGTGGGTGCTGATCTGTATTTTTTTAGCAGGCTCAGTCTCCCTCATGGACCATATTGCTGAAAGTACAGCATGGTGGTTTCATCCATCTGTACAGTGTGAACTGCTAAGGCAATCTCTTAGTAATTCATTAGCTCTTTTCATCCTCTACTCCTCTCTGAAATATATCCTGATTTCCCACATGTACAGAAATGGTGGGACATAAAACATAAGACTGCCAATGGATGAGTATAGTGGCCTTCTGTCAGGTATTGCTTTGTTAATCAATAAAAATAAAAAGCTGAAATATAAAAATTGCTCTGACAATTTGGAGTTTCCCTTGTGTTAAAGAAGGCACAAAGCAGCTCTGGACAGTGATGCTCCAACCCACCACGTTCCCCTTCTCTGGGACACCAGCAGCCTCCCAGTGTTTCCCTCAAGGCTGCAGCAGCTTGTGTCAGCCCTGAAGCCCTTCAGGAGCCAGCTGGCAGTGCCAGTCTTTGGGAAATTCCAGTCCCCATCTGCTGGGGATTTTTATATTGCATTCATCCCTCTGGACTAGCATCCTCCTATCCATGAAAGAAATCCTGAGCTTCACAAACTGAAATTCAGGTCCAGCAAAATGACAATAGTTGGGGTTTTTACCAACTTATGCTACAGGAGCAATGGCATCAGCCCCAGTACAGAACCAGGTGTTAGTAAAGGTGTTTTAAATCCCTGCCCTGCACTACCTGTGTTGTTCCCATTCCTGTTCCTCCTTGGTTCCTGCTGGCTCCAGCATTCAGAAGGAAACTGTTGATGCCTCGTTTGGTTGTGTCCTCAAACAAATACTGACATTTCCAGATTTCTGCAGCTACCACAGACAGTGGCTAAGTAGCCAGGCCAGGCAGCCCTGTCCTGAATAAGGACTGACACTGACTGGCTTCTAATGCAGAGATTTTAAACCATAGGATGGTTTGGGTTGGAAGGGAAATCAAAGAGCATCTCATTCCAACCCCCTGCCATAGGCAGTGACACCTCCCACTAGACCAGGCTGCTCAAGGCCAGCCTGGCTTTGAACACTTCCAGGGAAGAGGCATCCGCAACTTCCCTGGGCAACCTGTTCCAGTGCCTCAACGCCCTCACAGTAAAGAATTATGCCTTCTTCCATAAGGCATTTTGGTAGAGAAGGAATTCACTACCAGGAGCATAAAAAAAGGCTCCTCAGGCTTTATAAACAAGAATCAGGAAGAAGGGGTGGGGGGCGGAAATAGCGAAACAAAAATCCAATCAATTTACTCTTTTAAAAATTAATTTTGAAAGCTTACAAAATACATGATGATTGTTTAAATGTCATGAGAAATTTGGATGACTTTAGGTAAACAGAACATGAAAATATCAAAAAGTGAGTTTGAAATCCAGACACATGCCCACATGCATCAGGCTGTCCCCTCTACTGGAAAGTGGGAACTTTGTCACCTCAGTGTGGTGACACAAGCCAAAAATGAGGTGGTGACCACATTTGAAAGGGCAAAAAACTCTGTCATTTTCAGTAGAGCAGGCAAAAAAGCATCAACAAATCTCCCTGCAGCTGTCAACTCTTTCACATCTCAGGTTTGTGAAAAACAGTGACAGATTTCACCCTGGAACACAACAGTTATGCTTGCCAGGCTTTTAATGTTGTTCTGAAATTAATAATGTAATTGCCAGATAAGGAAAAAAAGTCACTTGATGCTGCTCAGGCTGAGAGAGTTTTGAATTACGAAATCCTTCACTAGACCATAAAACCACAGTAGAGGTCTGCTCTTGTGCAGGGCATTATTTCAGAGGATCCATGTATGGATATTAAAGTAGCAGAATCTTCTGGCAGGTGATCAGTTGGAAACCAAACTGCAAAACCCTTGTAATGTATTTATTCCTCATTCATAGGCAGCAGCTCATAATTAAAGATCAAAGCCCCTTGTCCTTCTGCACACAAGGTACAATACCCATTTCATGGTTCACTTAAAACATCTGAGCCTGAGCTGCAAGACTTCACCATTTGTCTCCTTGACATCCCACTCAACAATCAACTTCTCTGAAATGGGAAGCAGCATTTCACACATTCTAAAATATAACAGAGTTATCTGATTAACACCCTAAAACACATCAGCTGCACAAGCCATTGCTCCTGTTTCTGGATCCCTGATGAGCTGGAGCCAGCAATGCAAGGCTGGCATGCTCTGGGCAGCCACCACGGTCCAGTGCAACCTGCTGGCATGCACAAGTGCAAACCTGACCCCCAGGTAAGCCACAGAGCTCTGCTAGAGTTCTAAGCCGCTTTAAAGAAAACTTCCGATTTTAAAAAGGTCCTTGCCTTTGTCCTTGTAAAATTCCATTGGCCCCCACTGACCTGTTCCTCCAGCAGCCCCATGCCCAAGTACACCAGGGGGCTCTCCCCAACATGGCATCACTTGCAATCATGTTAAGAGTGCACTGAGTTGGCTCCTTCAGGTCCCTGGCAAAATGTTCAGGATGCCAGGTGAGACCCTGCAGCCTTTCCCTTGTCACCAGACTCTGCCTGCAGGTCAGCCTGGTACACACTGAGGACCTCCCCTCCCTCTGAGCCCAGTCCATCAGCCACGGCTTTACCCAGCCCACAACACCCTGAACCCTGATATCAAAATAGGGTGGGAAAGTGTTGAAAGGCTTGCTGAGCTGAGGTAAAAGCATACACTGCTCTCTCCTCATCCACAGGTTCAATCACTTTGTCACAGAGGACAATCCTGGTGGTCAGGTGTGGCTGACTCCACTAAATCATACATTTATACAGACCATTCCCAACCACTTCTCTTTTATGTGCCCAGAAACATGTTCCTGGAGGACTCATTGCATGACTTTCCATGCACAGAAGCAAGGATGACTCCCTGCAGTGCCCTACATTGTTTCCCAGGCCTTGCTTGAAGAGGGGGGCAACACTTGCTTTCCTCCAGCCACCAGGAATTTCCCTGGAATTTCCATTAGTCCCCAATGGAATTTCCATTAAAAACGGTCATGAAAGATATCTCAGCAGCCTTGTGAAGGCATCAGCAGGTTCTCTCTCCATCTTGGATAGGCTCCATCAGGTCCCTGTGCATTTATATGGGTCAAGTCCTCCAAAACAACCCCTGCCTTGATCCTTACCCACTGCTCCTGCCTTTGTCCTCCTCACACAGACCTTGGAAATCAGCTTGGTCAAGAGGCATCTGGGTACTGTGTCTACTGTCACTAAATCACCCAGCAACAGCTCCCCGTTTTCCTTGTCCAGGACCTAACTCCTGAAAGACAGAGGGGAATGGTCTGGAATATGTCACGTTCAGTCCTAGCAATATGAAGATGTCAAAAAGGAGTTCCAAGGGATTTCTCTGGTGCTACAAGTGAGAAGCAGGTGTGTATTTTCTATTTCCACTCCACAGCCCTTCAAGGACATTCATTACAAGTAATACTGCTGGAAAGAAATCATCACAAAGCAGCTCCTGGCAGCAAAGGAAGAGCCCAAACCTTAGAGCCTGGCAGTGACAGATGCCTTCCCAGATACCCTACAAACACAACAATATTTGGTTTCAGTAATCATCATGGATACATTAGTTAGCTGAACATGAAGTGTTTATACATAACTTTCTGATTGCAAATTTTACGTTCTTTATTGTTATTATTGTTACTAAAGATACACAAATATCACTCATTTTTGCTGTGTCTCTGATATTCCCACACAGCTGGCAACTATAAAAGCTGGCAAACTCTGAAGAAATTAAGAATTTGTACAATGTTTTAATTAACACACATCTAATGTATTAGACTTACAAGCATCCTTCCTGCTTTTCAAATCAATTTCTTCAGAGCCATTATTTATAAAACCACTGTTTTTCCCCAGCTACTGACCATCCGGATGGCATCCTTGCATTTTACAGAATGCAAGGAAAATAATTACTCTGAAATAGCCCTTTTAATTACAGATCATCAGCTTTGCATTCCCACCCTGTCTGTAAGAGCAGGCACTTGAGCTGTGTGCGGGATCCCGGGAGAGCAGCACTTCCAGCTGCAGGCAGGGCTGCTCCTGGTGCCATCTCGTGGTGGGCTGGAGGAGATCCCGGGGCATTCAGAGCAGTCACTGTGCTCTACTGCTCTTCTGTTCAGTTTAACTGATGTGAAAACTGGCTTCAGCACACCCTAATCCACGCTTTGCACTAAGAGATAGGGAATTAAGAGGTTTAATCACTGTCTCTACTTGCATTTTTGTTGTTTGCACGTTGCTTGCTAATTTCTCCCTCTACAATGTCAGAAGCATTTTTTTAAAATGTAGTAATTTAAGAAGTGCTAATGTCACTATAAATAAGAGTCTCTCAAACCCTTAATAACTGAAGTCTTAAATTCTAGAATAGCAAGCAAGAAACAGCAAAGTCTAGAACAGAAAGCAAGCCCAGCACATATTCACAATTTTGTCCCTGAGTATTAAGTTTTCTTTGTGGTTTTCCACATCTGTGGTTTCACATTTAAAGCTTTTTATCTTCCCAGCTAAAGGCTACTCTAACTACCCCAATCCTCATTTCTGCACCTGACCTGTTCCCATGGTCAGAGCTCTACAAGGATATTTAAGTATCAAGAATTTTTCAAAGTTCTCTGGCCTTCCAACATGCGTACACAACATTGGCATTAAGATTTCTACTTACCACCGTACAAAACCCAGAATTCGCTTCAAGCCTGCAATTTTAACTTGACTTCACAACAGACCCAGGGTAAGAAGGCATTAAAAGCCACACTTACAAAGTGATAAACAGTGCATTTCCCATCCAGGATGCCCTGAGCAAGAGCCCATCTTGACCAATTTCAAGCCTTCATGTTTCGGCAGGCTGCTGCCCAGCTGTGGTCAGTGCAGTAATGAAGGAAACACTCCCATGGCCCCCTATTTCCAGCTTGGTTGTTTTCCTAAATTCTGTTTGAGTGTTTCTTTTACCATGGTTCTGGTGTGTGAGGGTAACCAACATCAAAACCTATACATTAATCAAGTGCAATTGCATTCTGTTCAGCCTGACCCTTTCCCAGCAATGAACTTCTAAATAATAAGTGCAGAAAATTTTTGGCAGTGCTGGGCTTGTGGTGACTGCCTTCAAAAGCCTCCTGTTTGGAGTGAGTTCATCAAGGTCTTGGAACAAGATGTGGCAAGGCCAGTCAGCAACTACATACCACCACGGGTGAAATCGTGTCACATAAATGATGTCAGAAGAACCTTAGCCAATATTTTTGTTATAATCCAGACTTGAACTTTATCAATGATGACTAACCACAAGGCCATGCATTAAAGTCAGAGCTTTCCTTGGCATTAGTGGGAGTTAACACCTCCCAAATGTACTTTGTTTTATTAACCCTTTCACAACAGTTCATCTCATGCTGTCATGCATAGAAAGGCTTTTGCCTATGAGCACATCAACCCCACTCCTCATGCAGTGGAGCAGCAGGGCTCAGCAGTGTGAGAGGCCAAAAAGAGCTGTTCTTTTGTGCTTTGAAATACAGATGCAGACCCTACCCTGGGCTCTAGGAAGGACAGGAGATCATTTCTGGGTACATTTTAAGCTCTCCAGATTCCTGAACTGCAAGTTTAATAGATTTATGGATGCAGCCTTGAACTGAAGTGACAAATGTTAAAGCACTTCTTCTGCCAGGAAAAGTTGTAAGAATTTCTCTTGGACTGTCAGCTGAACTCATCCTACAGCAAGGTGGCAATGCTGTAAATCCACAACCAATCCAAGGCCTATGGATCAGGGCTACTACTTTTTAAAAGACTGACAAGGTCCCTATTCTATTGTTTCAAGCACCACACCAGGGCCAGAAGCATCATTTTTCACTTTCAGCAACAACAATTAGAAAAGTAAATCACTGAAATACCTTCAGCTGTTTTAAACTCACAACCACCTAGATCACCCTTACAGACCAAAAATCCCTATCACCTTTCTAAATACTTACTTCATGTCTGAAGAGTAGGATCCAAATACCTACATTTAACATCTCCTTAAAGTGCCGCAGTCCAGAAAAGAGATAACACCACACAGAGATTTCTCTGCACATTCTCTCCAACCTTAAAAAGCACATGCACATGTCTTAGTTAATAAACTTTGCACAGCAGCTGCTGGTGGTGCCAGGGTTGTTTATTTTGTTTGTAAGGCTCACCGTGTTTACAACGTGGCTTAGCAGGTGTAGGTTCTTTAGCATCAACCTCCTCAAAGTTATCCATCTCTCCAGGTGGAGCTCTACCACCTTCTCTATCAGCTATAAGGAGCTGCATGTTAAAAAAACTTCTTTTTGTAACACTCCACTATTTTAAAGCCATTCTAGCATGAGTGAAAGGTTAAAAAATAAAGAAAAAAAGTTATAAAATCTAAAGATATGCTCACTGAACAAGTTCAGTCTCAGCACACATGCTGTAATCTGTTGTCTTAACTCATTCTAAAGCCACATATTCAGTGATTTACCTCCAGAGAGCTTTACATAGTTAAGAAAACACGTGGTGTTTGCTACAGGCTGTAATTTCTTACATTTGACTTGAAAAATGCAATGCATCTCCCAAATGTGTTTCCACTGTAACTCCTTGTTTGCATCTTCCACACACTCCTCCTAAGTAGCCTTTCATCAACCAATAAATCCAGCAGGGAGGGGAAGCTCCCCACTCTCTCAAAACTGCATTACACAAGCTAATCTAAATTACATTAAAAAAAAAACAACTTAAATTCCTCTGCAATGCCTGGCAGGAGCTTGAATCCAAGGTTTAATGCCTTGCTGCTGTAAAGGTCCCTGGAACTTGTTTCAGCCCTGTTTTCTCAGGAGACACTTCCAGATTTATGGCAGAACACCTGAGAGTGAGCACAGCCTGAAAACACAAGGATCGTTGATTGGACCACTGACTACACATTTCAAGCCAAAGCAAACATCAGCTTTTGTCATCTGTCATGACTTAAGATGAAATGTTTCTTGAAAGTAAAGTTTCTTCACTTCCAACCTTGAGGAAAATGCTGTTGCAGATGTGTCCCTCTTCCCCAGCCAGGTTCCATCACTCCCTTTTTCCCCCCTACCCCCCAAAAAATGCAGGTTTTGGAAGAGATTCAGAAAGAGGCAGTGTGTTTACCCCCCGAAAATGGTTAGATCATCTTTAATTCTAGCACCTGAAGTTATACAAGGGTTTGCTTAATAATCAAGTCTCAAAGAACTGTTGGACACATTCAGTTAAGGTGACAACTGTGCAATACCACTCAGTATTTCAATATCAGGGACCATACTCTTGAATTGTTTAAACACAATCCACAGAACTCAAAATTAAACAACCATCCACAGTTTAACTAAACAATCAGTTAAAAGTCTTACAGTTTAATAATTCACATAATGGTCAGTCTTTAGTAAGGGATACTGAAATTCATTAAAACACAACACTAGATTTTACTCTATAGGTGTGCTGGGCAGGCACATAATTGGCCATTCTTGGGTATAACCGGGAGAGTAAGGAGAAATTTACCACAGTTTGGCAAATCCCACATTTTGTCAGTTAAAAGTGAACTGTGAGAATTAAATACTCATCTTTACATATACACAAGTTATGCTGTGAAAGCATATTTGCTTACAAACATATAAAAATACTTGTTAACTAGTTTGATAAGAAAATAATGTATAAAAGTATATAGCAAAAACATTTAATCATCTCTGACAATGGAAAGATCAAATTCATTTTTATATCACATGAAACAAAAACAGCTACAATTTTAGTTTTCCTTAATCCCTTACCCAGAAATACAAAGGAAGACACAATTTGTTTTCAAACATAATGTGAAATTTCTTAATAAGCTGAAATGCCTCAATCCAGAATGAGCTCAGGTATTTGGCCATATCCTAATAGTAGTAGTAATCATCCTGTAGCTGTTCTGGATTCAAAAAATAAATACAGTAGAATGTTTTTGGCCACCGAAATAAAACTGCAGCATAAATGAGAGATGAAAATTTTTGCTGACAATGAAATTCAGTGTAGGTTTCTTAAGGCTAGCTGAATACTCAAGTCTAATTTAACTGAGGGCAGAAACAAACGAACAAAAAAAAGCCAATCCACCCCTTTTTTAAAAAGTATTCTCTATACCCCAATATAGGTCTCTGTAATAGCTAATGAAATGTCAGAAGTAAAAATAAATTAATTCACAAGAGACAACTTATGCATGACTTCAACACCTCGTCCTACACGGTTTTGTTTCATCTCCTTTGCGAATAAAACTCCACAAGGCGCAAGCTCTGAAGGGACAGAAGGAAGGAACTGTGGTATTAGAGAAGCAGCCTTAGTGTTTTGGTTTGAAGTCTGCCCCAGGATGACCGAGTCTTCTTCAAGAACTATTCTGCCAGCTTCTTGGACTAAGGCTATTCTGGTGACCACTTTTAGGACATGCACATATAAGGCTAGACCAATACCAGAAGTGATGTAAAATGATGGAAAGAAAAAAATGATCTGGCAGTTGATAGCTTGGTTCTTGGGATTCTCAGAAAATAACACAATGGCAGCCTTTCTTGTCTTTTTCTTTCCGTGTTGGCTCTGGTGAAGGAGGGCACTCTTGTTCCTGAAATTTCCTGGAAACAGGTATTTCTAATTAAATTCATAGCAAAATTTTCAGGTAGATAAACACAACTACTTTCTTTTTATACTTTCATAGGGAATGCACTTCCTTTTTACATTCAAATTACTGATAAAGTAAGTGATAGTTTTTGAGTTCACCTTTTGGGGTTGTTTTTTTAAGAAACCAAATTTTTTACAGAAGGCCAGTCTCAGATGCGGTTTATCATATTTACTGACTGGGTGACAATAAAATCCAAATATTAAGACAACAAAATTATCATTCAAATATATATTAAATTAATGTAAGCATTTTTCCTAATGCACCTGAGTGTTTTATAATGGAGTTTATTGGCTAAAGCTTAAAGGTAACAGCAGGCAGAATCCTCCCAGCAATTTCCCACTGCATTTCAACACCTTTGCTGCAGCTATCCATTAATACATGGACATGAATTATCTGGTCTCCATTACCATACCTTATAACTCTGACAAGTTCATGAAAAGCTTGGTCTACATTCATTCTGATTTTTGCTGAGGCTTCCATGTACATTACTTTAAGTTGCCGTGCCAGCTGCTGGCCTTCCTCGAGTGTCACCTGCAACAGACATCAGTCATTAAGCTCAAGGGTTCTGCAAGCAGCTTGGTGCCAGTACACTCTGCATCTGCATGTTAAGGATCCAGTTCCCTCAAAAAATAACGGTTATTTGGGCACAGCAGAGTTTTCACCTTGCCGACATTATACAGCTGGGAAACAGACTTTTTTTAAAGGAAGTTTCTGCAATAGACAGAGACTGACTTTCCAAGAAATCCCCCTCACTCCAGGTGCCTCCAGTTCTGCATAAGACTAAGTTTTCCTTCCCAGGCAGACATTAGTCCCTTGCTCCTCCTCAAAGCAAATGCTTCAGTCAGCATCTGCTGGATTACTAACAGAATTCTGAATATTATTACTAAATTCACCTTTGCATTGTCCCAGCTAAATCTAGAGAAACAAACAAACAAACAAAAAATCAGACTACTCTTAAAACAACTGCTGTTTAGCTTCTAAGTCTTTTTAAAAGTCATTTTAAAATAAGACCTATTAATGACATAACAAAACACAGCCAGTTTTAAACATAGTTTAGATTACCAGAGTTCTAAAAATCCATGAGGCCTTCAGGCAATTCAGAAATATTAAAGAAACCCTGGTTACATAATGACTCCTTGAGACAACAGTGGAAAAGGAGATGAACAGGAAACAGTGAGCATCATGAAAAGTTGGTACAAAACTTAAAGTGATGAGGCAGAAGACAGGAAGCCAGTGGGCCATTCATTCTAGGAAGGAGGAATTAGTCAGGCACAAGGCAAAACCAAAGGAGACCACTGTGTATTTTTGGATGAGGTGGAAAGCTGTGAGGTCAGAGAACAGAGGCCACCCTGAGTGGTGCAATGGTCCAAAGGGAAGGTCACCCCCAGGGCCAGGGAGGAAAGGGCAGCTCTCAGTGACAAAAGGAAGTACAACAGATCTTGCCAAGACAATGCCTAATGAAGAAATGTCAAAGATTACACTGCTTTCAAAGAAAAACATTAAACCAGCACGTAGAGGACTGATACAAGAACAAAAATAAGGAGAGTTTATTTTTAAATTAGTTCTGAAAAGGAACTCAGAATATCAATTAGATTAATTAGATTATTAAGCAGCTACAGAAATGGAAATAGACGGGAATATAAAAGTAATGGCAGCATGACCACAGTACATGGTCTAGAAATACTTTTCAGCTTACAAAATAGTTTCTAAACAGCTACACAGTGGTTTAAGAGCCTCCATGCATGGCATTCCCACATGTTTGATTCCTCTGCCCTTAGCATCCCACTGGCACTATATCCATAC
>NW_005054410.1:657811-681016 GCF_000277835.1 Geospiza fortis
GTGAAGCTCTACAAAATGCTCCCAGCACCCTGTGCCATTAGCTGGAATAATTCAGGATGCATCTGCTGATCTCAAACACTCACAGCAACTCTGCATTCATTTCAGTGTTATCACCACCAGCTGAAGCCAAAAAAGAAACCCTCAGGACCAACTCAACCCCAAAATCAACCACTGGAGCTGCCTTTTTAACTGCAGGGCACTCAAGGAGAACTGGAAGAACTGGAGCTTCAGTCCTCTACTGCTGTTTGAAAACTGAAAAATAATGAAAACTCCTGCTCCCCCAGCAAGAACAATTCTACTTCAACCCTCCACTCTGACCTCAGATGTTGAAATATTCCAGTTGCAAAGCTTATGAAGGCTGCACTCAGACAAATATTTGTAGCTCTTTTCTAGCACTTCAGTGACTCTGCAATCTCCTAAAGTTTGCACCAGTGCTTCCAGAAACTTCTGTACATCTCTACCTCAGACTAGTAAGTTATAGATAGAACAGTTCTAGCAAAACTAACTCATTTTACTTTTCTTCGTCCCTGCATAGCTTCTTGCAAGCCCAGAGAGGCTGAAGTTCAACAAAAATAAATAATTGGCAAGGAATGTTTAATTCTGAGGAGAAGCTGAACTCAATCTTTAAACACATGTTTAAAGAATTTCTTCACCATTGTACCTGAAGCACTTTACAGGTACAAGTCAAACTAACACTGTAATGAAGTTAAGCTACACTTCCACAATATCTTGCATCTAAACCATTATAAATACGTTAAAGTTCTTGTTGTATTTACAAGAGTATCTGTAACTGTTAAATTCCAAAATATTTTTTGCCAGTCTCACAAGTATATTGTCAAGTTTCTTATGGTAAATTTTGGTGACCTCAAAAGTCAGTTTAAAAAAATATTTGGTTTGGAAACACTATGAAAACATGTGCAGTGCCCAAGATGTAAATTAGAGGCCAGAACATACCAGTTCCATCTTCAAAGCTGAGGGAAATCTAAGTACAAACATAAAAATATTTGTAAATAAAAACATGAATTTTCATCTTTTTGTTGTCACTTCTTGAGTACAACAACCCTGTAACATGACAAGTTTTCCAGGAAGTGTGATGGGACAGCTGATTTAACATCACCACCAAAATAAAAACTAAATCCTTTTTCTTTAAAGAAGACTGGATGTTATTGTGACAGAACTAAAGAGAACCACAGATTTGATGGCAGTGATTGTGTGTACATCTGTGTGTGTTGGTTCTGCAGTTTTAGTGAGCTTAAGGCTGAATACAAATGAGAATCACCCATAATGCTCACCCTTTTGCTATAGGATATTTTACTGTTTGTTTCTGGATATCACTCATTCTCCCTGTTCTGACAGTTAGTAAAAGTTTCTCAAATGAAAACTCATTACAGAAGATGTGAGCCAGTCAAACATGGAAAAGCTTATTCCCCACCTCCCTAAGCTAACATTCTTCTTCTGAAACAGTTTCCATTTGAGTATCTGCACAATAATCCTGTGAACACAGGTCCTTCTCTCTTTACTATTCTGTCTGGTATCTGGCAGAAATACATTAATTTCTGAAGTTTCCATGCTTTCCTCCACCTAAAGCAACTCTACAAGGCTGCCTTACCTAACACTGCACCTGCATTTTGCCTGGACACTTAAACAAGACTAAGGGACACATCACACAGGAAACAATTAAATGTTTCCTCAAGTTTGAGATGAATCCATTTCTACCAGTCTGTGGTCACCCTACAGTGCTCCCAGCAAAACAACACTGCCCATTTCTGCCAAGAGTTCCATCACTCCTGAAGAGTGCATCTGTCATCCCAATTTTCCTACAGGGATAATTCACTGTCCCCTAACTCCAGTTTGTCCGCACTCTCCTGTCCAAGGTACAATCTGTCTGTGGGCACAGAGGTGTCCCTGCACATAGTCCCAACATCTACCACTGCTAGAAGTTATTGTCACACTTTCATATAAGAAAGAGATGGTTAAGAGTTAAGTCACATGGACTTCTCTTGCTCTTTTTGCTTTAAAGGTAACAGAGGTGATCTCAGCCCTAGGTCACTGTGTTAGTTCAGTCATGATGCAAAAGCAAGAACTAGCATTTAATGAAACCCAAGCACTTGCCTGTTGCAACTTGGATTTTCCTTGAAACCCTGCCATCTGGGGAATGATCAGACTTGACCCAGTTTAAGCTAGCAGTTATCTACAGAAAGTCAGACATATCCTGCACTGACAAGTCTACTCCTCCACCACTAGTGGTTATTATTAAAACATCTGGTGCCCTACTGAATTATCTTACAGTAGAAACATCCAGTGTTGAGTTCTAAGGAATTAACCCATTTAACAGAAAGACTGCTACACAGCGTTTACTTTAGGAAAGAGCAGTGAAGAGATGGTGCTTCAATTCTGGTTTCAGAGTCAGCAATTTGTGACTGGGGAATTTGGAAACACTGGCAGCCTCATTGCTTATCACCCATTCTAAAGATTAATGCTTGCTTGTCCTCTAAAGACTCACTTTTCTTTGTCAATGTAACCCGTGGAGATTGAGAGACAGAAATCACAAGAAAGCTGCTTAACTCTCTTTATCTATACAGTTCTTACCATGACAAATTGCCATTTCAAACTTGCTCCTTCACGTCCCTCCCAAAACCACTTGTGAGTTGGTCTCTAGTTTATAAAGCCCCACTAATTTACACCACACCTTTGGTGAGCCCCAACAATTCATCAAGATCATACCACTGTTTGTGCACTTCTGCTGTACAACCCAGTTCGTGTATTTCCTGAGAAACAGTTGCCACCACACGAGGATGATTAGTTATGCATCATTAGCCTCCAGATTTATGGTGTCACAACGACAGTACTCTGTACTCTGTTCAACCTCAACACATATTTACTTGGATAAAGGTGTGGCCAGGCCCTTGAGACAACCAGAACTCTTCCACATGTTTAACTCCTTTGGGTTCTGGGAAGATTTGTTGCTGAGTATCATCTGCTGATCCAAACACACTAAATTACTTTAACTGGGTTTAAGTCTTTCAGAGATTGCATGTGTTTCACTGGTCTGCCTCCTGCCTTTAGGAAAAAGCAGGCAGATGCCCAGTACAAGCAGTTTTGCTCTAAAAACTGATACCCAGCTTCCTGACTTTCTAAAAATGTTACCTTAATTCTAAAGATGAGAAGCGTACAGTTGGGATTAAGTAAGAGAGAAGAAGCAGATAAGTAAAAGATAAGCACGGCCTAGCAGATTTTTGGTGGTGCCCAATGGGGCCTGACCCATCAGCAGGCAAAGTGTAAAAATGCAGAGGACTTGCCCTTAGCACACTTCCGCCCACAAGTTACAGCCTGGGGCTGTCCCACACTCCCCACTGAGCCAGCACTCCCAGCCAAGGTGAGGGAGCACTCTCGCCTTTGACCCCACTGCTCCCAGCACAGCTGCCTGCCAAGAAACCTGCAGCCAGAGCAGGATGACCTTGCTTGTCAGGCTGAAGTTTCTTCTCACTTTTGGACTAGTTGGTTTAGCTGGTGGCAGGACTGGTTGACAAGTTTTCAGCCAGATGAACAAGCTGGTGCCCCTCAGTGAGTGTAACACCCAGCTGATAACATCTCCCTGCTGGCTGCTGCCAAAGGGCGAGGTCTCACTGCTCCCCCCAGCCCAACTCCTCCCTGCTCTGCTCCAAGCCACAGCTCCACCCCTTCCCATGCTACCAGCACTGGCACTCAAATCTTGCTGCAAACTGATTTAGCTCACACAGGTCCCAGGAAGCCAGTCCTGCTCCTCCCCATCCAGAGAGATGATTCAACTCCAAAAGTGCTTCAAGTGAGATCTGGGAAAGAATGGGAATGTGAAGTCAAGTGGGAGGGGAGCCTCTCCCTTGTGGGGTCCAATTATGTCAGCTCAGCATCCCACAATCATTCCTTCACACTGACTGAAGCCCAAGTGAAACACACCATGTGATGGGGAAGGGGCAGGGAAGAGTTAAGAACATGTAGTAGCTGTTTAAGCAAACCCAGAAAAGTTTTCTCAGCTATACCTGCCTAAACCCCAGCTTGTGATGGGAGTGACAGGTCCACCAATTGGTATATAAATAGTGAGTGAGAGCAACAAAAAATAATGCCCATCAGCATCTAATCAATTAAGGTAATTAATATAGCCATAAAAACCAAAAGAAATTTTGGTGCCATATATTGACATAAGCAGCAAAATCACAAAGTTAAGTAATTTAGAAAAAGCTGCTTTGAGCCTGAACATGTTCCAGCCCATCTCCACCTGAAAAAGCAGCTTGGAACAGGGCAGAGGGACCAGCAGGAGACAGGCACCTCTCTGCCTTTAAGAGAGAAACAGAGGCAGTGTAATTACATGAGGAGGGTGGAGGAGAGAGAGCAAAGTTCACAACTGTTTCTAGAAATGGATGTCCAGGGTTACCAACTACAATTGCAGGTATCCTGAGAGCTGGGGCTGATAGCCACAATGTTATTTCCCTCCCAAAGCATCTGAGGTTTGTCCTTCAGCAATTACAATTAGCAGAACAGTTCAGTTTCACCTCCATAATTTCAATGCCAACATTTGTGCAGGAGATGAAGTATAGATGTTCCAGGACCTGCAAGGTTAAATCTAGGGATTTTGATGGAGGCATGATGGTAACTGAAGAATGACAGGGAATGAAATGTCCCTGTCTCAGGGACAGACTGTTCTGTGAATGTGTGAGTACTCAAGTTATTTCAGAGGAATTTGTGAGCTACTTCTGTGAAAACTTCTTTCAATACAGCATCTTTCAGCATAGCTTTTAATTTAGTCATGATCTTTCTACACAGCTTCTGGGATGAAGAGGCTGTGACAGCCAAGGGACCATATTCAACAGGAACTTTTTTGTAATGTAATTGTAATTCAACATTGCTTAAACTAACTCACTGAGCTCTTTAAACCATGGGGTTTTTTTTTTCCTTGTGAAACTCTTAGAACAATTACAGCAATTTAGCAATATTTACTTTATTCTCAGAAAATCCTGTGTTGCCACCAAGCTTTCAATGTCATCTTACTGTCTCAAGAGAAAATATTAATCTTCTCAAATTAGTTGCTGAAGAAAATACAAGTTTGACATCTGTTCCTTTCCTGCTGCTATAGTAAGGTTATTTTCATTTCAGCCCAAATTATTTTGATTCATTAAAAATCAACAGCAACTAAGAAAAACATATTTGAAAGCCCTTTAAATAATTCTAAATGAAATATTTTAAGTAGTCTTGTGACTAGAGATGAGGTTGAAAACTATTGGTTTCAAAACTTTAAGGTACATAAATATAACAGAAATTGTGTTGCTGTACTTCCAACTTTTAAAGCTTTAAGTCAGTTATGCAGAAGATGAGTGGCCAAAGAGAAAGCAGTGACTTAACCACTAATTTATACATAAGAGCAGTGAAAGGTAAAAGCAAGAGCACTGAAGGCTAAGGATGGCTGGAGTTAGTGTTGGAATGCACTCTGCTGGCACAGTGCAGTGTGAGTAACAGAACTGAGGAATTAGACACGTTCATGCCTGAGTAATCAAGTCACGACAGAAAGCTCTCAGCTCTGTGAATAGACTTGGTCTCAACATAGCCCTACTGAGTCAGACAGAAGATGTGCAGTGTATGGAATGCCATCATGTGCTCCTAAGGTTCTTCAAGTACAGAAACTGAGTGGAGTTTGTTGCATTGGAATTAGTTTGTATGATAGGACTCTTTTCATTTGTTTGTTCCCATTCTGGAAGGAAGTTTAATTTTGGGGGAAAACTGGATTTTCTGGAAGAAAGTGAGCAGTAACTAAGAGCGAATGAATTACCTGTCTTTGGTGGTCCAGATCTGCTTTATTACCAACAAGAATCATTGGAAACTCATCGCGATCTTTCACTCTAAGAATCTGTCGCTGAAACTTATAGATTTCTTCAAAGCTGTGAAAGAACACAAGCAGAGCATCAGTGCACTAATTCACAGATTCTCAGGTTCTGAAAAAGTTCAGAAACTATGAGTCACATATTGGGACTTGCCCTGCCATGACACACAAGCACAGACAGCTGCAGGCACTCCAGAGTCACAGCATGACCAGTCAGAGAACCATCCAACACTCAAACCAAAAAAATCCCCAAATGAGCAGTGTCCTCTGCACTGGGCTGAGGTGGGGCTGCAGGGTGAGCAAAACACTGACTGTGTCTCAATCCACAGGGACCCAGGGCCAGTGTGCTGCAGAGAATCAAGCAACCACAGTCCATTCTACAAATACTGACCCTGGAGTTGTACTCCATCTAGAATATTCAAACCACAGCATAGAGACCCTGGTGAGCGATATTTCAGCTGGCAACCTCCAGAGCTACTCCTAAGAATTCTGAGGGAAGCTATCGAACCTGGAAAGTTTTGTTTTGTCAAGGACAGAAAAATGGCAGGGCTAAATGAGCAGAAAGCTTTCCAGTTTCCAATTAAGTTAAACCAGGTACTGATGCTTTTCAAGCATAAGGAATATTCCAGCAGTGTTTAAGGAAAGGTGAGCAGAAAACTTCTTCCAGGATGGTATGCTAAACAAGCTAATTCTGGCCTAAGCAAGCTTTTTTGGAGAATGAATAAATAAATCACTGCTTTCAAGTAAACACTGTTAAAGCTACATCACTACATAAGGACCTTCAGCATAGACATTTGCAGATAATCACATACCCTTTGTAGCCTTCCAGACATAGAGCCTGAAGGCATTTACACCTAATTTGCCAGCTAAAGTTTAAAAGCAAGATGATCATCAGTAGAAAAGTCACAGTGAAAAGAACCAGGTAGCCAGACACCTCATGCAAAGGTAACTAGAAGGGATGTATGTCACCCAGCACAGCCCTTCATCAGCTTCAAGAAGATGTTTCATCTGCATTCTGCAGCCATTCAGTCAATGCATAGGGGAAAGCAGGGGGACCTCTGCCTGCAAAAGAGTGCAGGCACATACCCTAAACCCACTTAGAAACCCAGAGCCAGCTACTTGATGCTGCACATGGGATATTCCCAAGAACTGACTGAATAACAGACACTCCCAGGAAAATGGTATTCTGGACTGTAATAAAGTTCTTGAACAGAGCTATCCTTTTTGTTTTTTTGTATGCTTTCAAGTCATCTATTGAAACAAATAAGGCACTTTCACAAAGTGACTGGTTCAAAACTGGTCTTCTTCAGTGCTGAAAGAGCATCACACCTTGCACCTAAGAGTGAACACAATGTTTTGTTTGAGATTATTTCAGTTAAGGATCATGTGCAATTTAAGAATAATTAAAACTTGTTTGTTTTAATAACTTGACCTCAGGCTTACCTTCCTCTATCTGTGACTGAGAAAACAAGCAGAAAACCTTCCCCTGTCCTCATGTACTGCTCACGCATGGCTCCAAATTCTTCTTGTCCTGCTGTATCCAGAACTGAACAGAAGCAAAAATATGGATTATTACATTTCATGTTCTGATAGACTGAAAAAAAATATTCCTGATAAGATATTGTGAAAGTCTCTCCTGTGCATCATAGCCAAGCAAAAACCACTCTTGGCAGATACTACTGGATATTTTTCTAATAGTCCCAACAAATTCTTGCACTGACTGAACAATTCAAGATCTCCCAAACAAACTGAACAACAAAACACTTGAGGACTTCTGCTAATTCCTGACCATCTGAAACAGATGGAAAATGCTCAGAGATACATGAGGATGAGGGTTGTTGATTTGTTCTTAAACAAATCACCAAAATGCAAGAACTAAAATTTTTAAAGCAAAGCATTTCTATTGCACTTGGGAGAGGCAGCACAGAGGTGTGTTTTTCATGCCACCATGTCACCCAGGTAACTCCTGGGAATAACAAAAAGTTCCTAATCCTAGTTTTGTGGGCACTGTGGGCGGGCTACTTACTGTCCAAGCGCGCGGCTCTGTCGTCGATCACGCATTGCTTGGTGTAGGAGTCCTCAATGGTTGGGTCATAATCCGTAACAAAGTAGGACTGCAGAGAAGAAAACAGGTTTGTGTCTTAGACAAGCACACACAGGACATTCACTGAGGGAGACACTAAAACTGGACACTTGACAGCATAAGGAAAGTGAGTGTGTTTATCCATGTACAACCATTTGGTTCTTCATCCAAAGATATCCAGTAATGTTTTTTTTATTCCTAGTAAATGCTCAGAAATTGTAGACATTACTAGAAGAGTCACCGAGTTCACTGGATTCCTACAGCCTTTCCAACATTTCCTAGACATTACTGGTAACTCCTAGGATTTCTCAGAAATCCCTACAAATTTTCAGTTTCTATGGACTTCTAAGGTCTCTTGTAATTTCTCTGAACTTCTGGTAGGGTTTAGAAGTTCTTTGACATTCTCAAGTTTACACAACTTCCTTTCCCCATCCCAGAGCCAGAAATTTCTAGGAAGTATCAGGACTTTCTCAGCTGTTTCTAGAATTCCCTAGCAGTTCTAGAACAATGTCTAGCAACAGCTCCACACAGCACAAGTAGCACTTAGTTTGTTAGCTGAAAGAAGTTTGGTAGAACATCCTGGTTCCCAGGATTTCTCTCCTGGTTTTAATGACTTTAAGTACTCACAGCCCCCAGACAGACAACCCCTGAAAGCAGAATTAGCCATGAAATGCCTGTGCCACCCATGGTCTAAGCACAAGGCTCCACCAGACACTGCCAGGCTGTTGCTTATCAACCACACTGCACAGCAAAGCATATTCTGGTACATTTCCCCAGAGACTGGGTGATCTGGTACTGAATACTGGGTTAACAACACCATCAGAAGACAAGTTTAGAATACAAAGGATGAAGTTTTAGCTTGCATGCAGTCATAGTAAAGTTAACTTCACCTAAAACTGAAGGAATCACACTGGCATAACAAATCTGAACCCTGATCAAATTCCTTCCCATCTATGTTCCCAGCAGGCACTCAGTGGACAATTTGTGCAGAACTGCAGGTGTACCATGTGTACATTATTCAGTTCTGTAAACCAGTAAGGAATTAAGAATGTTTTGAAACTACATAATGACTCCTAGGAAGAAAAAAAAAAAAAAAAAGGAGACTTTGCTAAAGCACCTTTCCCATCACACAAACTTAAAAGATACCAATAAGACAACACTCTGCTCCTCTAAACTTACTGAAATCAAGTTAACAGATGTCACAGTTTTGCTGAAGCACCTTTCCCATCACACAAACTTAAAAGATACCAATAAGACAACACTCTGCTCCTCTAAACTTACTGAAATCAAGTTAACAGATGTCACAGTTGGGAAAAGAAAACAAAAAAAAAACCGGGGGTGGGGGGAAGAACTGAAATCACAGCGCTAGCCCACTAACCTTCTCCAGACACACCACTGTCACTGCAGAACACAGTTATCTCTGTTCCTTGCAGATCATTTATGTGGCTGTGTTTGCCCATGTCCAGTCCAGGTGAGGAGCTGCTCATGAGGACAGCCTGCAGGACACTGTCCTGAGTGCACCCAGCTGAGCCCAGCACTGGGACATGGCCATGCCAGGTGGTTCTGCAGCATTCAGGACCGGGGTTCCCCAGCAGAGCTCACTGGCTGAGCTGCAGCTCCCTTGCTGGGAGAAGCACATCCCCAGCTGTGGGTGCTGTATATAACCTGTGCTCAAGTACCACAGCCATCATGCAGCTGGCTGCAGGAGGAGTTTGTACAGGTTGCTGTTGATCTGTTCATTTAGAGCTGGCACCACACTAAAAAACTGCTGCCCCCAGAGCAGAGACCCTGAGCAGCTCCTTTGCATTTCAAGCAGACATCAGCGTCCTCTCAGGATACACCTACACAGCAGCCACAGCCTGTCTGCATTGATGCACCCAGGCTAAACAGTCACCCTGCTTCAACCCCAGCCACACCAATCAAAAAAAAAAAAAAAAACCTAACTAACACTCTACCACTAAAAAAATTCCAGTAAACCAACAGGCCTAAATGATGCTAAATGCAACACAGAGCCAAAATGCCCATCTATAGGCAGCAGAACACTCACCTCAGAACAAGCAGCTCTTTAAACTATAAATCATCCCTTTACCTTGCTTCCCTTTAAGATTTAAAGAGGAGAAAATTCAGCCTTCAAAAGTGTCCTCTCTCTTTTCTTTTGCCTCTATCCATGACTCAAAACGTGCTATCCAGGAGCTTAGGAAGAGACTTTGAGGAATGAATTTATACAAACTGTAAATAAGATCTCAATTCTTCTGTGGCCTTTAACAAACCTTAAAAGATGGATAAGAAACTTAGGTGAACATACAAATATATAAATAAAATCATTTACAGAATCTGACGTTAAAGGGATGAAGGAAGGGAATTTAAGTCCTATGTTTCACTAAGGAAACAGAAAGTGATATTTATAAAAAAGCATTAAGTGACTAAACCATGGAAGATAAAGCCTGCACTCTGAAATTACTCCCTATCCCTCTCCAGCTTCAGCTTTCATTCCTCCATCCTGCAGAATTCAAAAGTTACTGTTTGAACCTTTACATCTACAAAATGGTAAAGGATAGCAGCTTTTAAATAAAAGGGAGATTTTGGAATCAATTTATTTTGCTCTCATGAATCAGAGTTAGTAGAACACCTAAAGCAGCAAGTTTATATCTAGCATGGGCAGTATTTTTCACTAAGAGAGTTCAGAAAAAGAAAGCCATAATGATCTCAGATGGATTCTTCTTATTTTCCTCATTATCTGTCCAAGGGCCAACAACTACAGCATGTTCTGTAATCTGCAGGGCATTTCTGTGACTCCCTCCACCCTTTTTAGTTTGTTTTTTTATTTAATTAAAAAAACCCAACTATACACAAAGCAAGAGTGAAACACTAGGTACAGAGACATGGAACACGGTTCCTCCCTCAAAAAGGGAAACAAGATTAAGTCATCCTGATCCAGCATCAGCCACATGTCAAATTCAGAACGAGCAGATGCCACAGATCCCCCATGTAACAATTGCTCTTACAAGTATTTTCTTCCCTCCCAGGGAGCTGGCACTGCCAAATCTGCTGTCACAGCCACTACGGGAGAGCTTTGCAAAGCAATTAGTGCTGTGGTTTAGCTCCAGGCACTGGGCAAGGCTTATGTGCCTCAAACAGCTGCTGGTTTTGAAGGAGTCTTCCTTCCCAAATTGCACTGGGACTATATGCTGCAGGACACACAACAACCACAGCTCGCAGGCTTTATTCAGTCTGGGCTGATTTACAAAAAATAGATGTAGCAGACACAGTATTTATCAATTTGAGCAGAAATGGACCTTCCTGCTGCTGTTCAGGCTGTGTTTAAAGAATTAAGGCATGGCAGATATGCTGAAACATTCCATGAGGCCATCCCCTCACTCCTGAATGCTGTCCAGGCAAGGTGCCTGCTCACCCAGCAAGCCCAAGACCCTACACCAGCATAAATAACTTTGCAGAGGTCAAGGAGTTTGTGGCAGAACTGCTTAAAAGCCTAACAGGAGCCAAATTGCAGCAGACACAAACCACTGACAACCGGCTGGTTTCAAACTGATGCCAAGCCAGACAAATCAGAGGAGCCAGCACATCCCAGAGTGCTGGAATAGCCAGGCCTGCCTAGTCCTGGGTGTTTTATGAAAGTGTCAGTGCGAGCCCTGACACCCCAGGGCAGCCACCCTGCCAGGCTACAGCAGTCCCAGGAAGCACAGCAGGAGCTGGGATGAGAGCTGGCATGGAACACAGGGCATGGCTCTCTAGGGTGGCCCCATACAGCCCAGGGTGTCAGATCCGCTCCTCTAGGAGTCATTGAGTTCCTCTGACAAATCCAAGGAGCTACAACTCATTCAGCTGGCTCCACTGCAGCTGGCCACTGCCTGCAGGAAATAATTAGAAGCAGTTAAATTTCTTCTAAGGAGATAGTAACTTGAACACGCTCTCCTGTTACACCACCCCCTTAATCACTAGCAAAATCAAAGCTCTTTCCACCCATCTCCTAGAAGGGAAATAAGAAGTTGAGCCCAGTAGTCTCATCAACCATTCAATTTACCCAGAATGTTATGCAACAGGTTTTCTAGGTTTTCTCTTTCTATGACTGCTGAGGCAATCAAGCCCAGAGACGGGAAAGCCTGCGGCCACGGGCTTTTGTAAAGGGGGAAAAAACCAAAAGAGCATAAAAATCCCCAATCCCACACTACCTACATCACTAACAGCTGGGGAGCCCACCACTAAAATCCCTTCTTATGTACACACTTGTCTTAAAATGCATTTCAAACGACCTCCTGATCTTCACAGGAGTTTCTACTTGCAGTGCATGGAAACAATGACACTATACAGAATACAGCTCCAGCAGTCTTTGTTTAAGGCAACAGCAATCCCTAAATCAGTGTTTCAATCACTCAAGTCTTTTGGTAAGACATGAAAACCTGCTCTTAAGTTTATCCTCTTCCTCCATTTATTTGTTGCCTTTAATACACATAGAGAAATTCCTCCATTAGCTGACAAGCTTGGAGTCCCACTCCATAAATTAATAAGAATGACTAAGTAAAGACACCTTTGATGGAAACCCTCTGGGCCAATTCATGGCTCTTATGCCACTTTTCATGAAGTAATAAACAGTGCATAAAATGAAAAGTCAGGAGATAACTTTCTTTTGCACTTTTAGGGTGGGAGAGAAGTAGGATGCTGTTGACAGGAAGCTGCCTCCCTAAGCTGCAGAACATTCCTCCCCTTCTCTTTACACCAGGCTGGAAGGCCTTGCAGGCAGCCCAGCACAGTGAGAGCACACCACCACTATGAGTAAGTTAAAGCAGAGGTACATGCCAAAATATACATTCATCCTTGCTGTCTCTATAATCTCCATCTGTATTTACTAAACATACACATAATGTTTCAAAGAGCCACTGGTTGCTTATTTAAATTTTTTCCACATGTTTTAAGGTTTTGGTTCAAACCCAGCAAAGGCAAGGAAATAGAAGGGTTTCCACCCTCCAGCTACAGTTACAGACCAGCTCTGGATTTAAATAAGCATGTGCAATTTGAGCATTGCAAACAGCCCAAAAATCCTCCCTAGCTATAATCTTTATGTTAGAACTTAAAACAAATACGTGTGGACCAACACCAAATACCAAAGCTTCAACTTTAGACTTGAATAAATCCCCAAATACCTGAAGATCCCAAGACATTCCTGTGCCATGCTCCTTGACAGAGTATTTCTTCTGGCAGTCTCTCCTTTGCCTGCCTTTTAGACTATCATCTCTTCTCTAGGTTTTACCTCATTTCCCCTGCACTTCACCAAGAATATGCCTGCTCTTGAGTCACTCAACCATTGTGAAGCCAAATTCACCCCCTGCACTGCCAGGCCTTCACCATGGGCATATAACAAACAGCAGCACCAGCCACAGCCCTGTCACACACCACACTGATCACATCAGAAATATTCAACCCAGAAAGACAGACACCTAAGTTCTCTTCATTTAAATGAGTATTTCCAGCATTCATTCCAAGCCATAGACAAAGCCAGTGCCACAGGTTAAGACCAGAGCTCCACTGCCATGGCCAAAAGTGGACACCTTTCTCTTTGAGGTACTTGGTTACACCATAAAAGCCTTCCCAGACCAGGAATTAAGACCTAAATGACTGAAGTTTGCAACTTCCATTGTCCTTCCACCCATGACATCTCATAGCCTCTGCCATCAACTCTTCTACCTAAGAGTGGCAGACCAGCCACGTCTGTACTAAAGTGATCCCAGTGACACACTGTGCCCTCCTCCAGCTTGCAAAGGAAGTGAGAGACCATTTCTAGGAGTCCTAATCTATGCTCCTGTCTCTGGAGGAGGAAGCAGACAGGTTCTATGTCACCACAGGCAATTGCTAGAGGATGGGTGACAGTAGCCTGCCACCTTGCCCAAGCACTGTGCTGCCCTGGTCCAGGGCTAACCTGCCCAGCAGCAGAGGCAGTGAGGCAAAGCAGCAGCTCAGGGCCCCAGCACCTCAAGGGATTAAAAGAACCTCCTTCCACAGCACAAAGGAGAAGTCATTCCTTCAGAGGACATGAGTTGGCTGGCTAGAAAACAAGCAAAACATGCAGTAAAAAAACCCTGACTTCTAGAAGCAAACATAAACCCAGACTGCGTTCCAGAATAAAGGAACAGACAGAGCAAAACACACAAATTTAGCATTTCACAGAGTCCCAAGCACTTGGGTCACAGAAAAACCCAAACAAACTAAGAGCACACCACTAATCAGAGAGTCTCTGACAAGCTTGTTCCAATAGCAAACACACACCTCCCCAAGAGCAGGTGGTTCACTAGGACCCACTATTTCCAGACAGATTTCATTGGTTGGTGCTGGAAAAGCAGGAGGTGGATGCTGTTGGGGTTGATGACAGGTTTGCCACCTCTGCAAAGGTTTTGTGCAGTGCCCAATCAAGTACCAGAAAAGGACTGCAGGAGGTACCCACAGCAACCCAGCACCACTTCAAACACAAATGCCCAGGACTGCATTCAGCAGGCTTTGCTGGCATAATTTACAGAATGAGGGCAAGTATTTTGCTGTTGAATGTTGGGAGAATAGAAGGCCAAAGGTCTAGAATTATCCTGATAAAGGCCAGACTAAAGAAACAATGATTAGAGAACTGCCTCATGCTACAGAAGGCTAAGTGTGTCATCATCTAATCATCCCATATTCCTACAAATCTTTAAGAGGTTCTTCCTTTTAATTATACAAACAGTAAGAGCACCCATTCCTTTCTTCCAAGAAATATAAATTAAAAGATAGTCAGCGCTTGCAAGTAATCAATGATGCTTCCCTCAATTTGCACTTCTTCCCCGTGCCCTAATGTGTACTGTCAGCATTGTTACGGCTGTCCAGGGAAACAGATGTCATTTGTAACTTCAATTACTGCCATTACCCAGTGATGTGAAACACTTCATTTCATGAAGTCACAAACACAGAAGAGGATTAAGCTGAAGGAAGTTATAGTGAAAGAAAGATGACATGAGACATGTACAAGCTAAGCCCTTTGGAAATTCATACACGAGCTGAAAATTTTTATTTGTTCCCGAAAAAATAGCAACACACATATATATAATACCAAACTATGATTAAGTACATGCTTAATGAAACATTAACAGTTCTACTGAAGAAGAAAATAATAATGGAAAAAGCAAAGTTGTTGTACAAGCCACGGCAGCCTCAGAGTTCATCCATTAGATTACTGCCCTGCCAACATACAACTGGAAGACAGAAAAGAGTAGGATACAGAAATAAACACCTGACTTGGTTAAGTAGAGGTAAGTCTTCTCCTTAAATTTCTTATGCAATGCAAGGATTGTCAAAAGCTTTGCTTAACCTGGAAAAACTAAAAGTGTCAGTCCTATTACACACCACAGACTCCTCTGTCCCTCTCCCTCCATGGACATTGAGTGAACACATCAGAAAAAGAGAACTCCTAAGAAAACTCTGTTCAGTGCATAGGCATATTTTAGGCACATAGCTAAATATAACGTGGCTCTCCTCTACATAGCCTTTGTTCTGCTCACTGCCCAGAATACCTAATAACAAAACTGGCTTTGCATCCCTCACAGGTGTGGGGAAAAATAGGCTAGGATGGGGGGGCAAGGGGGAAGGGCCATGGAAGGTAAAGTATCTCCAATTTGAATGTTAACACATAAATCTGTCTAGGCACCTTTAATTTTTCCATTTCCTAAATGAACTCTTGGATTTTGTATCCATTAGCACACTCATTTCCAATGATATTTCTCCAGATAGCTGTATGCTAGGAAATTTCAGATTTCACCCCCAGTTAAGCAGGACTGACTTGTGTGACAGATTTAAAAACCAGATTGGTTCTGGAGCATCAACTTATTCTGCAGTCAAGTAGTGGACCAACACTCAGGGATATGAAAGACTGAAATCAAACTGACTTTTGTGCACGGACAGGGAACATCCATCAGCTCTTACGCATTTCAACATGCCTAAAAAACTGTCTGATAATTTTTGCCCTTCCCCTAACTGCTACTTAAAATAAAGCAGCTTTAGTTTCTCCAACCCCACCCTTTTTTTCTCCCTGGCACTTAAGGCATGGCTGGCAAAATAGCTTGGGTTTACAGGTAGAAATCTGCAGAGTGTAACTGCTAAAGAGATAATTACAATATCCAGTGGGGAAAAAAAAATAAACCCAGCTACAGTAGATTTGCTTGGGGAAAAGAAAGTGTCTTTGCCACTTTGACTAAGACAGGCTTTCAGTGCATATTCAAATCATAGAACTGAATTATTTCAATTTCAAGAAAATTTATTGAAAATTAATAATATTCCAGAATATTCATTCTTGAATTAATAATTCAAGAATAATCATTAAAACTATTTCTCTGAAAAGCTTCGTGCCCTTTTGCTAACATACTGCCAAGCTTAAACACACCATCAGAAGCCAGTACAGTCTCAACTTGAGGGCCTTAAATGCCTTTTCCAATCGAAAGGATTCTATGATTCAAATTCTGGGTGGTGGCTACATGAACATCATGTGAATACTGATGAGAGTGGGTTTTCTTTTCATATATGTTTTGCAGTGCATGTGAACATCTTTTAAAATACTAACTTCCTTAAAAACCAGCAGATTGATACTTTTTACAACAGCTTCCATCTTTTAAATTCAACCTGAATCTGCACTGTGCTTGAGTCTCCTTTCAGTTCCCAGCTTACAGCTCTCCCCATGGGACAGCAACTTGGTATTAACAGCTCACCACCCTGTGAGCATTTCCCTCCCATTTATAATTCTCAAAAATCAAACCACACCAAACACACTCACTTAGACACCTGGTTTAGGCAATATGTGCACTAAACTTTGGCCTCTCTGGTACTTCCTAGTGGTGCAGTTTTCATTGCTCAAGATCAGAGAAGGTGCACTTTCACTGTCTGAGAAGACTTCTTTGTAATGCCTTCAGTTAATGCCCTTTAATGCCAGTAAGCACCTACAGAGTTCTTTGAAGGCAGCTCTGCAATTTCTCAAGTTGAAACACGTCTGACTGTAAAGCATATTCTATACTGCAAGCTTAGTTGAGTCTTGATTTAATTTAATTTCATTTTTATTTCTCAGTAAATCTGCGCAGGAACTATGAACCCAGCAGGTACTTCATCATCCTCATCTTAACCACTCACAACTCAAAGAATGTTGAAAACATTCACAACACACCATCTTTTCATCTAGAAAGTTTTATCATGTTTCGATAGCTTTCAAACTAGCAGCTCACACAAGCTCTTCACTATGAACTCAAGGTTTTTCTCAAGAAAGCAGTGATTTTTTTTTTGAAAGTACATATCTGATTTTAGGACCAGACTACATCTGTAAGAGAAAAAGTAAGGTTGCTTCAAAAATCCCCTGGTGAGGCAAGTCATAGATTACTTTTTCCCTGTACACAAGAAATCATTATCAAATCAACCTCAAGATAGACAGTGTAATTAGGAGATTTCGGTTTATAAACTAAGTAATTGGAGGAGACTTCGTCAATTAAGATCTCTCTTCACTTCTGTAATTCAGATGTAACTGTACCACAGTCAGAAACAGACTTGAGCCTAGTGGCTCCAAGCAGACCCATGTTTAGGGATTTCCAGTCTATTCACAAAGAAGCCACTTCATAACTCTGATCAACTCGGACTTTTCAGATTGTCTAGCTTAGGTTATGGACATTTGGAGCCAGACAATTACATTAATTAAATTAATTAAAGTAAGAAGTTTTTCTTGCCCAACAAGCCAGTGAAAAAAAGCTGCACTCCAGCAGCTCTAACCCCTATTTCACATTTTAAATATGTGAACATGTTTGATCCCTGGGAGTCCACAGCAAGCTAAAATCAGAATTTTCTGAAGTTAACACTTTTCTTATTCTGACTCCATTCATCAGAACGAGTCGGGTAGAAAGCCTGAGGAAGGTAAATTCTCCACATTCTTCCTCTTAAAACATTTGTTTAACATGGAGATACAATCAGGTTGACTAGCCCACTAATCCCAGAGCCTACAGTTTTCTAGAAGGAGTCAAGCCAGGATTAAATATTTATAAGATAGTATTTCATTCTACAATTAAACTACAGCAACTTCCTAGTGAAAGAGGGAGGTTTTATCATCCCCAGTCCTGACATTCCACTGTAATTCCCTGCTGCCTTCAGGATGACCCAGAGATCAAAAAGTTCAAATTGCCACATAAAAATTACAAAAATCCCTCATCCAAATAAATACTAGCCATGCAAACCACATTTATATGTCCAGGCACCTTAATAAAGTTCACATAATATCACCAAGAGACACCTTTTGACCCAACTTCAATACATTCAATTAATTTATTAATACACAATTTGCTCAAATATGTAAATGCCAAACAGGGACTGAACCCAAAGAACGAAAACTTCCAGAAGTTCTGATCATACCACTTGTTCTGCTGGGAAACAAAAACCTTGAAATGACTCTTTCAGACCCAGTAACACATTTTATTTACACTGCCAGATCATTGTAGACATTGATAGCAATGCACTAGTTCCTGTCCTGTAGGGTTTTTTTCTATTACCAGTAAATTCCATGGAATTTTTGAACACCAGCTTGGACAATATCCAACATAATAACACTCAGTTTCATTAGCAAAGTCTGGAGTGCTTTATTTTTCAAATATTTGTTGACTGATCATTAAAAGCTAATTATTTAGGAAAAAGCTATAAAAATAGCACTTCTATCTAATAAGAACTATTGCTTCAAGATAAGCACAGCTCTAACAGCTTTATTTGCCCAAATTACATATTTATTCAACTCCAACCTTTTGGCCTTAGATTAGACTGTCTAGACTAATTTTGCAGACTACAGACAATTACTATTATCTTTAAGTTTGGAAAGTGTCATAACCAGAAGTGTCAGGAATGCTGAAATTACAGCTGTGTAAGTGTTATTTAGCCATCTATTTTCATTAGCAAGGCTAATAATTACTAACCTTCCCCCCAGATCCTCACCCAACTCGGTGAAACACATAGCAGTTATTCTGGAGCATGACAATTTTAAAAGATAATGAAATAACTGGTTGCCTACCCATGAAATAATGGACTCCTTCAAAGTGTGTTACTCATTCAGGAGTGCAAGCATCAGAGGCTGCATGGTGCATATATTATAATGCTAAGATGTGCTGCAAAATTAATTAAAATAAAAACACACTGGGTAACTTTCCTTTAGAAAAGGGTGCCTGAACAGCTTGCAGGTGGCAAGCCATTAACAAGAAATTCATGCTAAAAACTCCAAAAGCAAAACCATACTGAACACACACTTCTAACACATCAATTTCTAAAGTTTTCCACACACCACAGTGGCAGGGCATGAAAGCCAGGTTGATTAACCCAAGGCCCACTGTCCCATGCTGCAGGCCCAGCAGCTCAGTGGCCAGGGTTTTTTTGCACATCCATATCAGTCATCAATCACACTGTATTTTAAGATGAAAACGTGCTTTCCCCCACCTGAAAGCATTTCTCAGAAGTTTGTGACTAAGCAGCAAAACCTCAGAAAGAAGGAGAACTTGCACTGGTCAATAGGTGTTTTTTTCCATGTGATCTGTACTTGCAGATTTGGCTCTCTGAGCCAGGCCAGCGCACGGGCTCCCACGGGTACCAGGAGGCAGAACAAAGCACTCCACACCACTCACTCCCAAACCAGCAAAAAGCTCCATAACCTTCATGTTCCCTCTGCCAAGTGAAGTTTTTCAGGAGATTCAAATTTCACCATCTGATTTTTAACCCAGACACATCAAGGAGAAGCGCTCACAACCACAGTTTGGGATTTAAAGCCAAACAACAAAAATCTTTAGGGTATTTTTTATTGTGGCTCTAACTTAAGGTGTCAGGTTAATGCACCTGATTGTGAGAGTGGAAAGGAAGGAAGGGGATCTCTTCCAAGGTGGGGCAGGCTGCGTAAGCCTTTTCTCACTAGGGACAGAGTGTTCAGACCTTCCTGGCACTAAAGCCTTTGTTTTGTCCCACGGCTTGGGCATGGTGTTCAACAGGTCTGATTCTGACTGATGGGAAGAACCCAGATTTAGCCATTGTAAACTGAACTTAGCAAAGCAATGTGGTAAGTCACTCCACCTTTGGAGCAAGATGGAGAAATCCTACCCCATGAGAGCAGGGAGATCCCCAGCACAGATATTTCAGTGACGCAGGCTGACCTGAGATCGGGATGAGGTGTGATGCCTGCCAGAAAGCACAAGTATGTTAAACAGAGGCTGCTCTCACAGATGTGGGCACTACTGCTTCAGAAATAATTGCTCAAATTAATATCACTATCCTCAAAATTCCAGGTTTCTGGAAGAACAAAAGCTTAGAAATCAAATACATGGGGAGCAAGAGCATGCAGTGCAGACTGGTGTAACTGAAACAAAGTTTCAGCTGGACAAACCACTTTGGAAAACAGCAATGCAGAGTATTTTCCATCACAGATACCAGGGGAGTACAACGCTTTCCTTTCCAGCCTAATCAGCCCTCACAGAGAAGTTTAATCTTAATATCCTTGAAGAATGTCTTCATAGTCTCTCTCACTAGCAGCAGCAGCAGATTTCAAGATCAAAGGTTATTACTCCTTCCCATCTGACAACAGCATAATTCAGCCTGGTTTTCTCATCAAGTGGCTGAGGCACAGTACAGCACATGAGGATTGTTTACATCAGGCTGTGTAGCACTTCATTTCTGACTCTTCAGAAACAAACCATGTCTACTGCAACTTCTACATTACAGGCAGATAGCTGAAGTTCTTAGAAGAAACACAAGAGGTAAAAGAGAGAGTTTTATCCTAAATATAAATAAAACCAACAAGGAAACCCAAACCACCAGACTCATGGTTGGGAAGACAGAATGTACGGCTCCACTCCATGTTTTGTATCAGCATCCCACAAGTCAACCCAAACATGCTGTCCTGCAGTATCTCCAGACCCTGCAACTCAGTGGCACAAGGTTAATCAGTGAGATCACTTTTAAATCAGCACATTTGCACAGTGACACACGAAGCCTGTGTGCAGCCCTAACATTGTCTGTGCCCCTCCTTCAGAATCCCCACTCGCTTATACTCTGCTGAAGAGTATCGAATGGGGCAGTACCTATTTTTCCTGAGTTATTATTTTACAGTGTGCATGAAGTCCCATCAACATCAGAACCACAGAAAAGCAAGGGAGAGATGCTGTCTGGGCAGAGGATGCTTTCCTGGCAGAAGATGCATGGATGGCCACCCTTTTGTTCCAGCAAGCAAGCTGCACCCACAGGCCCACCCCAGCAGCATGGCAGACACAAAGCCAAATAATTCACAACTGGAATATTCACTGGGGAGCTTGACAGAGGGAAGTGCTTGAGTAGCATTATCCTCCCAATTAGTCAAGACTTTAAAAGCACAATGTGACCAATATTGTCCCAACTCACACAGAGGGAGGTGTGCACAGTCAAATTCCCCTAATCAGAAACTACAGAGTGGTTTTACCATTGCTGATCCTGACATGAGTACAATTTCATAGCGCAGAACTGGTTATAAGCACTGTCTTGCTAAATTAGCTTGTTAGCGGATCTACAGGGAAAAGGAAGAGATCCTAAAGCCCCAGTAAGCACAATTAAAATGCTCTTAAGCAGTGCCAGAATTCTCAGCCTCAGCAACTTCAGATGTCAAAGGACTGTCAAATAGATACACATTTATGTCCTTAAATTTTATTTAAAATGCTTTTGCCCTTAGTAGTCAGCCTACATATTTCAGCAAGCAACGATTTCCATCTAAAAAAAACCTTATTTACCAGCAAAACGTGTGGTTGTACTAAAATCAACCACAGTGTTTCTTCCCCTTCGCCTATGCACCTGCGGGTGTAGTACCACTCTTAGTCAGCATCACCCCACTCACAGGGCCCAGAAACACATAGAAATCTCAGAGGGAGTTTATTTTTCACTTCAAATTATCACAGACACTGCATGGAATAGAAAAATATGGAGATAACTAACATTAATTAAAATCTATGGCATTGATGCTAATGTTAAGAATGTTCAAGAAAAGATTGGATGAGGCACTTTGTGCCATGGTCTAGGTAATATGGTGGTGATCAGTCAAAGGTTGGACCTGATTCTGTGATTGTTAGATGAATATTTCACATGACTTTTTGAGTTGGAGGACCCACCCAGTTGGATGTTAATCCCGGCTTTTGCACTTTTAGAGCATGTATATCTTAAAAGCAATGATTGTTGTACCCCAGTGAGAATATAATTAACCCTAAACCACATGCTTTTACAACTAAAGCAAAAAAGCCAAACATCTGCTGCAAGGGACCATTCTCATTCCACTAAAACCCAGAGACACAGCACACTCAAGGTGCATGTTGGGAGACCCGCTCTAATGGTAAGATCTACTTCATGCCACAAACTAGTTTTACTTGCAAACACCTACTTTCACGTGTCAAAAAGCCACATCTATGATGAACCACATCAAGAAACTGCAAGCAAACATTCAGCTGAGGTGCTACACAATCAAACACCACACACAGTCAACTAATGTTTTCACACTATGGCCATTTATGGTAGCAGTAAAGAAGGCAAATGAAAGGTTGGAGCAATTTCACACCGAGCACCATCACTCCCCATGGTGGAACTGATTCTAAGTAACAGATAAAAAAACATGGTTCATATCAAACACCACCTCTACAGGCAATCCAATGTTATTTCAGAAATTCACAGCTTGAGCTACAAGCATTTTCTGGAGTCACACAGACCTTAGGATCACTGAAAATCTGTTTAGTATTTTCTTCTCCAACATCCTACTTAGCAGTACATCAGAGCAGGTTCCAAAATAGTTCTCTACCCATTTTTGAGTGAAGTTCCTCCAAGGGGAAGAGGAGTTAAAAGATCAAATTAAGAGCAAACACTTCCCATTCAGAAGCATATGAACTGCTAAAGGGAAACAGTGCCTGATTTCCTTCCAGAGCTGGATGCTCAGGCTGAACCCGAGCTCTCTTTCTCATGAAACAATGGCATTGTAATTCCTTGTTTGAAGCTCAAGTGCTCCATACACCACCCAGCCACACCTGGACCCTCAGACAGTCATTCTCCACTCCTGATTCTGTCATCTAAAGCTTGTAAACACACCTTTCCTTAAGTAATTGGGCAAGCAGATTAGAGCTTTAACATCAAAATGCTCTTCCTAGAGTACAGCAGCAAACTGTGAAAACTATTAAATGCATCTACAGAACGGGAGACCATCAAGAGCATGCAAACTCCATTGGATCTAGAAACTTTCTGC
>NW_005054410.1:681044-684256 GCF_000277835.1 Geospiza fortis
TAGGACATCATCTATGCTGCAGGTACCCAAATCCTGACAAGATTTGTATCTCTAGAATGGAATCCCAAGGTTTAGCAGACCAACCATCAACAGAAAGGAAAGACCTTTGGCTGAGGGATATTGCTCTGTGCACAAGCCTTGCTTTAGAGAAATGCTCCATCCCAACCAGAAGAGGACAGAAGCACTATCAGACTACACACAATACATCTCAGCTTCATTCAGGTAAACAAACCATTTTTCTCATCCTTCTGCAAAACGGTAACTTTATGTGCTTATCTAAACAGATTTGAGCCCAGTTTTCTGTCACCATTTCCTAAGAGCTAAATCTTTGGAGTCACCTGGGTAGGTGCACACAAACGTTCAAAAATAACTCTTCAAACAAACTGCGCTTGAATAGTATAAATTCTTCCCTCCCTCTCCTGCTACTCCTCTTCTGAATAAAACAATCTAGTAGTTTAGCAGGCTTTCAAGATTTAAGGGAAAATAAGGAAGGCACACCACTAAAAATGCAAAGAATTTATTTTTCTCCTACAGCATATTCACACTGACCAGTTTATCATCACCACCTCATGAAGACTGGCAGACTTTGGGATTTTTAGAGTGGTAAAGGTGTGAACTTAAAAACTAAGGGTTCAAATTCAGATACTTCAGCAACAGCATATAGTCAAGATCTGCTCCGGGGGTTTCCAGCAAGGTGATTTCCCTTCTGCCCCGTGTGCACTCATTCTTACAAAGAATTTACATAAATGCTCAAATAACTTGTTTTCTAAACTTACAAGCCAGCTTGCAAAGGGCAGCCAGATCACATGATTTTTACTTCATTTGCATTAGAAGATACAGACTGACTTCTCTATACATGATTCTTTTACAGATATCAGTTGAAGAGAAAAGCATTATTATCTGGAAACCAGAGGTGCACATCAGATGAATATAGCTCACAAAAAGCATTAGTAAACACATTGTCTAAGCCACCTACAAGGATAATCAAAGAGAAGAAGGACAAAGGCTGATGAAAAATAATTTAATCATGCTAGCTGTATTTCTCCACTTCAGACAAGCTGGTTCCACTAGCAGGTGCTATCTCTCCCTCTGATTTTCTGTTACTGACTTGTAACAAATCTTCAGTGAAGCAAGCTACCTTCTTCAGGACAGACACTGTGAACAGCCACTGCCAAAATGTAACTCTAATTTGTTTATTACTAAAATATTTTGTCTTTGAAAACCATGTTAGACCAATATTCTTCAGGCATGTAGCAAGCTCAGAAAAGAGGATACTTTTATGAATTCCACAAACAGCACAGAAAGGATTAGATTTCTCCACAGATCAGGACCAACTTCCAAGGAAGATCCTTTTTGTTTATCATCTCAACATGCCAAATGATACTTACATGCCATAATCGGCCACACAATGTTAGTTTACAGTCTTTCAGCTTCACAGGACCTATAAGACTTTCCAGGAGGGGAGCCAGTACTCCTGAAATGTAACTCTTTGCTACTCTCACTTGCTTTTTAGTCCTCTCCAAAGCAATCCCTCCATTCCTCACTTTATTTCTGGAGCCAATAGTCCTGCAGAGGCTGATTCCAGAGTGCAGAAGGAACAGCACAAAAAGGCCTTGCCTACCCCATGCAAAGAAAGAAGGCAACCCAAGAGCTTCTGTAGCATGAAATGCAGCAATTATAAAGTCCACAAACAAAAACATTAGAAACAAACAAAATTCAAGTTGTTCTCTCTGCAAGCAAGTTCACACTGACAGGAAATGAGTAGCTAACAAGAAGTAAATTATCCAAGCCCAGTTCAGAACATGTACAGAAGTAAGGGACTGTAGCAAACCAACCAGACTCACTACATGTGTACTTTTACTAACTCTAACCTCTGCTAACCTGCCACAAACACGTTAACAGCACGTGCAAAAGTGACTTTACCATACATCTAGCAGGGAGGACAGCTTAAAACATCCTGCCCTGAAGGCAAGAACACACTCCATCACTGAAAGCCACTTGTTTTCATTAGGAAATTGATCTACAGAGCAACATCTGAATGCAAATTGCAACGTGCAACATTCTCCCCTGGTCTGACAGGCACACATAATGAAGTATGGTGTCAAATAAGTAGAGACCATAATTATTTGATTACTTTCTTGAGCAAAGAACTCCTGCAAATGTTTCATTTAAAGGTATAAAGAGGCAGCAGTACAGCAAATGCCATCTAAAACTGTGTGAGCAGTATGCAAAGACCTTCAATTTGTTTACTTACAGAAAGCAGCTTTAGAATGCACTGGGTTTGATCAGAGTGGGTTTTTTTCTTGGCTTTTTTTTTTTGTTGTTTTTAAAAAACCCTACTGCTATTTCCGCTCCCATATTCTACCAAGCAGAGATCTTGTGGTTAAGGCATTCAGTGAAGAGAAAACAGAGCGTGGAATGCACAGGCAGACAGCCTTCTGCACCAGAAACCACAGGAAAGCACATTAGTTTCTCTCAATTTTTATAGATTAGAAACAGGTTTTTCAACTTCATCACACTCAGAATAATGGACTCTTCAGATTTCCAGTAATCATAGGTGAAGCCTCTGGACACGCAGTCCAGAAACCCTTCAGGAGACCTTATCTTCTTGGTGCTTAACTTGGATGTAGCAGAGTGTGAACGTCCCTCTGATCACAGCATTAGCACCACACAGCTCTGCCAGCCTTTAACAGGCTGCAAAGCTGATGTTATTTACAAAGACATGCTGGATGCTACCAATTAAAGGCAAATAGTTTCTCTTTTGAGCTTTCTTCCAGCATTAGAAATTATTTTAAGTCATAAGTCTTAGAAGACTCATTTCCTGTACATGTGTTAAACTCAACCTTTCATAATGACCAAAACTCAGAGCTGCCTGGAGGGACCGTATGTGTTACAAACATGTGGGACAGAATCAAAGCCCACTAATGCATTGCCGGTTTTGATATATACATACACATATATATTTTTGTTGGGTTTTTGTTTGCTTTTTTTTTTTAACCAGGAAAACAGAGTTATAACAAAGACCTCTTCAAATAAGTTTTGGCACTGACAGGCTACACGCTTCAGGTTTAGGAAATGACCGTCAGATCCTGAAGACATAAAAACAAATCTGGGGAAATCTTCCTGGGAATGGCAGTGGCAGCCATTCCTCTGCAGCAGCTCACACTTCAAAGCACAGCCTGGAAGCTGACAGAAGTCAGTGCTCCAACTTG
>NW_005054410.1:684301-695601 GCF_000277835.1 Geospiza fortis
TAGCATGAGTACTTTCCCTGTATCTATCATGTGTTTTCTGGACTGAGGGGAGACAATCCATTCAAAGAAGAAGTTAAAGAGATGATAAATAACCAGGTGAATAATGCTGGGCAGTCACAGCAGCAGCTCATAACTCCTGGCACACGGGAAAAGCTGAGATACTTTTAAATTTCTCACGCTACTCAACTGGCATGGGATTAACTCAAGTACAAAACACCTACCTAAAGTACATGAGCTGCAGGGAATTTTTAAAGTTTGAACATAAGCTGTTAGAAAACCCAGCCTCAATTATCTAGTCTGAAGCAAGTGGCTGCAGTTTAAATTATTCATCTTCTGAAATCACCCTGAACAAATTCTTCCAGATCACCACCTTCCCTCATGCAGGCAGGCATCCAGTATCTTTTTCAGATCAGCTTAAGAGATGCAGGGCTTTTGTTTATTTTCTTCAGAGTATTTGTAAACTGAAGAAATGCACAGAAGATAGAATTTCAAGGTGCAATTTTGGCTCTTAAACTACAAAAAAAACCCAACAAAAACCACAACAAACAAACAAAAACCTCAAACCTTGAGCAAAATTACCAATTCAACCTGGATTTTAAAACCCCAGGTCACAATTTCAACAGACACCCAGATCAGCACAGACTCGATTATTTTCAAAATCTGCTCTAAGTGAACAATTTTTTATCAGTTTCCTTTTTTGGGAGAAAACCTCTGGCGTGTCAGTTGAAATACTCAAGCCCTCCCACAAAACAAGTCGAAGCAGCTAAGGAGGAGGGGAAGCCACTATTAAAAATGTGTGGAATGTAAGCTACTGGGCAGAAGGCAGATAATGGGAGAAGGAAGTCGACTACTTCGGATCTGAGGCTCTTTTCCCACCAGCAGAGGCACTGGGCAGTTTCAAATTTACAAATGCTAGTGAATTTTGTCAAATTTTGTAGGATATACATGACTAAAAATAGCTTAACAGACAGAAATAATTTGTCAAATCTGCCAGTTACTGGATAGACACTATATCCATTCTAATGGGTGCAAAAACTTCTAGACAGCTAAAGAAAACCATTTCTTTAGCTACTTCAAAAGCTGATCTTTCAAGTGTCTTTTTTAAATTCAAAGAAGTTGAGATGTCTGCAGCAATAGATTTGGGTGTACTGCTCAAAGCAGAAACTCCACGAGACAAAACATTTTCCATAGTTAGTAGATTTAGGTCACAGATACAGGAATTCAGAAATGCCTCAGGTTTTAAACATCCTCGATGAAAGTGAAGCACTCTGTTTAAAAAGCCTCCTTGCACTAAGCAATGTTCTCAGGACAGATCAAAGAGCAAACCCACTGCCAGGCACTCTCAGAGATGTGCAGGCTCCCTCAGCAGCTGGATCAGCCAGAAGACCACACCTCCAAAACTGAAGAGTTGCCTTGACACTACAAGCTGAACCTGCAGGAAACCAAACCTCTTGCTCCATCAGCTGCTCTGACAGTCTGACCTCTGAGAGGCTTCAGCTGGACACCCTCTTTTCTGAGAGCAGGACTTGCTCATCATGATTACACACAGGGGGCATTTCACAACCCTTCCTGGTGCCCTCTGCAAGAGGAACAGCCACCCCCCTAAGTGTCAGCCTGCACCCCAGAACGGCTCAGCTTCCCCCCATTGCACAAGGCTGCAGCCACATCTCCTGTGGTTCATCTGCTGCAGAAGCAGCTGCCTGTCACACCCACCCTGCCTGCACCAGGGTCTCACCATGGCTCTGTTGGTCCTCATGAGTACAGAGAATTCTCCCAATTCTACCTGGATGTTTGTGAGCCTTTCTACAGCATCACCCCGGGGCTGACACGGTATGACAGAGCAAGTCACAAACCACGTAATTGCTAGAACCAGGAGCATCTTAAATTACATTACAGCAGAAGGTCTGGTTTTCGTATAAAATTTAATGCCAAAATCATGCTCAAGAAGTTACAGTGAGCTGCCTGATTCCCTCCTGATAATTTCTTGATGCTTCTGGAATGCACCCAGAGAATTAAACCTCCTGTATTCCAGGTATGGCATGCAGCTTAAACATGCAGTTACTGCAGCAATCAGACCAGACGAGCTTTAAGGTTTAGCACTCCTTCAGTTGGTAGTATCACTTGTACAACATAAAATAACACTGTCCCAACAGCTAGAGAAGTAGTTAAACTGACTCAAAAGAGCTGGAAGCACAAGACTCCAAACCAAACCTAAGTAGACAACAGCACTGTGGCTTGGTGACAACCTGCTAAGAGCCAGCAATAAAAGCAGCAAGGCAGGACATTCAAAGTGGATGCCACAGACAGAACAATTTATTTCCAGAAACAAAAAATCCCCACCACAAACATCCCTCTTAAGGCCCCTACAGAGACAGAAAGATTACCTCCACAGTTTAAAACTTCTCCTTTACATACTCTCAGATGGCAAGACAAGGCACAGTTGGTTAACTTTGCTGATGTGCTAAGAAGGATCTTGGCCTCACAGGTTCATTTTCAAATTGGAGGGTCTGGAAAATGTTTCTCATGGCATACACCCATCAGAAAAAAAAGCTTCAGAACTTGCTGCAACACTGCAGGAGTGCTGCTGAGCACAGGAGGATATCACCTCCATCCATGATGTTTTGAGAATTACCATCAGGATGCAAACCTGCTTCAGAAGGAGGGGGAACGTCAGTTTAAGGAAAATCAAAGTATGGGAAATCACAGTGATACAGCACATATGGTGCACCTTGGAAATGCCTCAGGACATGGCCAAGATTCAGGTAACAGAGTTTGGGTCTGAGAAGGGGCAGGAGAAAGGATGCAAAGGCAAAATGCTGTGTTTCTGGAGGACTTCAAACACAAGCTGCAAGGAAAAAAATCGTAAGCAGCAACTGAAATTGCAAGGCAAAGTTAAAATATACTCATTATTGTATTCTCAGTAATACTGGGTCATGCAAAGCCAGAATGCATTTAAATACATCCCCATTACTTTATTGGGTTTTGCTAATGAAGGCTTGTTAGTGTGAGCTAGTAGAGGAAAACACTGCATGCTTCTTTAGTAGAGCTGGCAGTACATATACAAGTATATTATAGACAGGTACCTTTTAACATGGTCATAAAGCACCTTCTTAAAAGGAGGCAGAAACACAGAAATATTATGAACACACAGTTAAGTAACTCCCTACCTCAAGCAGCGCATATTACTGTAATCCCACTTATTTTCCCTGCATGGAACAAGTCTAATAACAGAAGAAATTTAGTAGATCATTTTTCTACCCAAAGATTTCACACAGATTTATCACTGGCATCCTACCATTTCATGGTCTCCTTACCACATATGAAGCAAAACACTCAGATCAGCTTGCAGGTTTCTAGATTTATGTCTGCTTAAATGAGGAATACTGAAGATGCTCTGCAATATGAGCTAAGTTGCTCGTTTTGTCAGGAAAACTCAAAATGGTAACAAGAGTGATTTAAAAATTTCTTTTCCTAGCAAATATAACTGGTGACTCAACAGTGTATCACTACAGTTACAGAATACTCTGAACAGGACTGGAAGAATAATTTACTGGTAAATTGTGTGGAAGCTCAAGTTTATTTTCTGGCTTAGAAGACTCGAGGAAAGAGACACATTTGATAGTTATTAATGTGTGTACCCACAGCTAATCTACTGAGCAATAGCACTCCTCATAAGTCCCCTGAATAAAGATCTTTGTGGAGCACTTTGCTTGTGAGTGTTACACTAACTTTTTTCTTCAACTGCACCATTTTTACGTGTCAGTGCTAACATCTAGTTAATTATTAAAGCACCCTGGTCCCACAGCCAGCACTTTATGCTATCTTTAATAGTGCCCTTCTGCATACATTCCTATCTCCTGAACTCATTCCTATCTGGATTCACCAAAAACTACACTTCACTTTCTGCTCACAACTGAGGAGCTCGTGCAGGCCTGCTTAAATGAGCTCCACTGCCAGATGAAGTTGTTTGCAGAGCTGCACAGTGAACCAGACAGGGTAACTGATCCTGGGTAAAAACATTCCCTGGTTATTTTTAACTCCAATGGCTTGTGGAGTTTCGGTGCACTGGAGGGAGTAAATAGCTGAAATGGCAAACTGCTGTGGCAGCAAGGGGACCTTCTGAACATTTCTCCTTACTTGTAGTACCAGCTTATCAAATTAAACTTTCAGCTACAGCAAAGCCCTGTTTCTGCGCCTCCCCACTGTCAGTCCCTTCTAAAAAGCAAACCATCAACTTGCCCTCGCTCTCAAGGCCCTCCAGTTCCCCACCCGCACCAGCACAGCCCTTGTGGTCACATATGCAGCCCTCACTTGCCAACTGCAGTCCTGAGGAGCTCCACACAAGCCTCTTCTAGAAGCACCTTCTCCTCTTTAGTCCTTTGTGAGATTTAGCATGAGCACATTTGTGTGTTACAAAGATTCACCATGAACTCCATCATCCAACAGGATCTCCCTCTGTAAGCAGAGTTTATGGCATTTCCCCTTGCAACTAGAGAAGTGCACACAGTCCTCTCCAGCAGCCCTCACTCAGTCAGGTTGGAGGCTCTGCATAAGTCCAAGTTCTCCAGCCTTTCCCATTCCAGCAGCAGATCAGAATCCCCAACCTGGCTGCAACAACAGCCCTTGCACACAATGCTTGATTAGTCTCAAGATCAAGCACTTCAAACGTGAATATGTGACCTTCTTTAGCTTAACCAAGAACAGCCCAGGCACAGCAGCCCAGCCAACCCTCTTAAAAACAACCCAGTGAAAGCAAGCAATCTACAAAGTAATTTCAACCTCACCAAAGTTCCATGCAGAAGCACCACTGTGTATCATGAACTTCACATACTGGGATATGAGAAGCTTAAGTATATGCATGGTGAAAAAAAGTAAGAAAAAACAAAGTGAACATATTAAGCAAACATTCCTTGTCTGCTATCTACTAAGGAATTAAGTTATAAAGAAATACTTTCTTTTGTGTTACCTGCTCCCCTTACGTGCCCTACAGGCTATCCCAAACCCAAGCTGCAACCACACTTGAGCCATAAAACAGCATACAAAATAGCAAAGAAAAGATAAAGAAGAGACAAGAAGAAAAGTTGTTCACAGTCAGAGCATGTCTTCATACAGTTCAAAGAGAACAGAGAGTCTCACTCACTGTCCAGACAGAAATAATTCACTTGGGATCTAACTAGAAATTTGTAGTAGCAGGCTACCACTGCTCTCTTAAAATTTCAAAACAGAACTCCAGCAACTTTGTACAGCTTTGTACTTGGAGGCCAACATTCCCTAAGTGCATTATTTGCAATTAAACTTCTCAATCTGGTTCCCTCCTACTCCTCACAGTAAGAGTTTGTCTTGGTTGTTCAAAGTTGCATCCAGAAATCTTTGGACATGTCCTGTGCAGAGCAACAGGTTTAAAAAAAATTAAAATACCAATTACATGCATGATTTCTGTTTTAATGCTGGTTTTACATACTTCTTGAACTAGAACAAGAAGTGGTGCATTTCTCTGGTTCCATTTTCCTTTAACAGTGTCTTTTGACCATAATTGAAGACAAGACTACCAAACCAGTACAGTTAAGCCACCTGAATTGTTGGAACAAAGGAAGAAGCTCTCAGCTTGTGTCACACCAGTCTAGACCTGCAGACTAACTAATTTGGGAAGGTCTGCAGCAAACGCAGCTTCCCACCAGCCAGCCAGAAGTCTGCTACATTCCACTTCACGAAGCTGGTATTTATCTTTGGACACTTCAAAGGAGTTCAGTCACAACATCTGCAGTGCCGGGAATGCTTTCGGTAAGTGCGAACAGGTTGCACAAGGTATACAAACATCAGCCATTTAGGCCCTTCCAAACTCTTGGAATATAAGGGCCCTACTTATAAGAGCCACCCTCCACCACCACTACTGAGCCCTGGAATTCAGAGCTCCAGCCAAAACCAGAGGCAGGAGCCTCTCCCTCTAGTACGGGAAGGAGGCTCAGGGCGAGAGGCCAGCGGCTGCCTATTCATCCCTGGGAGTGCAAAGGGCATGCCAGGCAGAGATCTGGGAAACTGTGCCAGGACTCCTTGTGCAAGTGGCAGTAGAAGACGACCTGATAACCAAAAGGTACGTCAATATTTACTCGCTATACAAGCAACCGCTGCTAGGAGCTAGCGCACAGAAAGGTGCTCTCGGACTGCCACGTGGGTTAGGTTATCCCAAAGGAATGTCACTTTGGATAAAAATCTGTAAATCACTCAAAACCAGAATGGTGAGTATCTCAGAACTTAAGCACTGCTCCAAATTTATGGCAGCTTTTGAACACTGCTCAGCTCTACCCTGTGTGTGCACTAGTAGGAGGCATGAGCACCGGATAACAGGATTCATTATGCCGCTGCTGGCTATACTGCAACACTCACACGCAGCCTGAGGTTTCCTGCTTGCCTGCAAGGCAAGCCTGAAGTCACCTACTGCATACCCAGGCTGTAGATCTGTAACCAGAGCGAGCCCAGACTTTGGCTTGGTAGCAGTGCAGCAGGAAGCAAGGAGCCGAGCGGTTCGAGTTTCACAAGAGGGGCGACGAGCAGCCCCTATTATTCCAGGTGACTGCATCGCAAGTCCTTTGTTTTGATTAGGATTTTTATTTCCCACCTTTAACCTCAACAGATGTCGACAATCAGTTGCTCCTGAACCGTATTTTGTCACCTTGAGTTGGTGTAAGGAGGCCCCAGGCTTTATCTCAGTGTGAGCATACCAGCCCCAGCGTAGCCCTGCGTGAATCTGCAGCCTGGAATCCATGGCATCTTATTCCCTTAATTTGCCTGAGTGCTTACCCCAAGAGCATTTTCTGACGGTCACCGAGGGTTAGTCAGAATACCCAGAAACTGTGGAGGGATTTGCACATCCCAAGTCCAGCCCAGGGAAATGGGGCACCAAGACATCAGGGTCTGTCAAACACCCAGCACGCTGACTCCAACACCAGCTGCACATTCAGTTGTTGCTTTTCAATCTACTTTACTACTCTATTTTGGAGCTTGGAATTCATATGTAGAGCATAAAATTCAGAACAAGCCGTTTGTTGCCCAACAGCTATTTCAGAGATAAAAGACACTTTGAGATAACCCACCTTTGGGTTTATTGCTAGTTAATGGGAACAGTCCTATGAAAGTAGCAGCTTGGAAAAGGAAAAGGGGGAAAAAAGCCTGAACAACTGCTTGCCCATCTATCTGCAAGTCATATGCCTGCTTTCAGAAAAAGTGTCTGGTATTAAAATTCAAGAGTCAAAAATCTACATCCAACTCACTTTACTCACTAGTGAGTGGAAGAGTAAGCTCAGTTCCAACCAGAATTTGTTACAGGCGCTTTAAGATTTTCTTTTACAAACTTGGCAGCAAGATTTGAGCCTGTAAATACAGCATGAAATCAGTAAATAAATAAAAAAGGCCCCAAACACTGAAGGCCTACACAGATTTTGTATTGTGTTAAGTGTTTTAGCGGTTTCAAACATGTTCATGCCCTACAACAGGTAACATTAAGCTGACTGACAAACTAAGCTCAACTCGGCCACACTGAACTACATCCATTCAATATCATCTCAAGGATCTAGTGACATTTATTAACTGATACATTCATACAAGTCACCAAAGCCTACTCAGTAGGCAAAACTATACATGTCATGGTCACAAAACAAAAGCCATCATTGTACGAAGAGGAAAAAACACCAGGACAAAAATTTGTCAATTCTGATAAAAAATAGACAGTATTCTGCACAGCAGACTTGAGAGAATAAAATATTAGTGGCTTTCTTGCTGCATATTGCTAAAACTAGCTATATATTGTTCAGTTTCACAAAAAAAAAAAAAAGAAAAAGAAAAAAGCATGAAGTAAATGGCAACTGCAAGATAAAAAAAAAATCAGAGGGTGATTAGGTAGTTGCTAGGCTGTATTCCCTTTGAGCAAGGAAACCTGAATATTACAAAGGGCTGAGTTACAAGAGAATGTGGGGTATTTTGTGACAGACCTCTGCATGACAGCTGGAGAAAAGCTATTGTGGCAACAGCTGTGTGCTCTGCACAGCTCATACTCCCAAATACCTCAGCCTGCTAAGAGGCCAGTTAACTGGCTGCAATGCATTTTAAAAGTTTTCTGCCTCTTGGGATGTGAGCATGATGGATTATTTGTGTATGTTTTCAATAAAAGAAGGAATGCTCAGTTCTACCACTTAGCCTTTTACAAAATGCTGTGGTGTAATGCTGAACTATCATTCACTGCTGCTTTCCTAGAGTTTATAGCTGCAACATGCCATTAACTCTCCTCCACAATTAAAACATCTTCACTTCCTGTCTTACCAGTGCACAGGCTCGACAGCAGTAAATTCATCTATCATATCCTGATTTAAAGGAAATGATCTGATATTTCCAGGATGAAATCCTGGCCCACCAACAGCAATATCGAGCTGTGTGTACCTCCCTAGAGGAAGATTTTTGAGGAACACGCTACTCATTAACCACTGAAAGCTTTGATCTGCTAATTTGTACTCTAAAGCTACTCCAAGGTGTCAGGTGAATGTCTGAGAGGTGAGCCCAGGCAGTTATACACAAGTGACCAGTTACACCTCACTTAGTCCTGCACTGCCCTAATTAGCACAGTGAGACTGAACTCAGGACACCAGAGAGTTTCCCTTGTATGAGATGGGTTTGCTCACTCAGCCTCCTTACAAACACCTTGCTGTTTCAGGCCAGACTGAGGCACAACAATAACCAGCAGGAACTGATACTCTTACACCAGGACAGCAAGCACAGAAGCACTCTGCACTGCCATAACCTCAGCCACTGCTGCTCCTGCAGGAATGAATGCTCTCTGCTTTCCCACCATCATCTAAACAAGGCAGGGAAGGATGAGCTGTGCAGACATCCTAGAAAGCTGGCAAGAGAAAGAAGATTAACTGGTTCTTCTTACATCCTCACTTTCTCATGTGTCCCTTTGTTTTATCTGAAATCCAGGAAAAGTTTTCCCATTTTCAAGTATGAATCCTCTGTTGTCTTTCAAATACAAGGTAAATTGCAGCACATGCTTCCTCATGATATCCTATCACCACAAAAGTCTGATTTACTGGAAAACAATAAGCACCAAAGTAAAAGCTGCACTTGAGTACTGATTTACTGAAAATTAAAAAGGAAAGCAATAGCAAATATAGAAATACTTGCTAGTAGTAAGAAGGAAAAAGCTTTCCTTTTTAAGCTTCAGTTGGTGACAGTCTTATTTTAAACACAAGCAATAAAGAAGCAAAAAAGAATTTAAATCCTCCACTGACATCAGGATCTGTCATGCAGCAAAAGCTAGTACTGATCCATGTTTTACTGAAGGCCACTACACGTTTGTCACTTAATCCTAAGAAATTCCAAAAATGAAGCACGTGACTTGCTTGTAATCAATTTTAAAACAACTTGGAGCAGTTTCTGTGCAGCCTTAAAAGACAAACAACATATTTGGCAATACACTTGCCGTACAGAAACTACCCAGGTGCCTGCATGGCAAAGCACACACTTGATAACATCACAGCTTTAAGAGCTCAGGAAGACGCTGTGGGATATAAATAGTACAGCAAGCCTCATCTCTTATTGTCCAAAACCACACAGCAAGCACGGAAACAACACAAAACTCTCCTCTAAGGTACCTGAAGTACTGCCCAGGTCTTTATTTCGCAGCTATTTTTCTTCGGTTTTGTTTTGGGTTGTTTGGGCTTTTTTTAAGGGCGAATTTTCTGCTAAACTTCACTTTGCAGTGGCAACATTTTATCTCAGGATAAAGCTGCCGAGAGAGCAAGAAGATGGAGATAACTTAATGCAAACTGACAATAAGTTGTTTTGAAGAATTCACCCTCAATGTGTCAGCTTAACACTACAGTGCTGCTCCCTCAACACTCCTTCAAAGTGAACTATTTATTTTTCTGCTGTTAATTTGAAAAGATCCTTATACGTGGCAAAACAGACACGGGTTCCTCTTTTGCAGATATTTGCTGCAAGACAAGTGTCAGCCATAGCACTTTGCCCAAAATTTATATCTATATTTAATATAAGCTCAAATTGCTAGGTTAAAGAATTAATTTCTACAAGTACTCAAATATTGAAGCTATCCAGTACTCAGCAGAACCTTACTGCTCTTAAAAAAGATGGCTATACAAAGGCATCAAGTGTGAACTTCCCTTTTTTTTCCTCCTTACATCTTTAGTATAAATTACAGCTTTTTTGTTGCAAAGGCAAAGTTATCCCAAAGCCCTCAATGCTGCCTCAATCCACAAATCCCTTCAGCAACATTTCCCAAGACAGCAGCATCTCAGAACTGAAGCCATATCCAGCTGCACATGACTGCCACAGCGAGACAGAGGCAACACCACCTACGGCAGCACTGAATGGCACCCTAAACCAGCTGCAGGAAACCCAGGGTTTAATTATCTCCATATGCAAGCAATGAGGAATTCAATCCACACACTGAGAGCACTGCAGTTATTCCAGCCCCATCACCTTCAAACAGACCAACCAGCCAGTGTTTTACCAGAAACTGACCGGCCACCTACACATCTGACAAAAGACACCTGTACAGTACATCTCAAAAACACCAGTCAAACTAAACTAGTTCCAAAGAACTAATTCTCCCAAAGGGTTCCCTCTTTTAATGTTCTGTATAACACTGGATCTTGTAAGCATTCTGGTATCCAGTACTTATCCAAAAATTCAAAGTAATGTTTTCTAGGTAGTTACTTAGCCTATGCTGCAGAGCTTAAATTCTTAACAGAGTAGTTGAGCTAATGAACACATGGATGCATATGTGAATGAAAAAACGGACTGAAATAAAGAAATTATCTATTTGCTATCAGATCACCCAAGACCTATTTTGTTCTAACAAAATATTAGTGGAGAACATCACTGCCCCAAGCATCAAAAGCCAAGTCTGCCCCGCTGTCAAGCAGCCCATCTTAGGGGTAGGTAGAGCATGACCGGCTCTCCACAGCGGAATAAAAGAAAACAAACAAGAAGCCATGCTCTCCAGATTTGCTGCTCTGCCGTCAGCAACAGCAGCAAGCAGAACGCAAATGGTTGTCTCCTCCTACCACCATAAACAGAGGTAGAAATGCTAACAGCAACAGGGCAGGGGCTGAAAATAAGTAAAGGAGGTACGGCTGAATTCGTGGTGAAACAGTAAAAAGGGATCTTCCTCGTAACACTGACGCGCACCCTTTGTATCGCCTATTCTGGCGTGGTTTTTACTGAAAACGAATAGACGAGAAAGTTCAATTGTCTACAAGTTGAACAGCAGGCGCTCCGAGGGGCGGTGG
>NW_005054410.1:696606-714900 GCF_000277835.1 Geospiza fortis
CGGGTGGTGGCGGCCCCCGGGTGTCCCCTCCGCCCGCCCGGCCGACAGCGCGCCGCGGAGGTAATTAGCGATGTCCCCGCGGGCTTTGGTGGGGCGCCCGTCTGAGTGGCTCATCAACATTAATGAGGCTCTGGATGCCCACGGGATGGAGGGAGGTGCTGGCCACCCTGCGCACAGATGCAGAGCCAAGGCGCGGAGAGGTTTCAAGCCAGAGGGTCGCTAATGTCGCTTCCCACCAAGAGGGAAAAATGGGAAAAAGTCATAGAGACTAAAGCCCTTCGCCACTCTTCGTCAGGTTTCCTTGTGAGCATGCACGTGAATGGGTTTCTCACTCATTTAAGCTATTCAGATCAAGTCCACCCTCTCCTCCGAGTGTCACCCACCGCTGGATGTCACAGCCCCATATTCATCCCTCTCTGTACTTGGTCAGTGCGTGGTGAATTCACCCCGGGCATCTCCACTGCCTCTGCTGGGGACAGGCTGCTGTGATCTTCCAGTGCTGTCCCTCCCCTTTGGGTAATATCTTACTGCCCAGGGTGTTTCTGCACACCCGGCACTCGGCAGATGGCCACAATACACCAAAGCAGAAGTTTTGCTTTTCAGGGAATTTTCAAGGAATCCCTTCTTCACTTCCTCTTCCCTTTTTGTGAAGATATAAAGCAACAACTCCATGAATGTCTAATCTTGCACGCCTGCACACACGTGCATCCTTTTGCCAGCACAGAGCTGTTGTCGTGTTCCTGAATGGCATAATCACATCAGCAAGGTGGACACGCTCCTCCTCCCTACAAACAAAACTCCAGAAGTAGTGGCCATGCATGGAACCCTTGCTGCAGGGACCTGCCCTGTTCAACACTGGAGCTGTGTGGGGAGGCAGGGACAGCAATCCGTGCAGCCTCCTGCTTTTTCACCCAAGAAGCCCCCACTTTCAATGTTCAACACACATTTCAGCTCTGCAACAAAAGATGGGGGGGTCCCACAGGTGGGAGGGAGCCTCCTTCCTTCCCTCCACAGACCCAGGACAGCACTGACTGAGATCCACAGAGAAATTACAGCTCGTGGAGCTAATTAGGAGCTAACATGATATCATATATACACATGGGGGCAAATCCATGCTGTAGCCTAATCTTAATTCCACTATTACCCAATTTGTCATGCTGAGCTTTGCAATTCTTTAACTGAATTCCTCTGCTTAAATCCCCAAAACTTTGAAACCAAGAACAACATCCTTCAACGCCCATTCTGTCTCGGGGGAGAAGAGTGTCCGACACACAGGAAACAAACTGCTACTTTGTGAGTTAATGGTGTAACTGTATGAGAAGGAGATACTTTGTTCCCAGGACTCACAACAGAATTTTGGAAGAGGAATGCCACCACTCAGGCTCAGTCGCCTCGGTATTCTCCTGTAGTGATAAGCTACTTTTTCACATCCGTTTCCTTATTGCCCATGCCAATCAAAAATAAGGAACAACTCACACAGGAAAGAATACGTAGCCTAATATTTTCCAGTTTGGAAAAAAGATAAGTGAGAGGGAGATAAAGCAGAAGTCTGTAAATTCCTAAGCAGCATAGGAAAGTTGAACAGAGAAAGCCCCGTAATAGGAGAACTGAGGGACACCCAGTGATAGTAGGAAGAAACAAGTTTAAACAAACAAAAGAGGATAAAAAAGGATACTGTTTTCCACAGACACAATCAATGGCACTGTGGAAATCTCTGCCAAAAGGGACTCTGGAAAATGAAACTGCATGTGAGTGACAAAAGGTTAGACAAAGTCACAGAGCAGAGAGCAGCATAAAACAGCCGCTAAGCACAGTGACCAGGGACTCAGTTTTGACTCGGGAAGCCCCCAAAGCACTGGCAGCCTAGAGGCAGGCTTGCTGAACAAAGAACCCACTTTCTTCCCACTCGCCCTGGTTCTGGTGTTCTCTCACCTATAAATCAATTACTGGCCACTGCCAGGATCAGGGACCCATGAGAGTATTAATCCAGCAGGACAAGTCTCCTAATTCTCAATTACATTCTCTAGGCTAAGAAAAATCAAAAGTACAGATTGTGAGGAAGTGAAGCTGCAGCTAATTTATCAAGTATTGGGTGGTTTTTAATCAAAATACAGCTACAATCTCACAGTTGGCCATTAGTACAGTGACCACTAAACTCCACTGCTAGGAAGGGCAATGACATGAAAAGCAGATTTTTAGTGAGTTTTAAGAGCAAGCTAATATCTATGCAAACTGTTGGAATAGGATATTGGAGTTCTTGGTTCAAAGTTACATAGGAAGCCAAACATTTTTATCATTCCTTATTTTTTAGGTTTCAGTTTCATTATACATAATTTAAAACAAATTTAGTATTCTGAAAACAATATCAGTATTGTCACTGATATAGCTATCCAATCTTGTGAATTCTGCAAGAAAATCTTGTTCTTTAAATAACACTGACAGATATGACAATGGGTTAAAATAATACAATCATCTATTATGATCAAAAGATTCTATTGCAAAAACAATACTGTTAAATTCTCTGCATTTGTGAATTTTGAAATCTAGTTTTATAAATAGATATAAATTTCTTTCAAAGCACAAAGCAGTGATCACAGAAAAACAGGAGATGGATTGCAATAGATGAACAGCGGTGGGCTTTGTAGTTTTGTAACTGCACCCAAAGATGTCAATAAGAATTGTTTACTCGTTGCTGTATAAACACAGTAGAGGGAGAGAATATCCAGTATAGAGACAGTCTAAAACCAGGGCAGCCAGAGCAGATCCAGCCCTGGAAGTGCCAGTCTCTACACCTTGTCTTCCCTCAGGAGCAGCCCTTGCTGTGAGCCCTGGTTTCAGAAGACAAGGGGTATACATGTGAATAAAGACAGGGAGATGAGGGAACGACACATTCCAGGATTCACTTCAAGATCAACTAACCTGGGAAAGACTTGGCTGGTGATGCACTTCACCCAGCAGGTGAAGACAAGAAACCTGGGACTGACAGGAGGCAGCAGGGCAAGATGATGCAAAAAGGGTTTGGAATGCTCCACGCGGCCAGGAAAATAAATTTCACAGCACCAGTTTTCATATCCCTGGGGAGGTAGTAAATGTGGGATTTCATAACAGAGAGGAAGAACTCAAAATACCAAGAGTTGAGATGATGGAGCCATGACCAAAGTTTTGATGAAGCAGCTGGGAAAGAAAGCACAGCCTTTAGAAGCATTGCATAGAAAGAAGCTGCGTCATTTCAGGTCTAGCCTGAATATGCATATTTAAAAAGAGACAAAATGAGGAATGACATCCAGATGGCAGGCTTAAAAGAAAGATCACCATAGTGCTTTATATAATGACAGGGGGAAAAAAAAGACTTCAGGAAGTGCTTGAGGGAAAGATTCAGAACTTTATTTTACATTGGCAGCCTTGCAAAGAAGTGGGTTTGGAAGGTTAGAAGACGTGTATGCAGCAAGTGACATATTGAAAGCTAAAAAGCGCTCTGTGAGAACGTAAAACCTTAATTAGAAGAAAACTTCTTCTCAGGATTAGCACAGTTACAAAAGTTACAAAGTTACAAAAAGCTTTGGGACATGAGTCAGAGTGGCAGGTAACTTTAACTCTGAGCTACTCCACTGATTTAGGATTACATATGTACCTATCACTTGTTTACTGACCTTGCTCAAACAGGCCTTAAACATCACCCCTCCTACGTGTGGATGGTTTCACCTAAAGGACATCCATGTGCTGCAATTCCCACCAAGGACTCCACTGCTGACCACAAGAATATTTGAGGAAACTGGCTTTATCAAAGCCATAAAACAAAAAACTTGCGGAAAAAAAGATATAAAAAATTTTGTTTTCCTTGGAATAGGAAAGTAAGACCTAATTCAGAAGAAAACAGCTGATAATTTTTCTTGTCTATACAAAAAACATGAGCTATTTAATGAGCAATGAGCACCTCAAAACTGGGAGAAAATAAGCCATTTCTCCTCAGACACACTTATTAGTTCCATCTGAGTAAAAAGTAAAACTATTTTCAGCCAAGTAACTACAGCTTTTTATAAATCTTGATCTATTTTTACATCTACCTATTCCAGTAAAGTAGTCTGTAGTAAACACTTCAAAATGTGTCATTTTCTTTGAGGCTTGAAACTGATCTACAGACAAAAGTCCTGATTTTTTTGTTTATGTGGGTTTATTTTGGTTTTTTGCTGTAATGTTTAAGGTGGGCTTGTCAATTTTTATTAGTTATTATAATTACTTTAGCAATTCACATGTGTTTATACCCAGTAATAATTATAGAGAAATAATATCCCACAAGAAAAGAGTAAAATAAACTGTGTAGGAATAGGATTTTTAGACAAGATTGTTTAAGTTTGTGATGCTATATGTTTTCCCTAACATTTACATAACTGCCTTGAGCAATTAACATGAGGGGAAATATATGGGGGTTTTCTTAGAGAATGCAGCAGCATCATCTCTTTAGTGAGCAGCTCAGGTTCTGCACACCTGGGCATTCAATCAATCCTATACCAAATGAAGCAACCCAATCTTGACTGATTTATGTGATTCCAGGTATATTTAGATAATATGTATTTATCTATTTTTACACATATATTCATTTATCCATGAATACAATAATCGATAATACACATGTATTCATTTATCTATTTCTTTAATTATGTTACTAGGATAAAAAAGAGGCAGGAAGGAAACCTAAATTAGTACCTTTTAGACCTTCCCCGTAGACCTTAAAAATGAGAAAGTGATCCCAAGAGGAAATTTCTCCACAAATCACTTCCAGATTACTACTTGAAAGAAGACCCTTACCTTATTGGAAAGATGTGTGTACCTTCCCTGGTCTCTTTCAGGATGAAGGCAGTAAGTAGGGGTACAAACACGAGCTGTGACGCAGAAGTAAGCTCAGAGCAGGTGGCATTTCCTCTGGAGCGGAGTGGCCGTGTCCATGTTGCACCATGGAGGTGGTGCCTTCAATCCCTTACACCACAAACAGGTGGTCATGGCAACCTTAATTAAAGTACACAGCCACTCCATGTCCCACCACAGTATGGTCAGAACCTCTGCCCCCACCAGACTCAGAAACTGGGCTTTTTCCTTCACCACCAAAACTGCTAAACACTGCTGGTTTCTGTTCCCCTCCTACAGGATATAAGAAACTTCTTATCCCCTTATGCTCATGAGCCTGTTTGCTTTCTTACATTTATGATGATTCCACAGAGCTACAAGAGGCAGCATAATAAAAAGATGGTTCTTGTGTAGGAATAACAGAGCTATCCAAACCTGCCTCTGAATCTCAGCCTTGGGAACAGCCAGATTTTCACAGACCTTTTCATCATTCATGATCCTGCTACCCTAAAATGGGGAAGCAGCTGTTATCACCTGTCCCAAGATTTCTCTGCTGCTCACCTTGCAAAAACCTGAAGGTTTGTGGGCACCTCTTAGTTGGCTTCTATTGCTTTTTTGGAGTTGGCAAGACAGTGCAGCCAAGAAAGCCACATTTCCACTTCTCACCAAAGCTCCCACACCAGTACTGCTCTAGATCCACTTAGGAGATAGTTAAGATTGATTAGAAAAAGAAAGGATGAGAAATTGGTTAGCTTGGACTAAATCATCTGAGTCTGACAACATTTGTTGTAAGGTAAATGGTCAGCAGTCTCAGAAGCATTGGTGGTTACCCTTTCAACTTTATAGAAAGTGTGTGAGAAGTTGAGGAGAATGTTAAAAAAGGTGGAAAAGGAAGAGTAGGAAATTGTCTACTCTAATATTTTCTGGAAGGAAAAGTGTTAAAACAAATAATTAAACTATTTGTAAATACATCTAAGAAAACAAGGAGGCAACTGACAACAAATATATCCTTCTCCAGGAACAAATGGTGTCAAATCAAAATATTGTTCTCCAGTGGTCCATTAACAGGCATTTGAGTAGGAGGAAGCAGTATGCATCCTATACCTTGATGCTGTCTTTAATGATTCACTTTGTTCAGCCTGGAGAAGAGAAGGCTCCAGGGTGACCTAATTGTACCTTCTAATATCTAAAGGGAGCTGACAAGAAAGATGGAGAGGGACTTTTTACACAAGTATGTAGTGACAGACAAGGGGAATGGCTTCAAACTGAAAGAGAGCAGGTTTGGATAGAATATTTGGAAGAAATTTTTTGCTGTGAGTGTGGCGGGGCCCTGGCACATGTTGCCCAGGGTAGGTGGTGGATGCCCCATCCCTGGAAGTGTTCAAAGCCAGTTTGCATGGGGCTCTGAGCAGTCTGGTCCAGTGGAAGCTGTCCCTGCCCATGGCAGGGGGGTTGGAACAAGATGATCTTTAAGGTGCCCTCCAAGCCAGGCTATTCTATGGTTTTATGATTCTCTGTGCTTACAATTATGTTATTACATAACTCCTGTGTTATGTTAGATGGCAACAGTAAAGCTTGAGCAGGACAGGTGGGACAGTTGGACCCAGTGATTTCCAGTGGTTCATTGACAAAATTGAGGGTAGCAACACACAACCATGCAGAAGATGTCACACTATCTAGTATTATTAAATATTTTAGTAATAACCTAGATTATGAAACAAGAAAGCACATGTCCTACATTTTCAGAAGCTGCATGCTAGGGAAGAAAACAAGACTTGTGAATAACCACAAGAATTAAAGAAAAGTTCTAAAAAAAGAGAATGCAATTCAGAAACAATGCACATACTGTTCTGCCTGCAGACAATAATTTGTTATTTGATTGCAGCTAAGTGTATTAGAAAAAATAATGGAAAAAATACTTTCCCTTTTCTTGGTGCTTTTCCTTGCTTCTTGGTATTTTACACCACCTGAGCCTGAGCTCCCTCCTTTTATATATATACTTTCAGAAATATCCTTCCTTGTATTTTATTTCTCTGGCTAACTTACAGGGTAATTTCCACCATAAAGGCTTGTTTTACCATTTTAGTATAACTCTTTAGTATGATGACCTACATTTCATTTTCTGCATATTTCCTCCTTATGCTGAGATCAAAGGAGAGCTAATGATTGAGGCACTGGTCTGCCTGAAATACCCATCCTCTTTTTGCACTGAGGTGATGTGTGCTTGTGCTTCATGGCACTTATTTAGCAACCTGCCTACTCTGCTATTTCCTATAAACCCATTTTTTGTAAGGCCACTCACTTCCAGCCTTGGTTCTATTTCCCTTCACGACCCATTCCCACTGATTAATATTGGGATGCAATTTTTCTAGAATTTGTTGTCCCAGTATTTCTGTACCTCAGCTGGATGCAGAGATCTGTCTGGTTAGTTCTGAGAACTCTAAATCCACAGAGGAGCAAAATACACTAGGAATCATTTACTGAAATGCATGACCTTGAAATAGCATGGTTCCACAGCACAGATGGAGTTTACCAGACGTCTTAGGCTAGGAAATGATGAGATTTAAAACAGTCAGTACTTCGAGGGGTTTAAAAAAACTGAGATTACTGGATAGGATAGAGATACTGCAAGTATATTTAAACAAGTACATTGATGTGTGGATCCATGACTTTGGTGCCCAGATTAGTTTGGCAGCCCTGCCTCTCCAGTGTGCACTTACTTGTGCAATGCATGTACATCCTGAGCACAGTGAAAGGCTCTCTCTTCATTAGTATGAATTGTGGGCTTTTCCTCGAACCATCAGCACTGGTCTGATGGTGATAACCCCTCTGCTGCTGATTGTCCAATGTTTGGCTCTTCAAGCTGTCATGTTCTGATTCCCTGGTGGTGTCTGAAATGACCAAAAATCCATGCAATGTGGCATCACTGTCTAGGCCCCACAAGAAGAGCTGTTCTTCAAAACAATTACATCATCTTTTAAATTTCCAGCGCTAAAAATAGGCAGGAAGGATTCTGCATTCAGAGATGTCTTGAAACAGTGCTGTTGTTAGCAGAGGGTACACCTTTGTACCTTTGTACAGCAAGGTCCTGGCTGGAGGGAGGTTAACAAATACATAAGCATTACTCTTTCTAGGACTAAAAGCTGCTTGGGGACATGAATTTCTTTAAAAGAAATACTTTTCCCATCTCCACTCTCTTTTTCATCCATCCTATCACCAAAGTGCCACATTTCTTCATACCTCCAAGATGCCCCAACAGTTGAAGCTGCCCTTATTATTTGGGTCAACTGAGCTAGTAATCATAGCAGCCTGTGGAACATAACAGAACAGGGCATCTCTGCTGCTAGGGAATAAAGAACAGGTTAGTCTGGCTGTGTTTTCAAATGTCACAGCTCACTGAAATCACAGCTATCGCTTAGGAAAACTCTGTTTTCTCAGCCTACAACAATTTCCCTCAGCACTGTCATTTCATCATGTAAGGGTTACTGTGGGTGAACAGGAGAAGGTTCAGCAGTTCATTTTATTTGGGTATGAGAATTGAAATACCAATGTAAAAATCTTGTAAATTGTATCTTTTTCTCCTGTCTACCATTCTTGCTGTATTTTCCTCCTATTCCTTGTTGGCAAACTCTCTCTCCACTGATTTCCTCTGCCAGTCTTTTTCTAAGATTCTGCCACTGAGTCCTGCCACTGACTGTAGTGAGCTCATCAAACCCCCAGTACATCTCAACACATGATGAACAATGAAGTCAACATGCTTTCTATGCTCTTCATGTCATCAGCAGGCCAGGGAGCCCTTTCTCAGAGTATAAGGTATTGTGAGGCACTGCTGAATGCCAGCTCAAGGACCAGGAAGCATGTTTTTCCAAGACTCAACAGGCATACACTGTACAAGTGAGATTGCTGTCTTCTGGCTTGCCCCAGTTTGGGTACGGGGACACAGGAATGGAAGAATAATTGCTGGAGGAGAGGAAATAGTCTGTTGTAGAGTTGGAGCAATTCCTCTTCCACTCCTTTTCCTCCTGCCCCAATCTGCGTACCTCAAGGAAACCCTACACCTATAGCAAAACATCCTACATTCACAATATCATCTGTCCAGCTTCACAGGCACTTGAGCTTTTGGTTCAAAGGTGATACTTGGAGATTTTGCCAAATCCCTCATGTTTTTGACCTGTGAGCCTGTTGCCAAGCAGAAAAAAGCACTTGTTCAAATATGTGAAGTTAGGTCGTACTGAGATGTCAGCTGAGGAACTAACATTTAATTTTCGTATTTGTCCAAGTTGTTACTTACCATTCATTTAAAGAAGCAGTACTAGTGGATCACACCAGTGGATTCCGCACCAACATGTTGTAAGATCCAGTTTCTGTCACAAGGAAATTACCATCTAGACAGACAGAAGAAACATTATTATCCCATTGCAGACAGGGCATTCAAGCACAAACATGCCAGGGAATATGCCTGAGGACACCCAGAAAGACTACATCAGTCAAGTGAGCCATATTGGGGTATGAACAACACAAGCCCTTTACTTATTGTTGCTCCAGACACTCTGTATCATCTCCTAAATCAGCCTATTAATTCATCACCAGGAACACTACAGGTGAAGAAGCTGTTGAAATCTATTTTGTTTTTGTTGTCTTTATTTATGCACATTTGGACAAGAGACTGAAGTCAATAAGAATCAATGAGATCAGCATGTCTGCTGTAGGAATGAATTAGATTTAAATATATATTTTAAAACAGATATTCTGCTTTCTTATACTCCTATTCACTGAAAATAAGAATCTATCTGAAAACCAGAAAATATATCTAACTATGGAAAAATGGGGAAATTCAGGTAAAAGTAAACAAGCCAGCTTGATAAGAAGTGCATGGTAAACAGACATTTCACTGAGAAGGAGACTTTTCAGATATTTCCATGACATGTTGTTGCCACTTGAAATGTGGTGCCTTCTGGTGCTGTCTCAGAATATCTGGCAGAACATGTTGTATGTAATCAGACGCTATTTTTTCAATGTACAATTTTTTTAAATTCTGTCTTCTCTGATAAGCATTGTGCAAGACAAATGTTCTACTTGCCAAATAATTTCTTTCAGAAAAACTGAACATCTCTAGGATTTTCTGTTCCTAGCAAATCCAACTCCCATCTTTAAAAGTCTTAATGCAATAAAGCAAAATCTTTAAGATGCCTTGGCTCACTGTCAAATCTCCTACTAAAGGAAAGTATATTTAAAAGACATTTTAAAATAGTAGTAGTCACACAAAATCATAATGGAAAAAAACTATAATGATAATAATTAAAACTGCCACTAAATATAAATATATCTTTCTATTACATAGAATAAACAGTCACATTGAGGAGCTTACACTTGTGAGCTCACTGAAGTGTGGGCATTCACCACTCACCAAACTCACTCATGTTCTCAAAACACCACTTGCCTTTACTAATCTGTAGTAAATGAATGCTAATGAGAAATATTCCAGTTAACTCTTACGCAACTAAATCATTTCTTAGCTCCCCAGACAGAACTTTTGCATGGACATTCTCCAAAATCATTGTCAAGGCTACGGCCTGATTTTAATGAGCGACATCTCAAAAAGCACAGAGGACAAAAAGGAAAGTGGTGAAAACGAAAATCAGCAGAGACAATGTTAAATAACACCTTCAGTGGTGACAAGAGAGCTGGCAAGATATCCAACCCCAAGGTCAGCCCATCTTCCCTGGCTACAGCAGAGCTTGTGCAGGGAACCAGTGACTTTTTCTCACATGATCGCATTGGCAGGAGCCGGGTGGGGAAGTGCAGAAAGTGACCTGCAGTTTTCCTGGGTCTGGCATCAGTTCTAGTGTGTTAGATTTGCACTTCAGAACAGCTCAGAAGATGCAAGGAAACATTTGCCTACTTGGCTCCCGGCAAATGAAAACACTGAAGTTCTTGCCTGAGCCCTGCCTGCTAACAAGGAATGTGGTGAAACAGGAGTGGATCGGGAGACAAGACTTTTTGCACACCTTTTTCTTCTGACCATGCTCCTGTTAACATTCCTTGTCCTATTCTAGGTTACCCCATGGACCTGCTGTCCAGGCCTTCTCCTAGTGCTGAGCTGGGCCACAGGCAGAGGCAGAATGAGAGGCTCATGTGGTGGCCAAGGCAAGTGAGCTGGCTCTTTCTGAACAGCCTTTGCTTGGGGAAAGAAGAAAAAGGCATTGAGATTCTCAAGGTCTTTGTGGCCCTTGTCAGCCACCCGATAAATCCTGCAGCCATCATCCAAACCTCAGTTTGGAGTTCAGGAGTCAGAGGACTCACTGAAGCATCCAAGACACTGCTCTCAACAGATTCCCCTTTATGACAATCCCATTCTCCCATTCAGACCCCACCCCAGGGCAGCTCCAACCATGTAACCCTCAAGCACTGCCAGTCAGTGGTGAGCCTGCTGATGGACCAACCAGCACACATTTGCAGACATCCTGGCAGGCTGCCCCAGGAGGCCTTGTGGCATCTGTGTTTCCCTCTCCTCCACCATCAGGTTCAAAAGGGATGTCCAAACCTTCTTCCCGAGCAGGATCATTCACAGCATGGAGTGGAAGAGGCTGAGAGCCCTCTGTGCTGCTGGTGGTGAAGCCATACTGGCACAACAGAGGGAGCAGGGCTAGTTTAGCCACATGCTATGAAATACTGTGAATAAATGGAATGTGCTTTTTTCGTTGACTACAATATGGCAGGTCCTGATTGACAGACTAGACACAAATGTGCAAACTGCACAGGCTGCACAAACAGTGCAGCCCTGATGGCTGTTGTGTCCTACACAGCTTCTGCAAGGAGCTGGATGAGCCTTTCCATCTGGACCAAGCAAGGACTGTTTCTTCAGCAGCTTTATGCTCATCCTCTGCAGTCTGTGGGTAGGTGGAGAAGCCAGAGGACCCTCTGTGTCTGACTATGCCTTCATTAGCAGGGTCAGCTGAGCAGGGTAGGGCGGATTTCAATGACTTTTCAATCCCATTCTGTTTTCCAGAGGAAAGGTTTAGGTGTGCCTGCTTTACCCTCCCATCCCAGGCTACCTCAATGTGTGCTTCTGAGGAAGCATGGCTTCTCTGACTGTGTCTGTCCTGGCCCTCTGTGTCTTTTTTGACCTTTTGAGCATTCTGGCATGCAGCTGTGACTGCTGCCTCCACAACCCTCAGGAAACATCACGGGCTGAGGGCTACGTGTTTCGCTGGAGAAAAACGTGGCTGACAAGTGGCTGTGCCATGCAGCTCAGGAAAGGGGGGAGGGTGAGGAGAGATTTGCTTGCTGTCTGCTTCCTGGGAGGCAGAGGAGAGAGTGGCAGAAGGAATAAGGCTGTGTAAGCAGCTCATATGGATGGGGGAGGAAGAGCTGATGAGGGCTAGAAAGGCAAGGAAAGGAACCAGCTGGTTGGATCATACAGGGCAAAAAAAGCACTCTTCACCAAGGAAATCCTTTCTCCTTCCTGTCCACAGTGACACAAGACCTTCTATCCTGTCCCATTTTCTATCTTTTTTGTCTCTAGAGAAACTGGCCATTTCCCCTTTTACCAAGGCTTTTGGCCAGCCACTCTATTCATGGAGTGGCTGTGCCTGCTGGAACTCACAAAGGGCCACCTGCAGCCCAGATGGTTTTAAGCCTCTCCATGGTGTGGAGAGGAGACTCCCAAAAGGTCACCATGTGGTACAGAGCCTGCTGCCATTTTGTGCCCTTCAGCCCACACCTAAAGAGGACTCTGAAGAGAGGAGGACACAGCAGACATTATCCATCATCCTTCCTTTTGCTCCCTTAACAGGCCCACCTGACACTTCTTGGGAACACAACCAGAGGAGCAAGGAACTATCCTGGCAGAAAATGCAATTTGTACCCCATGACAATTGCTCCACAGCACTGCTGTGAGGGCATTAGAGACCAAGGGCACAGTGGTGGTACAGCCCTGGGATCAGAGAGACCAGCAGAGTCCTGATCACAGCTTGGCACCACACCAGATCACAACACAGCCAAAGCAAGAATGCCAAGTTAGCTGTCCCCACAGGCACTGGGAGCAGATGAGTGTGTGGCTTCAGCCACAGCCCACGGCAGTGAGGATCCTTGTCTGGCTGTGGCCAAGGAGCCTCCTACATGGCAGGACAGGGCCCAAGGCAGGAGGAAGCAAACCCAGCTTGCTCCTCAACACGGCTATAAGAATGCCATCACCAGAAGCTGCTTGATGACACAGCCAAAAGGTCTGGTCTGTTCATTGTTCAGATTTTCATTTTGTTGGGATTTACCTGATACCAGTGAAATGATAGACATTCATATTAGTATTGGCATTAAGATTTTTTACACTTAGGGCCAAAATGATTAAAAGGCTTTGGCTTCCAAATATTTTCATTAAGCCATGCCTTCAAATTTGCTGAAAATGCTTCTTGCTTTGTTGAAAGCAAGATTTCACACTACATGTTTGACAAAATTTCTTTCAAATTCCCACTTTCAGAAAAGTAAAGTAATTTCTCGTTTCATTGTAGGAAGTCACAAAAACAAACCTGTCATTCATCCATGCCCTACAGGCTTTTTGACTCTTCTTTCGGCACTTGCCTTAGTATTGGAGAATCTTCATAGATAATCAAGCAATGAAGAGTAAATGCTTTTCAGTGTAGGAAGTAAAAGACAGCCCTTTTTTTTCCCCAGAAAAAATGTCTGATATTGACAAAACCTCAGTTTTATTTTTGACCTTTTAGTGTGATGCTATATCCGAGCATGCATTCATCCTCACCACTTCTTGCTTTCATGCCAGTCTGTATTTAATAATGAGAGGCATAGTGCAAGGACCACATTTCCTGGCCATGTGGGAATGGATTGCCCACAGTTATAGACATTACATCCAAAGCAGCACAATTGTATTATTTTTGTGTCTCAATATATAAAAAAGCTGCCCTAGGGATAACAGGCAGGTCTAAGTAATATACACATAACATAAGGGCTCCTGCTGTGTATTTTTGACACTCCTTAACAGTGAGAATTAAGATCTATGACTCCCATCTCTCAGCTGATAACATCAAGACAGGCTGCAGTGACTGCACAGAGCCTTTCTGAAATCAAATTGGTCTCTGTGCAAGCACAACAGGTCACATGGGGACTGTCAGACAAGAACAGTTTAGAAGTGCAGCATGTATAGAAACAAGCCGTGTTTCCTGCCCCAGGTGAAGCTGTATAGTGGTCTCTGCCTCCATTCTGTGACACAAAGACATGCTTTTGCTGGGGACAGGGACAGCAACTGCCACCAGCAGCTCATAGCTATGCAAAGGGGTAATCTATGGTGGAAGAAAACCCAGCCATCACAGAATAATTAATCTTGCATTCCACTTGAGATCTCTCCCACACAAATGGGAGAAGGTGTGTCATGATTCAGATCACTGCCAAAATAGCATGGCGTGGCATTTTGCAGTTTAATTGTTTCAACAGATCATTTATTCTCTCTGTAAGAGGGAGCTTGACTGGAGCTCTCATCCTTGGAATGCCAGGGTGAACTTCATCAAATGCAGTTTACTTTTCCTGAGTGACTAACAAGACCCCTGTGGGAAGTACAGCAGACTGCACACTCCTTAGCAGAAACTGGTGCTCAGCAAGTTCCACCTGAACATGAGGGAGAACCTCTTTACTGAGCAGTGACCGAGCACTTACCAGGCTGCACAGAGAGGGTGGGGAGTGTCCCTCAAGGGAGATATTCCAGAACCATCTGGACACAATCCTGTGCCATGGCATGACTCTGCTGGAGCAGAGAGGTTGGACAAGATGATCCCCCTGTGGTCTATTCACAGATCTATTCTGTGATTCTGTGAATTTAATAATTTCTTCAGTTAATGTTTGTTTTTTTTTTCCCTAGAAATGTCAGAAGTGGCTTCTTATTTTAGTAGTTTTAGTTCAGCAATTACATATTAGGGACTTAGTAAGTATTTTAAAGTAGGTTTGTAATAAGTTCATAAAACCTTTGTAAAATCTCAAAGCATTCAGCATGTACTCTTTTATCTCACTCTGGCTTTCTCAGAAATAAAAATTAAGGCAGTGAATCCCTAATTAGACAATTAAAACATTGGATACTGAAATACTTTTCAGAGAAATATATGAGGGCACAGGTGTGGCTACCAACAAGCTCTTGGGTTCTCTAACCATGCAACTACCATATTAAGAGAAAAATACACAGATATAGGAAGTCAGCTGTAGAAACAAACAGTGTAGGGGGGCTACAGTTTCCCTGTTTATTCCCCACTGGATGATAAAGATGTATTTGTATAATTTCCTGACCCACTACATTGAGATTAGGATGAATTTGATTTGATCTCACTGCAAGGTTCCTGAGCTTGAAGTATCAATGGTGAGGTAGGCAAAGCACTCAGCAATTTACCCCAAGAGTGCCATGTTATCTGTCCCCTCTTTAAGGGATTAATGCAACACTGGCTGAAATTGGTGAGATTTTTACTGCAGAGTCCATAAGAATTGTAGCTATCAAACATGACAGATAAAAAGAGCTCTGCAGCCACTATGGAGGATACATGAACAAACAGGAAATAGATCTGCTATTTTAAGTGTCCCAGTGTTTATCTGCAAGCAATCCCTAAGTGCACACCAAACACATTAGTTCTTCATAACTCATAAACTGAGGCAATTCCATTTCACCTTTACATGGAGATAGCCTTGTTCTTCAGGAGGGAGAGCCACAGGGCACAGGCAGATTTCTGCAAGGCAGCAGGGTCACTTACCTTATCTTAGTCATGGAAATGGCATGTGAACCGGGACAGAGTCCCCAGGACCTTCCTTTGGTACTGCCACAGAGGCTGTGTTTCAGCTTTCAGAAGCTTTCTTCACACTCCACTGCTGCAGTGGAATGTTTGGATTTAATTCACTACTACTAATAAAATAACATTTATAAATATAGGTACTTAAGACAGGAGGTAAACTGTGATCCAGCAACCAATATTTATGGTTGTTTTTTTTTTATTTTTAAAGGCCAAGCTTAGGAGAAATGAAGCACAAGGGCTGCAATTCAATCCATACATCCTTAGAGAGCAAATCTTCCTGAATTTTTCAGCTCCAGACAGCACCTGCCAAGAAGGCAGCTTGCACTAGTTACTAGTGAACTTTAACCTTCCTTAAATAACACATATAAGAAATACCAGCAACACAAATAATACTCTCCCCTTCATCCCCCTCGGTAGCTGAAACAGAAATTAGTAGAATGAGAAAAGCAAATAAACGCACCACACATATGATGATACTGAACAAACGTGAAAGCTGAGCTGCAGTCTGGTTTGCAACAGCCCTTCACCTCCACTTGGAGCAGCCAGCCTTGGAACAGCCAGCCATGACTTCACTGATGTACACATTAGGGATAAACAGTAGATTCACTTACACAGTAGTTGCAGTGACAGTGATTTATTCAATATAAAGCAGCTTATGTCCACCCCATCACAAACCCCTAGTAAATAGATTCTATTTATCTCTCCACCTACTTCTTATTCCAGTCTTCCTCAGCACTCATTATTCTCTCAGCAGTCACAGCATGTGAAGTGTTGCTTCACCAGCACTCATTTCTTCAGTTCAAACCTCACCAGCGACATCCCGCAGAAGGAAAGCTCGACTCAATAGGATTATTTCTAATAATAATCAGAAATAATAATAATTAGCCCTCCGTGGGCGCCCAAACCCCTCACAGCAAGTCCTTACTTTGCCCTAGGCTGATCACCGTGGATCTCTAACAGATCATCTTTCCCTTCACACTGTATTGGAGTTCCTTCTTTCAAGGAATTCCTTTGCTGGTCTCTTTCCTTTGTGTTCATGTTTCCCAGTTTGTCCCAGTGATTGACACAATCTCACTTTCATCATTGCTGCCATTTCCCTCTTTCTTTCCATAAAGCTTTCCTGAGCAACTCTTCCAACTCAAACCCTGTGTCTTTGCCATCATCTCCTTTCTTCAACTGCAATGTGCTAAATCCAAGATTTTGTTCAAGCACGTTGGAGACAGAATTACACTTCATGGAAGGCTTTTTGAGGTCATAAATGTCTGAAATCAGAGGTCATGTATCAGGCTAATACAGTATCTATTAAACGTGCCCTCAAACTATGTTTGATGCATTTGTAAAAGCAGAAATAGCAGTAACAGCAAGGAAAGGAGCAATTGCTGAGAATTTACAAGAGCTGTAGCACATGCCAGGCATAAAAGAAGGAGATGATGGTAATCAAGGTTAGACCCCTCTGTCAGAATTGTCTACTTGCCCCTCATACCAAGATTTTGCACTGAGTTCTCCTGATGCTCATCACCTCTAAGAGGACAAAATGAAAACCCATTATCCCACAGGTTAAGGTGAATAGCTAGTAGGAGTGCTGGGAACATCACCTGACAATTGTTGTTTCCCCTAAGTAAAGAGAAGGAAAAGGTATTGTGCATCAGAAAAGCATGGAAGCGGCCTGAGGCTGCTCCTTGGACACTGTTAATCACACATAATCCTTACCTTAGAACCTTTCCTTAGGCGTTGTCAAACAGAAAAAGAAAGAACAAGATTTAAAAGTTCAGGACATCATTAAAAACATGGTTAAGGGCCAAATTAAAGGAGGAGAGCAATGGAGGAAGGTATTGGAAGATGAGAAATAGTATCAAAGGTTAAACTAATTTTAAGTTTAAAAAAAACCCAAACAACAGAGAGAGAGAAACTAGTGAACATGAATAAAAAGAGAGCTGAAAACCTCTGAACATCAAAATATTCCAATAGACCATATCAGATCATTCCTATCATGTACATACTGGGAATAAAGCCAAGAGACTGGAGCAAAGGAAATGGAAGAATATGAGAGGAGAGAAGGAAGTCTAGAAGAAGTATCCATTTCAGTATTGAACCATTTCACAGCTTTCCCAGTTTCACTAAAATAGATCATTACAAGCAAGAAGCTTTTTCCAGAGGGAAGCAAATTAATAAAAAAATTAAAATATTATCAGCTCTTGCTATAAATGATACTTGTCTCTGTGCCCAGATATTTTGCCTTTGGGAGCAAAGCAAGTTTTTCCCCCATCTGCTGTTATTGGAGAGATTTCACAATATTTCCTCATGCTGCCTCCCCATGGTTCCAGAGTATAACTAGGTGTAGACTAGGGCTATGGATAGATCATGACAAATTTTATAGAGAGGAATAAGAGATGATAAATCTGGTTCTAAAAAGTTAGCTGTCAAGGTCATCTGCTGACAGGTTCCATATGACTGCCAGATTACTGTTTGAGTTCAGGTACTGCCTAGGAATATCAGACAGAAACTCAGGGTCTATTTCTGAATACAACATAGAGATAATTAACAGAAATTACACCATTTCTAATAAATTACACTACTTCTAATGAATTAAAACATGTAGACAAATCCTGTGCTCAGTCAGACAGTTTCAGTGCAGAAGCTCACAGTCTAGGAGTTGGTTCTCCCACAGCGGAGA
>NW_005054410.1:714930-734697 GCF_000277835.1 Geospiza fortis
GTCTAACAGGAAGCCAGGACTTTGAGGATGCAGGTCCTTATTTGCTCAGTCTTCATCTTCTAAAAGTTGTGACAAGGTTCCCGCCCAATACATTTTGTTATAGAACCTTTTCATCATTTTTATTTGTCCTATTCAGCAGTCATTCAAAAGTTAGATAATGGAAAGTAATATTAAAGGTTATGAGAAAAGCAGAGTAGAGTTCAAATTTAGAACAGACATGCAAGTGAGCCTTGTCCTTGCCTCTTCACTGGAGGAGAAAGGTGGGAACTAATATTGCACACCTTTGCTAAATACTCACTTGATATAATAAGACCTGCACTAAATAAACTCTCAAGTCAATCACATTTAAGAAGTTCACTGGAATTTTCTGCTTTTTTAATGGAAAGATCTTCTAACTTTTGCAGATAATTCAGTATGAGATCTTACAGAACTGCAGACATGATATAATCTTCCCTAATTACTATCAGTCATTATTTCTTCACTCTTCATCATTGTTTTTCACACTCTGGTAGATGGCTTGTCCTCATTTTAATCAGTCAACTCATCCCACGAGTCAGAATCTGTAAAAATGTCAAGTCAATACTTAATTCTGTTAAAGCTGAAATTGAAAACCTTATCTCATAAACCAAACTACATTTTGCAGTCTGGGCTCTGAGTCAAAGTCAGGTGATGTGAGGGAAAGTTCAGAGAATCAGAAGAAATTCCTGGAACATCTTGTAAGCCAGTGACAATAAATTGTGTGTCTCACCAAATTCCACCTCAGGTAGATCCCTGCCACCCTACACTAGAGTACACTGTCACAGGCTCACCATTTCCAGTAAAGTTAATTGTATTGTAGTGAGGACTGATTCTGCATCCATTAGTGGCCTGCTTAGTGCTGAAAGGCTTGATGGGTTGCTCAAGATATCTAGAATAGTATATTATCACACAATTATTGGAAAAGCACCAGGCAGACTATCAAATGGTTCTCTCTCTCTCTCTCTCTCTCATTATTTTTTTTAATTAATACCCAAGGAGACGCTTTTCTGCTTTTACCTGCAGCAAAATTCTGTAATCCTTAAATACACAGAAATCACAAAACAGAGAGAAATTAAAAGGATATATATAAAGGTGCCTTTAAACAACAGTAGATACCAAATCTACAAAGTTTTTCTAATTTTAGAGCTTCAGGAGGACGCAATTTTTGTGATTTACTGGAAGAGAAGAGACTTGTGTTCCTGCTTAGATGTTTGCTGGGAACTCAGTCTCCCAGCATGGTGACTTTTTACTTCATGGTTTAGATAGATGTACGATTGAATTTACAGCCAAATTACCTTCATAATATTAGTAAATGAGACTGCACTGCTCTGTATTTATAGTCTTCTTGGAAATGTGAGATTCATCTGCCCTTTCAGAGACAGACATCAATGAACAGACTAAGAACTCCAAGCCAAACATTTTCCAGTAAAAATAATTTTATCTATTTTTAGGTTCATATTATTTTACTTATTTTAGATAGAATCAAGCAGATGAAGTAAAACCATGAGGGTTTGATCTGCTGAGAACCCTGAATTTTCTGTGAAAGCTAAGCTGAAATAAGCCAGGTAGGAGGTATCCCTGGATGGGACCTGCTCAGGGACCTGCTCATCCTGAGAACGAGGAACATTTTGTGACTTCTCACAACACCCTAGGATGGCTTTAGGGGCACAAGTAAGGAAAATACAAATAAAACAAAACAAAACAAAACAATCTGAGCCGGGAAACTGAATAATTTCTCATCTGAATGGGTCCTACAGCAGAGCAAGTGCAGCCTTTAGAAGAGTCACCACTAAATGTGGGCATTCACCTCTCTGAGAAATGTCTCGTCCTCCAATCACTGTTGGGCCCCTAAACTACAAACTCAGGTCACCAACACGAGGGGAAAGATTGCTGTGTTTAAAAAATCACTTGTTTTAGTAAAGCAAAACCTAAAACATTAAGAAAGATCAATAGATTAATAAAAACCCTAAAAAGCATTTCTTAGGTATGGCTCTTTAGCTGTTAGCATGGACTTCATTAACTGAATTCCCAAATAGCCTTGAGGCATGACCAGAACAATATTGGCAAGATCTCCCACCCTGAGCAATTGGACATGAATTTTTTACTCCCTCAAACATAAATAAAACAAAACTCTGCTGCTGACTAAAACCCAAACCAACCCCTCCCTCATTTTTTACACATCACTTACTCAACAGAAATAGGGTGGGGTTAAAGGGTCCCCACAGTATGGGAAGGAGGATGCAGAGCTGCAACAGAAAGGGGACAAAAGTCACTATTTTGTTATCCTTCATGCTGGCAGCCACATCCCCACTGCCCACTGTCCACATCCCACTGGGACACGGCAGCTCCAGCTCAGAGCAGCCTGTGCCAGAAGGAGGTACAAGCACTCCTCTGTCTGAGAGCATCATTAGATCATTTTGGAGTTTGGGAGAGGACAGAGACAGTTTGAAATCAGAGTTGCCTCTCCTGAGCAGTGAGATTCTGAGGAGATTTTTTCCCCTAAGTAGCCCAATTTCAAAGGACTTATAAGACCTATTTAGGAAAATGAGGAAGGGTCTTCACTGTTATCCTTTTTGTCCTGCTATTCAGCAAATGGAACACAAATTAACCCTAACTTGTAACTTGCAATTATTTTGCACCTGTTTCCTTGGTGTGCTTCTCACAGAGGAAGAGAAAGTCCAGGCTGCCACCACCACACTAGGGCTGGTGAGAAGTTCTTGCAAACCTGTGCTCCCACCATGCCTGCCATGATCCAGCTGGAGAATTCAGAACTGCTGAGGGTTAAAGCACACTCCAGGACACAGGCTTGGCTTGCTGCTGTTATCCAAACAAGCTGGCAGCAACTCCCTTTTCCACTGAGAAGAAAGGCTCCTGTGTTAGATTTGATAACTTCACCTTTCATGCAATAAGTCTCCTCAGTATGAAATGAAGTGAAATGGGAATCCTGCATGATGGACTTAAAGCCATCAGCTTTTTGTTACTGTTTCAATGTTTTTAAAATTATGCAACAGAGTACCTGGGAAGTTCTGGGGAGTTCTTGTGCTTTAGGCTACCTGGGAAAGACAGGTTTCTAAGTTAGACTTCCAGCTTGATTTGTGTGCTGCTCTGAATCTGCTACTTTTTTTACTCTTTCTGGTTTGTTTAGCCTTTTTTGCAGTGCCTCCTCCAACAGTGAATTCTTCCACATACAAGTTGACCCCCACCATGCATTTATGAAACCCAGTAAGACGAACTTCCATCCAGTTCTTGCTGAAACACAGGTAATAATCTAGTTTGATTCTTAGTGGGGATATATATACCTCACTAAATCAATGGGATTTAAACACTGACCTTATTATTTTAATGGCTTTAGGAAATCAGTAAACTCCTCTTCGAGAGCTTGAAATAATCTCCAAAAATTACTTGAAATAATCTCCAAAATATAGCACACAAAGCCAAGCAGAAATGCAAGCCTAGCTGGAAACCTGAGCATGGCAGGAGGTTTTTGTCTGAGTCCTGCCTTTGTTCTTGGACACTCAGGCACACACATAATGCCAAGGAGGAGCATGGAGACAGAGGGGAGCTCACCCTGAACAAGCACAGCAGAGTAATCATGAAAAACACCTTGGTGAGCAAAGGAGAATGTAAGAGCTGTAAGAGCATGGAGTGAGCCTTGGATTTAGTGCTGAAGGAGGACTAGTGGCCTCTCCAATAAACAAGATCTGTTCCTAGCAGCACCTCTTTCACCAGTTTCTCTTCAGTGAGACAATCAACAAGACCCTGGTTCGGCTCATCAGAGTAATATCAATTCTAACAATGCTTTTAAGTGCAGCAAAAAAAGAAATGTCAGGACAAATAAGCCAGGGAAGATATACATGTGCTGTATTTGTCCCTGAGTGACAGAAAAGAAGAGGTGGCACAAATCCCCAAACCCCACAATTTAGAAAGTTTTTCCCCTTTGATTACCCAACACACTGTGCCTTTTATTCTGCCTTTGCTGTAGGATCAGGCAAAAAAAAAAAAAAAAAAAGGAAACAATACTGACTTTTTGAAACTATAAGGACCTAAAGCTCTCCACAAGCACAAAGGACCAAAGACCTAGGTTCACACAGCAATCCAGGCCTGCAGAGACAATGTGTAATCCTGCTTCCTTTTTTCTCCTAAGCAGAACAGAAACTGCACTTACATCCTGAAAGGCAGAGTCACCAAAGGGCGTGCTAAATGACCCAACAGACCTTTTGCGTCCCTAATGTCTGAATCAGTGCAAAGAATGCAGACCTGTGAATCCTGACTCTGAGCTGAACAAGCAGTGACACAGTTGGAGCCAAAAGACCTCCAAACATTGCCACTCACCCAAGGCATTATTGTAGGCATATAATGAACAGAAAAAGCTGATGTGTTTGAGACAGAAACACAAACCAGAAGGCAGTCTGCCAGCCTGATCCCTCCAGCAGCACATTTTCCTACCCAGGTGGATTCTTTGGGCTAAAAACTGCGTGGGCAGGGGGTGGAAAAGAATCCAAATGTGGTACCTCTCAGGCAGGTGGAGGATCTGATTCACATTGTAATCATTTGTAATAGCCTGCAGCCAGAAGGCCAGATGCTGTCATCTCCTCAGGTCTCACAAGCAAAGCAGTGTAAGCTGGATCAATATTTGCAGTGGAAGGTCTCCAAGTGGCACCAACGAGGGCAGGAAACGATTGCTGATGAGAGCTGGGCTGGACCCAGTGCTGAGCCAGAACTGCAGGATGAGGTTTGGGAGGAATTACTCAGGCAGGGTTGCCACTTACACAGGGCTCGAAAGGGCAGCCCTGGTGATGAGGGCTCAAGAAAAGCACTTTCTTTTGGAAAGTGTTTCCTGTTACCCTGGATAATATCCAGCCTATACAGTTGCATCCTAACTCCTTCCTGCAGCTGGAGACAACAAGGATTTGCCTTCCTAGCCAACCCCCTGCAGGGCCCTGGGCTCTCTCTTTATGTGCAGAAACACAGCGATCTGCAGTTCCAGCTAACTTTGGAAATTTAACAGGCTGGGGTTACTGAACTTGCCCCAAAATCTTAGACTGATTTCAATGTCTAAGGATATGCTCAAGGAATGCATTGGTTTTCTTGAGCTGTTTTCTCCAGTTAAAAATAGTATTCAAATAGATAATTCTAAGTTTGAAAAGAGGATCTTTGCATATGCTTCAGCCCATTTTGTCTATTTTGGGAATGGACAAAGAATTTGAGACTGAAAAAATAAGTACAAGCAAAATACAGTTGTCTCCTTGTTACTGAAACAAACACCAAGTCATATATTCTCATTGTCATAAAAAAGACTTCATGGGGACAAAGAGACTCAATGCTACTGCCTGCAGCAAAGATACCATTAATAAAATAAATCACATCATTCACCACTACAAGTGGTTCACTTTAAAGGCAAAACATAGGGAGAATAGGACTGTGTGTAGTTGGATGAAAGAGTACAATCTGTATCAGTGTACTGCACACGTCAACGCTGCTCATACAATGAATAAAGAGGAAATGCAACACAGTCAAATACCTTTATTAATCTACTGCACAATGACCTTCTACTGAAGCCATATAGCCAATGGTCTACATGCTATATAGGCTATAAGATTGCTCCCCTATGAATAAATAAAATTCCACAGGAAAAAAAAATGAGGATGAAAGCTCAATTATTGGTATCTTTTAAGGCTCATGGGCAAAAATTTCAATAAAACATAAGATGACTTGGGGCCAGAAAGGAGCACACTGAAGTTTTTCAGCATAAGTAGCAAACTGATACTCCTGTTAATACCAGTTTCAGCTAAATTTGACATACCACTTGAGATTATTTTTTTTTCTTCATGCAAATCAGCTGGCTGGAGGACAGAAACCCGAGCAAGGAGTCACACTGAGGGGAAAAATGGGTACTATGAAAGAACAGGCAGACTAACAAGGGCATAAATACTGACCTACCAGCCAACCCCTCCATAACTCTATATTAGACAAAATGCTACTGCTCATCCAGAGAAATACAGAAACGGAACTAGAAAGTCTTATAAAAGCAGAAAGAAAAGCAGTGTGGATATGAGCATGTGAGGAAGGCACAAATATATATAGGAAATCTACATTAGCTCTGCTGTGAACAAAAAACTTGCTTTTCTCATGGAATTTTATGGTTGTGCTTTTCAACTGAGAAATCCACAGGCCCAACCCTTCATTCTGCAAAGAAAACTTGGTGTCAACACAAAATGCAGGTTTAAATCAGACAGAGGTTCTAGCACAGAGTGCCCAGAATCTGAGGAGACTTTGTGGTGCCAGCCATCCTGCAGCCCCCTCAGACAGCCTGTGACAGGAGCAGGGCTGATGTGAAATGCATTGCATCACATCTTCCTGTAACACAAACAGCTCTCAGTATGTCTAAGTTTGATTTTTAGACAAGAGAGGTTCTGAATTGGAGAGATGCAATAATCTCCCCAAATTAGTTCTGAGGTACAGACTGTGACTTACCCTTCCATTTGGTTATTTACATGCTGGGAAATGTGTAAATAAATGCTTTCTAAATACTCACCAAACTCTCAGACGCACACAGGTACAGTCAGAAAATAGTCAAAACTCCAGAAGAGCTGCTTAGAAAGTGGAGTCAAATTGTCAAAAGATGAATTTGCTTGAAAATTTTACATTGACTGTTGAAGGCACAAGTAAAAGCTGAGGCAGAGTGGGCTCAGGAAAAGATGCCATCAATTAATTCGGTAAATGAGGATGAGCTCCATCAGGAGAGAGAGCAGTGCAAACATGACACACCCTCAGTGCCTTGCAGGATACAGGGAAGGCTGCCTTGGGTCTGGGACACCACAAGCACCCAGGCACTCTCCATTACAGCTCCCACCACCAGCATGGCTCTGTTCCTCACCTGACTGCTTGGTCCTGGCACAGACCTCGAGAAGGAGTGTTGGGATTTCCCACCCTAGAGCAAAACCAGCCTGCTTGATGGAGCAGGAGCTACCCTCTACAGAAGGAGAGGAACTATCCTCCACAAAATATGATAAATGTGGTTTAGCTGCACTGGCTCCAGATGAATTAGAAAAGTAAGGAATAATTAAAACTGACTTTAAATCAATAAAGCAAAGAGCTATGACTACATGAATATATATATGGACAACAGATCTCCTACAAAAGCGTCTGATTCAAAGTCCGTAAGGAAAACTACTTCAAATAGCTTCCTTCACAGCTGCATTCCCTTTCAGAGCACGGAAGAGATGCATGGCTGTATTTAGGATCTCCAAGCAGAGAGCCCAGAAGCAGAGTAAAAACTGAAGAGTTTTTATGCCAGCAGAAAGGTATACTTTCTTCTCCCCTCCTTTCTTCTTTACATGAACATATTACACAGTGCCAAAAAAAAAAAAAACTAAAAAGAAGAGAAGGAAATGAAAAGAAAATGGATCAGTTGAAGCCTCCAGGGAAGATAACCTTCAAAGGAAATTTAGCGGAAAATTGAAGAAAATAGAAGCTGAGATTTCTCGTGTACCTCATGGCTACAGAAATAGATAAGTAGGAGGAAAGGCTGCAAGCAGCTTTGCTCCTTTTTGTGACAAAAGAGAAAGCCTCAGCCTGAGCCATATTCACTCAGTTCCAAAGGGAGAGAGATAACAAGAAGTTAGAAATACCCATGAATAGGTTTGAAGTCTACTGCTTCTGGACACACATCATTGACAAGAACATGAAATTTCAACACAGGAGAGAGACAGGGAATCAAGTGATCAATGTGTGACACACTTAGAAACTCACAGAAACACCCAAGCAAACTTTTAGAAGTTACCAGTGTTATCAAACCACCATGAGGCTTCCAGAAGCTTTTTCCTATAATTACAGTTATTTATGTGAATGTGTAGAGATCTACTTCTTCATCTCCAACCCAAAACTCCTGAGACTGTGGCATATGAGTACAGCTATACTAGCAACCAAAATTTAACACTTCACCCCATCAACATGTTGTTGCCTGCATGGGGAAGGGAGAATCTAGAAAAGAAAAAAAAAAAACCCATGGGAAAAGTATGAGACAGAAACATCAACATTAATATCTCTACTTGCAATTAGGAGCAGTTCCAAGAGACAGGGGTTGTTTTGTTTTGGTTGGGGCTTGGTGTTCTCTTTGGAGTTTTTTAGCAGGATACAGACTGAACACTGGCTAAGCAGAGGGATCAGAGCAAGAATTCCAGTGCTCCCTTGGCTATACTATCCTGAATTGGCAGCAGGGAAAAAGATCAGTGTTTTCTTTAAGGTTTCTTGGCTTAATTAATTTGCCTATTGTGGCAGTGTGTCCCTGAAGTGGGAAAGTCTGCTGGAGGGAGAAGGCGGCACAGAAAGAAATGTGAGATTGTCTTCTTTAAAGTGAGGGAGAAGGGTTTAGCAGACCCCAGCAAAGGAGGTGCTGCTTGTATGTGCAGGGGAAAACCTTGCACCCATCTCCTCCTGAGACCAAACCATCCCACTGCTGGGCATCCCCTGGTACTTGCAGAATTACTGTTACACCTCATTTTCTCTCACACATTTCCCCTTCAAACAATTAAGCACCTGCAGTTTTAAGATGATGCAAATGACTTGAATCCTTCAAAGCAGCCTCATCACAGAGCAGCACTGGGGATCTTCCAGTTGCCCAGCTCCCTTCCATGGTTGCTGGCCTGGGATCAGCACTGGCGGTAGTCTTGGAAAACAAATAAATCTTTAAACAATTAGCTACAGATTAAAAGCCTGAGAGGATCCCCTGTGACCCATCCAGAAATAAGAGCATTACAGAGAGGACTGGAGGCTGGTGGTGCAGAAAGCTGAATCACTGGAGACATGAGTTCATATTTGATGCATGGGTAGAGGTGAAATGGGCTTCTGGCCCTCAGACACTTCAGGGATTTGTTCCAACTGCAGCACTTGCACTGTAGCTTTTTCCTGATGAGCCTAAGGACTGGAATAATGGATGTCCTGTAGGCAGAAACAACTGAGCTTCAACAGCAGCACTGTGTGCAAATCTGTACTCAGTACCTGCTTTGTTTGCTGTCAGAAGCACCACGGGGTACCTGTCATCCTTGGCTTTAAACACCAACTACACGAGTGAGAACAGTGTAATACTAAACCTGGCTGGGACCATTTCTGCCACTGACCAGTGAAAGATGTGCATTTGCCCTTCTCCTTATCTCTCTCAGACTCAGATAAAGTGTGTGCATCTGCTGGCAGCCCTCCCTCTTGAGCACAACTGTACATTCCTTGCGACATCCAGAGGAATACAAGCAGCACAAGGACATGCTGTAACGGAGAGTGCGTGCCCAAAGCAAGGTGTTCTACCCCTCACCCTGAAAACTCAGAAAAGGAAAACTTGGACAGTCCTCCCTTAGCTGTCCTTGATGGGGAATCAGTTCCATACCAGCATGATCAGAAAAGAAGTAGTCATTCCAAAGATCAGAGGAGTCAGTTGCCATCTTTTTGAAGCTGCTGTTTCTCCCAACAGCGTGCATGGCACAAGAGATAAACACAATTCCTTTGGGCAGCAGCTTCCCTATGCCAGCACCTGGCTCTCCTCAAAGGACCAAAGGAGGAACTCAGAGCAAGAGGCCTCCAGCAGCAGTGCTTCCATTTCCTTCATGAAACAGGCAGTGCCCTTGTGCACAGCACAACCCTTGAGGGAACTGACCATGCCCTTCACTGCACCCTGCTCAGGGCCCCAGCTGCATTTACCTGGTCAAAGAAGAATTATTTAATTCAAAATGCAGTAATATCTCAAAACCCACTGGCTATGAAAAAAAGGACACTGCCACAAGATTCCTACCTTCTATAAGGCATTGGAGCAGTAAATCCAGGTCGTTTTCCATTAAAAACAAAGCAAGAAACAAACCCGACAAAGTAGGTGCATGAAAGGATTTCCCCTTACGGCTGACACTGAATCTAAATTAAACCAAATTGTTTTCATAATTTGAAAACTCTGGTTTCTCCATAATTACAATGTTGTGAAATGAGCAGGAACAGCTAATATCTACCCACAGGGAAAACTACATTTAGTGACCCTATAATGATCCAGGATGAAGAAGATGCAATAAAGGAACCCACATTATTCACTAATGAATAAGAGCAGTAAGAAAAGAGGAAACTAAACTTAATGAATGTATATAGGATTTTGATGTAGAACCTGAAGGCAAAAGTAGCCAACAGTTTTATTCCAGCAATGGTCTTAGCCATAAAACACTTCATTAGTGACAATCAACTTTCCCCATTTGCAGAATGCTCAACAAAAAACTACTTTAAAAGTACTTTGCCTTTACAACATGCTGTGAAGAGGTCTTAATATCTATTAAAAATGAAACATTCCGATAAAAACTACTGTAAAAAATCACCTGATTTTAGAGTGGCTGCTTCCATCTGCTTTTCCCTTACACTGCAGAACAGTCTTTCTGTTGACCATCAAAATTAAAACAATCTCACAGTGATAATGTGCTTTCCTTTTTTTTCTTTTTTCTCTTTTGTCTAAGCTTTTATTATTATTTGTTAAGTGCTCGGAAAAACCCAAAACTAAAAGCAAACCACTTACACAGGTGATTATGGAAAATTACAGAATTACAGAACGTTAGAAGAAATTTCCCTTCCAACACAAAATCTTCCCTTGTTTCTTTCTCACAATCCTTTGCTCCTTGCAGTTTGAGAATATCCATGAGAGTAGGTAAAGAGAAAGCAAAAATCAGTTGAAGCCCTTATGGTATGGCTCAGCTTAAGTGGTGTTAGCTGATGGCACAGCAAACCATGGTCCATACATATCCAGCACATATTACAAACATACCATCCCTTTCTCCATAAAACCTATCTGACAATCTGCATAAGATTAAAAACACAATTTTACAGCTGGCTTTTACTTAACACAGTGTCCTGGCTAAAGCCCAGTGTGAGGAGTTCCTTTTGGGAAAGGTGAGTTCCCTCTCACTGACATAGTTTGCACAAATTAAACTGCTTTTGCACATCACATTTGCACTGTACCAACTCTGATTCATGCTCATGCTGTGGCACGTAGAGACAAAAGCAGAGAATAAGCTTTAGCCTGCTCCAGCATCATTAAAGAATGCAGTAGTCCATACAGACAAACTCTACCCTGCCTACTTAACCTTCCTTTCCTTCAGGATTAAATATACACTTGCCTCTAGAGTACAATTACATCTGGTGTCAAAACGTGACACTCTATTCTAATAGCTTTATAAAATTTCTGAGAAAGGTGAGCATCCTGGCTGCCATGTTCTTCCAAGTCCATGAGAAAACTACCATTCTCCTACTTCTCAGGAGCTGGTAGAAAAGTGCTCTGAGCTGGCAGAAAACACTAATTGGTCAGAAAATAGGATTCCAAAGAATTTTCTAAAAATTCTAATTTTTAGAAATTTACTCTTACAAATATTTTAATTATTAAAATAGTCTTATGTTACAAAGAGTGTTATAGGCAGCAGAAAAATAGATGATTGGCATTTTGATTGCGCATTAGAAACTTCTCACTGATAAACAAGGAGTGTAAGACGTCCTGTACAAAAGTTTCTGCCTTTCTTATATTCAGAGCTGCCCACAGAAGTTAATAAATACCTCAGAGACTCATTTCATCTCTCAGCAATCTGCTAGATGAAGAATTGTGAAGCCATTTATTCTGCAAAATCCCATTAGTTTTTGATAAACTCTTTCAGACAAACGGTAATTTTGAGTGATTCACCTGAACGAAATAATGCGCCCACACTTTCAAAATGCCATTGGGGTGAGGTCAGGCAGAGAATGAGTCTGCCAGGGTAAATGACTGCATTTGTCTCCTGTCACACTCCTTCTCTTTGGGCACAAAAAGTACTTCCCTAAGATCACAATTTGACAGAGATTGAGAAAATGGATTGATTTTTAATTTTCAGGAAGTTTTCAATAAATTTAGAGTAATAGACCCTTTTAAAAAGCTTCAGATGCTCTGAGAGTATGTGGGGCTGTGTGTGAATGGGGAAGTGCTCACCCCTGCAGGTTTTGGTGTAGGGGAACCAAGGAGCACCCTTGTTTCAGTTACATATTGCTACATTATGCACAGTTGTGAACATTTGTGGAAGGAAACACACAGTACCTGGGTTTCAAAATACAACACAGTCCTCGCCAGAGATCCCTAATCCCTCTTGGAGGAAGTCTGCTAAGCTTTTATGTAGAAAAAAGCTTCAGCAAATTTGCAAGAGGTACAAGAGGTTTGTTGTAAGGATATCAGCTGAGGCCCTGACCCTGAGACAGACAGGAATACCTGCTGCTCCAAGCATGGTTAGCACCTGCCTGTGGATTTTGTAATGAATGGACTAGAGGAAAAACCATCCCATTGCCCTCAGGTCCAGTCCTCCTTGTCCTTCTCCTGTGGGGAGCAACCGCTCAGCCTCAGCCAGCCCCAAGGCTCTCATGCTCCAGGTTTCAAGATTCCATCTTGCTCATGTTTCCAAGAAGCTCTAACCTGGCTCTGACTGGGACACCATCAAAATTCTTCATCACTTCAGACCAGCTTCTAGGGAATGACAACCTTCCTTGCCTGCCTTTCCAATGATCTGATGTACTAGTCCCAAACCTAGCACTGACAAAACTTGAATTCACACTCAGTTACTGCAGTGCTGACATTGCAGTGTGGCTGTGCATGAGGTGATGCTTGCGTCCCAATAGGGCAGAGATGATCATCAGTCAGTTATTCCCAAGCTTAAATCCTGTTTTCATCACACAAATTCTGCATGGAAACAATTAAGACAAGACCCATTTCTCAAAGTAGCTGCTTAAGTTATGAAAGCTGAGGCTTAGTAGAACTTCAGAGAGACAAGTATCTTTTGCTCAGTCACAAGCACCAGAATTAATTTCAGACATAGGAACATAAATAGATACAAGCAGTCAAAGAAAATTGCATTGCATCTCCATTGGGCAATCTACACAACCCATCCGGATTTTGAAATTATTCCATAGAACTCCTCTATGTGAATGGCTCCAATTCAACATACTTTTGAGATGACTGAACTTTCTGTGATAATCTACAATTTTAGAGCTCTATCACATTTAAGGCTGCCATCAAAAAACATGAATAGACAAGTGGTTGTAATACCTGCATCACTTACATCACCCAAGAAAACTCTGATCATGTGCTACAGACCCACACCACAACATACCTCTGCTCCACTGTCATTCACACCCTCCAAGTAGCAGAGTTTTAGGGCAGAAATATTTGTGAATGAGCACTGCCGAGAGTTTAGTGAACAGCAACATTTCTTCAGTTGTCATTGCACTTTCAGCTCCTAATTATTCAAGTGCATTTTTAGGTCACTTTAAAAATACATCATATACTGCAAAACACAAAGTTAAGCCCCACCCATAATTCCAAAAACTACAGTGATCACACATAACACATTTTAGGCCAGCAAAGTGCATATTCCCTTGCTTTGGTAAGATTTGGGCACTTCTTGGCAGAGGACAGTGCCATTAAAGGATTCCTGAGCAACTTGGGGTTATGAACATTTTCACAAAGGTAGATGTAGAAGAGTATCACAGAAAGCTGAGGAAATTACCTCCTTTAAAAGTTTATCATAATCTAATCAAGCAGGGGGTTTAAGAATTCTTTGGAGGAAGATCCAACTCCACTGCTCTTCCCTTTTTCTATGAATACAAAGCCCTTCTATCTTTCCTTGCTGAAATATATGTCAATTTGCAGATTCTCCTTAGAACAGTAAGATCTGGGCTCTAGGTTTCCCTTGATCTTCTTGGCTTCTTTGCAACCTGAGGCAGCTGCCGACTGGTGGAATATACTGAAGCACTGAATCATGGAATGGTTTGGGTTGGAAGGGACTTTTAAAAAGCCATCCAGTCTAATGCACAGCCCACACCACCCTGGCAATAAGCACAAGGATTGCTGCTGCTGGGAGATGGGCATGGTGAGCTGGCAGGATGGCCAGGGGCAGAAGCTGGCATGGGTGTCCCTGTGACACCAGTGCCAAGGTGGCACAGAAGGGAGGCCTGGCATGGTGTATTGGTGCCAGGGAAACTGTGCTGGATGAGCACCTTCCTCCATGGGCTCCACACCATCAGCCAGATGGTTCATGGGGCTGGTGGGATCCCTATCTAAATTGGCCTCTTTTTCCTCTGTGCTTCCTGCAGCCATGTGTCTTCTGTCCCTCCCCACAAAGATGGGCAGCCACATGCTTTGGTATTGGACCTCTCGGTTTCAGGCGCCCTTGGAACCTGAGGGCTTTAACTCAGCCAACTGTAGGCTCACTGCTGGGGTCCTCTGTTTTTAGAGCCCCAAAAAGTGGCAGCAAGATGGCTTGTGACATCAGCAGACCACTGTTATGGGACACATGATGAACTATGGTTGTTTGGAGCCTGTGGCCTAAAAGAAGGGGGAAAGCTGAGGGTGCCTTTCCTGAGGGTTGCTCTCCTGCTGTCCCTTCCTACACCTGGGTTCCCTGGGACAAGATGGTGACATGGGTATTGCAGGAAGATTGGGGTTCCTCAAAGGCATTGAAACAGACACTTGTTGCAGCCCTCTAGAAGTGGATTTGGCCCCCTGCTTCCAGGGATGTGCACGTCCCTGGAAGCAGGATGGATTTAACAGGAACAGTCCAGCACGAAGAGGAGCTTCCAAAGTATTGCCTACAAATGCCAACAGGATGATTGCATTTGCCTCCAAAAGCAGCTGTGCCTGGCTCTATTAAAGACAAACTGCAAAACAGTGCTAGAAAATATGATTTCACTGTAACAAACAAGGTGTTGCACAAGTCTTTTCACTCCTGGTGGCATGGGAGCAGCAGGACAGGTCTGAGAAGCCCAGCTTCCAATTATCTATCCATTTCCTTTCCCTGGCTCATGGGAAAGGTGAAACACACCCCGCTGTCTCTGCTGCAGCTTTGTCCTGTTACTGCTAAACAACACATTGTTGCAGAAAGGTAGAAAAATTATAAAGAAAAGCCTTATAAAATCAGGCCTGCTCTGTTAGGCTGTCATTTCGTCTAAGTCAAGCTAGCACTTTGCAAGTTCCCGTGTGAAAACGATCCTGGTGTGAGCAGTTCATTAGCACAACAATCTACTCCTGGGCAAAAAACAACCAGCACCTGTATAAACTGGTTTTACACCATTAGATAGAAAAAGGAAAACTATTTCTCACAACCAACCTTTCCTGCACATACACCCTGGGGTTTGAGTGACCAATCAATACAGGATAATAACTTGTTACTGACCAATAAAGAAATTGGCAAGAAAGCTACTAACCAATTGGAGTCCCACACGAGGTCTGCAAAACTGTATAAAAAGGAGTTCTGTGAATAAAGAATTGCCTTTTTCCACCACCAAGAAAATGGAGTCCCATCTGATTTATTCCCTTAACACATCGCTTACCTGACTGTTTATTAGCTTTTGTGCATGTCAAAAACTAGCCTTGCTGCACTGAGAACTTACTGTCTTCACACAAAACTACAGCAAAATGTAAATTATATCATGGAGCTGGCAGAGCCTCTGTTCTTCAACCTGCAGCTGATCAGAGCAAGGCGCTCACAGCCATCCAGCTCCCAGTTCTGTCTCACTGTACTCAGCCAGAGCTGTCTCTGAAATCTAAGCTCAACTACCTGCCTATCTAGTGATGAGGAAGAAAGTAGGGACTGTTGACCACATTTTCAACAACAACCAAGCTTTTGTACAGAACTTCACCAGCAGATCTCAGAACACAGCCTATCTCCACAGCTATGAAACTGAGGTCCTAAGGCAATTTCCCGGAGATTTGAGGAAAACTGACCTGCTCCTACGTACCATCCATTAAGTACTACTACAAAAAGCAGTTACCAGCTTTTGAAAACATGGTTGTCCCAGTTAAAAACTCCAATAATTTCCAAGAAAAACAGCAATGAAAAAATACATTGTTTAAAAAAAAAGAGCAAAGGTTAAACAAGATTTGCAGGTTTGTTATTTATGTGCTTTACTTGGGAAGTTAGGGACTATGCTTCCAGAAATAAAAGTTTGTATTTGTTAGGGCTTGTATCTTCATGCTTTACAGCAACACATGAGGAATTGGTTGGAACACACACAATTCCTGATTTTTCACTTAATTAAGAAATGCATTCCATAGTCTCACACAATCTGTATTTTCCATAAATATTACGTTTGACTGATTACCTGATAAACGTCTTCATGTGTTCTTAGCACCTGCCTGTTGCAAGAGCAGGTTTCTGCGGCGTTTCTAAGGTAACATTCCCATTTATTAAGGCTGGATATAGTAGCACTGCTGAACTTGTACATCTGAAAGTGCAAGTGAGAACAGGCGTAGGAAAAAACCACCTGTTCTTACTTATGGATTAGGCATCCAAACCCCGCACTAATTGCATCTCTTAGTAAAGATGCATTAACATAGTGTTACATGCTTGAAAACACAAGCACTAAATTATCAGGTCAAACACATAAAAGTTTTAATAGCTTCTTTTCTTGCACTGTCAAAAGAAAGTTTGATATGGCATTCAAAAAAATCTCACTTAAGAATCCAAGGCAATTCCTGATAATCTGAGTAAAAGGTGAATCTGCTTTCCATGATGGAAATATTTATATAAGTAAACTACAACAAAGAAAATTGGATGAGCCAGAAAAGAAGGATGCCCCTACAGCAGGGTTTTTACTGGCAGGTAGGTGCCATCTAAGCAGATAAACAGCTGCCTGAATGCAGCCTGGTAAACTGGGGAAGACTAGATTTATAGGAACTTTATAGAAGTATATTTATAGGGGTATATTTATGGAAAGTTTATAGGGGTTTTAGGAGTGAGTGCAGTCAGCAGAACTCTTCCTGGGCACAGGTATGGGACCTTGCAGCCAGTCTGAAGCCAGCTCTGATATGTGCTTTGCTGCACGTGCTCAGTTACAGATTCAAGCTGACTTCTCCCTCAAGCTCAAGCATGGATGAAAGGATACAGAATACTTGAAGATGACAAGACTTCAAAACCCCACTCCTTCTCCTCACAACAATAATTCATGTCAACGTGGATGTAATTGTAAGGAGCCAGTGAACATGCTCACTTTGTAAATGGTGACAACATCAGCTACACTCACCAAACAAACTGGGTCACTTGCCTTCCAGGTTGGTATCAAATCTGGGCATCACACACAAGAACTTAAGTGGACCATTTCAAGTTGCAGTTTTCAGGTATTACTGTGAACAAGCAGAGATGGTGCTTAAGATCAAACAGACTGAAGCCCAGAGCATAACTCCCATCTGGTACAGAGAACTGTGCATTTGGCCTCTTGACAAGATGCCTGATGATGTAGAACAGCCTCCTACAGACAGGAACAGCCTGAAAGGTCTCAGAGCATAGGGTAATGCCTAAAGCAGGCAGCTACTTCTCTGCATGAGGTAGGAAAGACAGAGGTTAGCTCATGGCTGAATTGAAGCTCAGACACCCACCTGGAGATCAGCTTTGATCTGCTCTGACCTGTTGCCATTCTGGTACTGTAAGTCTAAGCTTGGTTTTGGCCAGGAATGAAGCTGTTGCCAGGTCCTAGTCCCAGGTGCACATCCCACAGACAGACCTAACTGTGCAGGTCCTGGCAGCCACGGTGCCAGTGAGGCACAGGTTTGTGCATTGGGTCACAACTTCAGGCCCCACCAGGAGGAAAACTGCACCAAGTTCGAGCCCATCCCAAAGACTACTGAATGTGCAAAGCAGATCACACCTAAAAACATGCACTGCATTATTAAAAGAGATGAACCCAGTGGGTTTTCAGTGCCCATGGGTCCCACAGAGCTCTGCCACAAGTTAGGACACCTCTGAGGTGAAAATTCTACCATCCCAAATTTGAAGGGGCTTACATAGGCTTGTCACCCACCATTCCTGGCCTCAAAAAAGAATCTCCTGCTAAATGGTGCATGCTTCTGCACATGAACAACCCTTTCATCTCTTTCAGTCATAGCTCAGAGGAAACTGGTCCAGTAGCACCACTGAATTCAATGGATATTAAAAAGACAACAGAATCTCATTTGAGAAACAATTAAAAGTAGGGATGCTTATGCAACACATCATGGTAGTTTTGGACACATCATGTAGAGATTGTTGTGAGTGAAAAATACTTAAATTCAAGGAAGGACACGGGGAATCCCATCTGAGTGAAATTTCTACAAAGTAATAAAATATTTACATTTAGCTTAAGAACAACACAGCAGAAATAATTGTTTATTCTTGTGTCTAGATATTAGTGATAGAAGTTATTCAGAAAGATCAGATTAAGAACTTGTTACTGCATTTTGAAATTCATCTCCAAACTTTGGACGTAACTAAAATCAGAAGCATGATAAATTCTTACAACTCTTTCTGGTACTCTGAGACCTTAGAAAAAGAAGAGACCACATTTTTAGTGAGAAGATGTAGTGTGACCATCTGCTGTGACAGACTTTGATCAGCTATTACAGGAAAGACCTGAAACATCATCAAACCTGAAAACCACTGTGAATAAGATGCAGGAACAGTGAGACCCACTAACACTGCTTCTGAGCTGGGGCCAGGATAACAATAAGCTCAGTATGTTCTGCTTCTCCTAAATTCCAGTGAAAAAAAGAGCAAAATAGACACTTACAAGCCACAGAAACTGTAGATCTTGTACCTGTCTAAAGTAACTGGTTTAGACAAGTATGAAATGGCTACATTTTATATACATAAAATATTTGTACTTTATAATCAAATTATAAAATACCTACAATCTATAGCTGGAAGAATTATGCTCATCTTTCAAAACAAAAGAAATCACATTTTGCTAGCAATTCCATTCTATTCTTAACAATTGTGGATCACCGATGAAATAAAAAAAATATATACAAAGAATTTAGAAAAGGTTAAAATCACAAATTACAGAATATATACAAAAAAAATCCAAAGAGATATCTAGTGAAATACAGTGGATATTTTATGGCTTTGCTCAAACAGAAAATGGCCTAGGTTAGTGTTACAAGTGTACAGGCAAAGTTACAGCTAGAATTTCTTATATACACCTACATCCTCTTCTTAGTGAATTCATTTTCATGTCTCTCAAATGGGAGATCCTCCCTAGGCCAGCTGTGCACAGCCAAATCTATCTCACTGTGCTTTAGAGAAGTAAAATCTCTAGAGACAAGACAGTGTTTGAACAGATGTACTGTATTAGTAATCTGAGCTGTGAATTGGTGTGCACTGCTTACACTTAGCTAGGCAACCTAAAAATATACAAAAACCAATGGAAAGTGACCCCAAGAGTGGGCCAAAATTACTCCCTACTGCTTATATGACAAAACTTGCAGCACACCCCTGCACCAGATCCTTTACTTTCTTCTTTAACACTTAAAAAAAAAAGACAACAAAAAAACAACCTCCAAAAATTTATCAGTTGCAAGACAGCACCCCCTGGTGTAACAACACAAGAAAACGTAGAAGAATTTGTAAAATGCTTTAAATTGGTGCTGGGGTGCTGCTCAATTAGTATTAAGTTACTGAGTCTTTCAGCTGCAGCTTTGTGCCAAAAAGCACGCAACAGAGAGCAAACACCTCACACAAGGCTTCACATTTCTCAGAGGTGCACAAAGCTGCCTTCACAGAACCACTTACAAACCTTTCTGAAGGTCAGTGTACAAATTAAGTTCCTCTGTGGCCTGATTTTTAATTTATTTTTTACATTACCTATAAAGTTTGTATAAATCCAGTCTCCCTGTTCACATTTTCTTAGGATGAGCCTCAAGTCTTATTTGACTCACAAATAAGAGAGGCCCACATCTGCCTTTCCTCAGGT